>NC_039261.1:15887961-16487961 GCF_003368295.1 Carassius auratus | reverse complement strand
TTTTGAGATTCATATCTGTAAATCAGGTCATATTTTTTAATTTGTTGAAAATTACCAACATTAAGAATGACATTCATCGCTTTATACGACTTTATACACTTTAAGTGAAGTCAGCATTTATGTAAAGGCTTTTTTTTTACCCGTCAAGCGAAGGAATATTTTGAAGTGCCAGTGTTATGTCTGTTGGTGGCATGTGAAAACAGGCTCAGCATTGAACGTACTTGTCTCTCTGTGAGGTCAAGGTTGACAGCGATTTCGTAACGTCTGAGCCGTGTCAGATAGTTGTGGTGAGCGAATTCTGATTCCAGTTCTCGAATCTGTTCCTTGGTGAAGGCTGTGCGCTCCTTCCTAGGTTTACTGCTCACGTCTGACTTATAGCTCCCATCCTGGGAATCTGAAATGAAAAACAGATCACTTTCCAGACGCTGTAAATGCATAGAAAAAGAAAACGAGAAAGGAAAAAAAAAACGTTAAGGGAAAGCAACCGGGTGAAAAAATAAGATGGTGTGATAAACTGCAGGGCTCTGAAATAAAATAAACGAACAAAAATAAAAATGAAAGCGGAACAATTTGGCCTGCCAATCACCCTCTATTATGGCGATACGGCTCTGGTGTTTTTAGCAGACGGAGAAGGGCCAGAGAACGGAGCACATGCTCTCAAATCAGGCTTCGTTCACACTCTCCAACAATCAGATCAATTTACTCTTTATTTTCCACACACGTCTCCTTTAACAGAATACATGAAGCTTTCCCAGGGAACATTTATGATTGGTCCAAGAATCATCAAAATTCAACTCTTTAAGTGTTGATTGAAGCATGTTCTGCAATGCATATTTAGTTACAATAACAAATAAAATGTTATGAAGATGTGTCTATATTACTGGGGGAAAAAACAGGAATCTATAGGGTATAAAATCAGAGTTTTATTCCCTAATTTTTTAATTCATTAAATACTAAATTTAAAAATAAACATTTTTTTTTTCTGCCCGAAGAGATTCTTTAAAACAACATTGAAACTGAATAGATTAGAATGAGCAAAGTATGTAAATTCTTAAGTAAGTTTTATAATTTGTTTTTGCAATTGGATAAAGCAATTATTAAAAAGTACTTTATTTGGCAGCATCTAAATTAACTGATTTTATTCAAATCAAGAATATAATTTAATGTCCCTAAATCAACCTAAATGCATTAGGTTTTTTCCAACCACACTCAACTCAAGGGATTGATCAGTCTGAAAAAGGTTTTTAAGGATAATAAATCACAGGTCACAACAGTGTATCCATATGTGAATAGCAACCAAAAACATTCACAATATTACACCATGCCATTTATTTTAAATACATTTTCTTTTACTATTAGTAAACTACTGTGAGTTTGAAATTCATATGCAGCCTTTTTCTTTTCTTTTGTTACCCCACTAATTTTTCCCTGTCAAAATGTTTACTTTTATAATATTTAGAATGAAGAGTGTAATACACTTAAACGGTGTAATGCAAAACAATCAGTTAAAATGTAGCTAATAGACTGAGAGACTTTGAAACAACATTACAAAAAAAAAAACACGATTTAAAGGAAAATATGTTTCCAATGAATATCTTTTAGCTTGGCATTCAGGGACGGGTGTGATTTAGATGTCCAATTTTTGGCTCCTTTGAATCCGTCATAATAATACAACTGCTATAGAAATCCAAGGTTTTTATAGAACACAAGATTATGGGCTTTAAAAGGCATATTTCATATCCAACATCACTTTTGGGAATAATCTCTAATCTGTTCAGCCTATCGCTGCAACATCTCGATATCTGACATGGCTCAAAATGGAAACCACACTGGCTTTGATAACTGCCAACAGACTGGAGGAAATTGGATTTGGTATAAAGGCACAGCAAGTGCCAACAGGAGCCTTCTGGAAATTTCTACCACCATTGGACCGATCCATCAGTATGCCATAAATTACAGGCACCTGGATAATAAGATTTAACATATAGACCCCCTTCACAGCATGACTAAACAGACAGAAAAATATCTTAGCTGTACAGTATAAGCTAGGGTAATTCAGTTCATCTACTGTAAAAGTGAAAAAAGTGAACAAAATCTTCTTCTTTTTTCACAGCGGTGACTTTTTTCCTGTAGACATTCGCTCTGATTCCACTTTATACGACAAAATCTGTGTAATCTTGCAAATAAAAAAAATAAGTTGCTTTTTCTGCACCGCAGTTTTAAAGACTGCATGGCACTGTCAAACAACGACCAGGTGTGACATTTTCTATTGTTCTTGAATTTTAAGGTCACGTTTTATATAAAAATTGTCCAGCTGCTGCTCTAACTGTTTTTCCCAGCCGTAAATGGTGCGTATGTGTTTGGGGTGTCTAAAGCGCAGCTGCGGGCAACGTGAACATTTAACGGCGGCTTTCACCTGTGGTCTATTAAAGACCTGAGGGTAAATGCCAGAGTGACTTGCACCTCTGAGACTGATGAGAGAAAGAAACAGGGCAGCCCCACAGCTCCAGGCCCTGCCACTAAAACACTGCTGTGCCAGATTCTGCTCCTGTTTTTTGTTCAGTCAACCTTAAATTTATTCTCAGGCAGCATTTTCTCTACTAAGAAATAGCAAGCTGCTTTTGACCATATTAATAACTACTGCTCAGTTTGACTTATGTGTAAAGTTTGCACACTTTTCTACATGGTTCATAGATGGATTAGAGCGGTTTGTGTGTGTGTGTGTGTGTGTGTGTGTGTGTGTTGATCTGATCTCAATGTCAAAAGTTAATCACACTTTTCTGCTTATTTCTTTTCTAGCAGACGACAGTTGTATTAAATTATTCTTAGCATAAAGTTAAATACACAGTGAAAATTTTTTTTTTATATGATTTACGTTGAAACGATTTCTATTCAGAAACTGCAAGTTCATTTAACAAATTCCAAACAAATGACAAGTAACACATTAAATTAAATGTGAAACTTTGAAGTTAAAAAAACACAGAAAAACAGAAATTAAATTTTCTTGCAAACTCCAAAAAAAATCCCTTTTTACAGTGCAGTACAAATAAAATCCATTTAGTACATATAGAATGATTTTTGTTTAAAAGTGTCTTGATATGGAAAACTCTTAAATGCTATTTGAAATGTAAATTTCAGTTAAGTTCTTGAAATCTCTGATAATTATTTTCCTAATTTATATCATTTTATTTATGTCAAAATATAAAGGTACACAATTTTTTTTTCAATTCTTACTGAAAATTGCAAAATAACCTATTAAAACAAATCTAAGCTATATTCTAAATAATACATTACACTGAACATATAATTTGGTGCATGGATGAATTTCACCTAACTATTTATTAAAACATATTATCAAAATTAAATTCCAAATCCAGTCCCAATGACAGAGAATAGACAAAACAACAAATATCACTTAAACTGAATTATTATTATTTTTTTTTAATGATAAATAACACATAAACCGAATGCTATATTACTAAATAAAGCAAAAGTCTTTTACTTGTGCTATACTAAATAAATCTGATGAGTAATAAAAGAGACAATATTCAGATCTCGAGCCACGGAAAAAAATCAGAATTATTTATACTGCAATAATTGAACAAAAATCAAGATAAAAAAATAAAATCAAGTTCACAATGCCTTTTCTACTGAACGCATATGGACATGGAAGAAAACCTTTTGAGCTGCGTACCTGAACTGTCACTCTTCCCTTTGCTATTCCGTCGCTCCGGCTCAACGGGGGACATGGCCTGTCTCCCGTATTCTCCGGTCACACATGATGCCCTAGCAGGGTCACTTCCAGAGAGTGCTGGGTTACCCGCGCAGAGGCCCTGAGAGCCGCACAGTTCTGGAGCCGCGGCGTCAGGGTGCGGCAGGCAGAGGCCGTGGCGCTCGCTGTCAATCGAGGGCATCTGTGGCACGTGCCAGGAAGGCTGATGCTGCGAGAGGTGTGGATGCTGCGGAGCAGGGTGAACTCTGTGATGGGGTCCTCCGAAGCCGCTCTCCTCCCCCACGTAGCTGCAGGGTGGCGAGGGTCCCGGGAGGTCGGGGTAGGAGACGTGGTCGGAGCGGCCGTGCAGGGCCAGGGAGGACTGGGTGAACGCCGGGTGCAAGGCTTGGGACGGGGCATGGGGGCTCCGAAGGCATCCGAACAGAGAGTGATCCATGTCTCTTTAGTATCTACAAATCCACTTAACTCCGTGAGCAGGAAATCACACAGTCTCGCACCCGTGGCTACCGTAGTCCAGGCGAAAGGAAGAGGGAGCGGACGGCGATGAAAGGCAAGGCCTCTGGTAATCCTGAGCATGCAGCCCCGTTGCCAGGCCGAAAAAGAGGGTAAACACACACAGCCTGCAAGAGGAAGCTCGGGTGACAGACGGGAGAGAGAGAGAGAGAAAGAGAGGGAGAGGGAAAGACTTAGCCGTCTGGGCCCGACTGGATGCAGTGCTTCTGGAGAAGTGGAGTTGGAGCGAGGGAACGAGGGAGGGGGGGTTGAACGGAGGTGCTGGAGGAATGGATGTTATATATATAGGGCGTAACATGAGAGGGAGGTTGGGTCGAAGGCTCCTCGCTACTGACCACATGCATACGATCTTCCTCCAGAACAGCAAGGTACAATAAATCTGAGCCCAGCCAACTAGTTCCGGCCTCGCGAAAACTGGGGTACGATATTTTGGACCCGGGCTATCCGATACCACAGACACTTTTCTAAGAAATAAGTTGTGACCAAAAAGTGAGCTTGGAATGGACCGAAGAGGTTATGGGGGGTCTTAGGGGTGGGACAGTGAATGGGGTGAGGGGTTTTGGGGTACTATCTGGTGTCTGCTTGTATGCATGTTTATCCACATTGCCAACATCCTTCAGACTATGAATAAGATCATTTTCCAATAAAACAACTGCAAAAGTGACAATATTTGATATAACAGCTTAACTGCATGAGAGACACATTAAGTTTGCACGGCTAAAAATGGCTTATATTTTGAATAAAATCTGTTAAAAGAGCAATCATATGAATTTTGATTTAAATTCATTAACATGACTAATCAAATTCGATACTGACAGTCTGTCTACCCTGCAGTATTTCAGAAATCTATAACTAATCCAAATGGCAAGCAGGCAAGCTGTTTCAGACACAAAACGAGAAGCAGATTTCTATAAATCTCTGTAGCAATAGTTACGCTGGAGTGTTGCTGGTCACTCGCATTAAAAATATCATTGAGAACACAGATGCTGTTCATTCTCATGTGTATTTCTCAGATGGAAAACCATAATTCTCTCCCAGAAGGCTCCATGAAACTGAAGACTTGAAAGAGCGTTTTTGCCTGTCACAAATGTGTTTGGTTTTGAGGCATGAAAACTCATTTAATGACAGAAGCTGACAGTTCAGGAAAAGTACATATTTTAATGAACATGTTACTGAAAACAAAAACTATTTTATTGACATTTAACTCAGTTTTCATACTGCAAAAAAAATAAAAAATAAAATCAGAACAGTCAAATGAATGTTTTTGGTCGGAGCAGCAATTCATTATTATTTTATTTTTTTTATGTTTAATTTCACTTTATAGATTTCAACCACAATGAAATAACAACTCACAGCAATGCAGAGATCATAAAGGATCTCGTTTTTTTTTATGTGGTGGAAACTTGCTGAAGAAAGTGTTGCCCATGAATGCACTGTAATTACAAAAATGCGGGATTTTTTTGGGAAAACTCCTTTCAATGTCTTAAAAAGCTATTAAAATACAGTCTTGTGGCAATTTCATTGTTTATCATTTCAGAGTATTTTTTTTGCAACCCGTGTCCATGATTACTTAAGCTGTACATTTAATTAAAAATAAAAGCCATTAGAATTTTTCAGTGGATAACAAGAATTCTTTTATCCCAGTTTTACTCAATCCAGAACTCGCCTGGACTGGAAATGTAACACTTTTATGATCGGTGTAGCTCAGCTGGTTTAAAAACATAATAATAATAATAAATCAAATAAAAAGTAGTTGTAGACTTTCCACCCAGCAGTTTTAACTTGAAAGGCAACAGTATATTAAAAAACGAAGACATTAGCAGTTTCTGTTTTCGATTCACTAACGTATGTATTAGTAACAGTAACAGTAACTTATGTATTATGTGACGTTTTCTTTACATTCAGCACTGTCTCTACATTTAGATGCCTGAGGTGAACCGAACACGCACATGATCCTGAACCCAGAGAGGAAATTAGGTTCATTTTGAGGGGAAATGACTTTAGCAGACCACCAAAAATCCGATGTGGGTGTTGCTGCTCGGCTCAGAGCGACTGCTATGTCCAGTGGTCCTGTATTAAGCTACAAAAGAAAATATAGTGTTTATTTAACAAATTAGGCCAATTAGTCGTTATGTAAAGTAATCTCCGAGAATGGCCCCCGGGTGCGTATTAATGTTCATATGATTTGGGTTGCGCCATGTCATTGCCCCCAGGCCTCTGAGCGGTTATGTGAGTCTGCTGTCTTTCGTTCCTCATTCTCTCTCTCTCTGCGGGTCCAAGGCTTAAGCCCCCATAATAGCTAACTGCTAATTTGACAGTTCCCCTGGGAAAAGGGATTTTCTGCAGGTGAGTCCTCTCACCTGGTGGTCAATCGTCGAATGTGTGTGTGACACAAGGTTGAGCTTGTCTGACAGGCTAATGCTTATTAGATTTCGTTGGATTTTGAAGAGGCCTCTCCAGCCTGTCGGAGTCAATCAGACATGTGCGAGAGGAAACCCAGACAGATGATTGTTAAAATAGAGCAACGATGCTTTCCAATATTTTGTTGTTGTTGATGTTGTGGAAGATAATTGGGAGTTTGAGTGATATAATATATGAGACTTCTAGTTATTTAGTGTCATGTATTTTATTAAGTTATTTGTAGATTGCATCAGTTTGTCATTCTATACATGGTAATTTTCGTGTCACTCTGTTCGGTTCATTTTAAAACACTTTCTATTTTTAAAAGGCCCCGTGACGTTCATTAGCTGAGTGGAAAAGGAGCTCAGAGACGAAACCACTAACTCTGGTATCTGTTAATGCCAGACCTCAGACAGACATTTCCAATAGGATACTCTAAGCGGCTTTAGTGTGTGTGCGCTGCTTTGTAATGAGAGGATGAAAGGAGTCAAAGGAGGAGGAAGTGATGCGTTTCATATTAACACACAAAGACTGAGAAACTATAGAGTCTTCAAAAATCCCTGCTACGCTTGAGTCACTTCATAAGAGACTGTTTAGGAGCTTTACTGCTATTAAAAATAAAATAAAAAATGCTGTCATCTGATCCAACAAAATCCATTCTTCAACACTTTGATATTCTTTTTAGTTATTATTGGACTTATTCAACATTTGTTTGTTTGTGCGTATGACAATAACTGAATATCTAAAATAAATACTATTATAGATAAAAGATTATTCAGTCCCTTCATTCATAAACACAAAATTAGTAAATGGCCAAAAAATAGCAAATGTTGGTTCGTAAAAGTAAAAGTAAATCTTGAAATAGATATCAAATACATATGCAACTGAAGATCATTTTTAAATGTTTGTTTAAATGAACACAAAAGCACAATAAAACATGATGTATTATAATGATGAAAATATATTATAGAATACTTTATGTTTTATGTGTATTTACAAGACAGAAAATGTGACTACATTTTATAATAGAATGGTATAAGGAGCCAGATTTCTGTAAATTTAAATACCATTAATATTTTGTAAATATTAAATATTAAAGGTGCTGTATGTAGGATTGACACTGAGTGGTTGAACTAGATATTGTAGTCCAAATTCAAAATAAAAAATAAAAAATAAAAATGTTCACCTGGCCCCTCCTCCTCAGACACGCAGTTGCCGAAATACAACTGGGTAAACTTGTAGTGGGCGGGTTTCACAAACCAAAAAAACACAGACATTCTGGGCAAGAACACATATTTTCAAAGGAGAATAACTGACTGTAGCATTGTTTTTCAGATATATATGTTAACTTAGCATGTTTCTTAAATATCTGCAAACATATCATGGCATTTTTATGCTCGAGTCAAAATATTACATACAGCACATTTAAAAATGTAAATATATTTAAAGAATTTAAATGCACATACAGAGAAATATCAGTCAAGATCATGATTCACTACATTTTAGCAAGATTACTTGACATTTATGTTATGTAACGTTTAATATTTTAATTTCTATCTATTCTTTTATTTTTACATACTGTTTAAACAATAAATAAAATCCAGCTGCTTCAACTTACATTTTTAAGAATAATTAAACTGGCAGTACAAGTTATTTTGATTTAAATTACGTATGAATTGTTGGGGAAAAAAATCAGCTGAAATAGTTGAATAACTTATATATATATTCCACCAACCCATTTATTATTTATTAAACCATGAGTTTTGATTTGCCATTTAGATACCGAACCTGTTACTGATGAATTTGCTATGGCCACTGTGCTTAAAGAATTACGATCTAAAAATTTAAATTAAGCATGAAAAAAAGGGTATCCAATCAGAGTTGATCTGAAACTCACTGTGTTTTAAAGAGCCTGAAATGCACATAACATGTGAGGGTATGTGTTTCCTCAGCCAGACTATCTGATTGAGCCTGTAGAGTCAATGGGTCTGCACTCATGACATGCAATGCCTTTTAAAACTGAATTTGTTTCTGGTGGCCACAGAGAAAGAATACTGGCATATGTTAGCAACTGAAAATGAAAAAAGAAAAACTATTCCAGCTTTGCTCTCTACCTCCAGAGCGACACGTTGTTCTAATATTAGAAATAATTCTGAAAAGTGAAGTTGACATCCTATGATTTAATGTCTTCCCTTCTCCTATTAAATTCTTCATGCAATGGCCCAGATCCTAAACTAGATTTTACTTTGCCTATGGGTTTTGTATCACTATAACATTTTTTTTTCTTCATCTCCAAACATTTTTAGTCACAGAATTGACTCTAATGATTTTCATACATATGACTTTAACAGGCGCAATCTCAGATTTTTCCTTGCTGGGATTCTGCTGCCACGGCATCAATCTCTATTCAAGGTTATGTGCCTTGATCATTCTTGTTCATTACTAAAATCCAGCCACCAGGACTCTTTAGCAAACCATGAAGGACACATTACCTCACTGCTCTTCCACAGGGAGTTTTCCTTGGAGATTTACTGACTTAGGATTTGCTTGTTAAAAAATCTACTAACTGTGAAGGACAATCACTGTCACACTACTGATTATTAGGCCCGGAGCTACTATGAATATTTTTGTTATAATTTGACATTCACTGTAAAAATGAAAAAAAAAAAAAAAATGTAAAAGCACTTTTTAGGTCCCTCAGCCAGCCTGGGAAATTTTTTATTCCACACACTAAATAAAAACAAAAACAAGGTCATTGCAACTTTTTATCCCACAATTCTGACTTTTTCTTGGCGGGGCCGAGAGCCATGGGGACGGAACGAGGCCTGTGGACTGATTGGGAAATGACACCTGGAGTGACACCTGCTCCACTCGCCGGTTTCGCGTCCCACGGAGGACATCGGAAGGATACAAAAGAGGAGCGACGACAGTGAAAGACGAGAGAGGACCAGGCCTGGACTTTTTATCGTGTGTTTTGGTTTTGTTTGTGCGCGACTGTCATCCGCGAGGGGAAAAAAGTTGCAATTCTGAGAAATAAGGTAGAATTGTGAGATATTAACTTGCAATTCTGAGAATTAAAGTCAAAATTGCTTGATATAAACTTACAACAAAAATTGTGAGATTTAAACTTGAAATTTGGAGAAATTAAGTAGGATTGCGAGACATAAATTCACAATTACAATTATAAAGTCAGAATTGCTTGATATAAACTCACAACAAGAATTGTGAGATTTAAACTTGAAATTCTGAGAAATAAAGCTAGAATTTCGAGATATTAATTTGCAATTCTGAGAAATAAAGTAGAATTGCTTGATATAAAATTACAACAAGAATTGTGAGATTTAAACTTCCAATTCTGAGAAATAAAGATACAATTCTGAGAAATAAAGTCGTAATTGTGAGATATAAACTCACAACAATAATTGTGAGGTTTAAACTTGCAATTCGGAGAAATAAAGTAGGATTGCAAGATACAGTATAAACTCACAAATGCAGTTATAAAGTCAGAATTGCTTGATATAAAATCACAACAAAAATTGTGAGATTTAAACTTACAATTCTGAGAAATAAAGTCGTAATTGCGAGATATAAACTCACAACAATAATTGTGAGGTTTAAACTTGCAATTTGGAGAAATAAAGTAGGACTGCGAGATATAAACTCACAATTGCAATTATAAAATCAGAATTGTTTGATATGAACTCACAACAAGAATTGTGAGATTTAAACTTGCAATTCAGAGAAATAAAGTTAGAATTGCGAGATATTAATTTGCAATTCTGAGAAATAAAGTAGAATTGCTTGATATAAAATTACAACAAGAATTGTGAGATTTAAACTTCCAATTCTGAGAAATAAAGATACAATTCTGAGAAATAAAGTCGTAATTGTGAGATATAAACTCACAACAATAATTGTGAGGTTTAAACTTGCAATTCGGAGAAATAAAGTAGGATTGCAAGATACAGTATAAACTCACAAATGCAGGTATAAAGTAAGAATTGCTTGATATAAACTCACAACAAGAATTGTGAAATTTAAACTTGCAATTCTGAGAAATAAAGTCGTAATTCTTAGAAATAAAGTAGAATTGTGAGATTTAAATTCGCCATTCTGAGAAATAAAGTCAGAATTGCTTGATAAAAAAATCAAAACAAGAATTGTGAGATTTAAACTTGAAATTTGGAGAAATAAAGTTAGAATTGTGAGATATAAACTCACAACAAGAATTGTGAGATTTAAACTAGCAATTCTGAGAAATAAAGTTAGAATTGTGAGATATGAATTTGCAATTCTGAGACATAAAGTCAGAATTGTGAGATTTAAAATCACAACAAGAATTGTGAGATTTAAACTTGCAATTCTGAGAAATAAAGTTAGAATTGTGAGATTTAAACTTGCAATTCGTAGAAATAAAGTTAGAATTGCTTGATATAAAATCACAACAAGAATTGTGAGATTTAAACTCGCAATTCTGAGAAATAAAGTCATAATTCTGAGAAATAAAGTAGAATTGCGAGATATAAACTCACAATTGCAAGTTATAAAGTCAGAATTGCTTGCAATTGTGAGAAAAAAAGTCAGAATTGTGAGATATATATCACAATTCTGACTCTATATAACTTTATACAATTTGTAACTCGCAATTATGAGTTTATTTCAAAATTCTAAGTAAAAAAGTCAAAATTGTGAGATACAACGTCACAATTACCTCATTTTTGTTTTTATTCCATGGCATAAACGAGCTTCCATAATTGAGTTTCACGTGATCCCTCAGAAATCATTCTAATATAATAATTTGCTCAAGAAACATTTCTTCTTACTATCAACTTTGAAAGCAGTTGTGTTGGATAATATTTTGTAAACTCTGGAAACTGAAAAACTGTGATACAGTACATTTCAGGATTCCTTGATGAATAGAAAGCTCAAAAGAACAGTGTTTAACTGAAATAGAAATGTTTATGACTGGTATAACGTTGTTAATATTATAAATGTCTTCACTGCCACCATTTTCCATCCTTTGCTCAATAAAAATCTAATTCTTAAAAAATAAATAGATAAATAAGAAAAAAAATATTTCATGTACCATAAATGTTTCCTTAATGATGGGGTTACTGAAGCACAAATTATAGGAAGCTCAAATGGTGCGTCAAGCATCTTTTCATTTTTACTGTGTGGACTGTGTAAATTAACGGGGAAACACTTTGGTTGTTAGACCTTTTTTCAGGCTTCGAAGAACATTCAGCCTAGAACAAATTTCTAGTCCAACTATTATTTATAAATATTTAACAAAAACAAACTGTGTTTAAATGTTTCAAACCAGAACAAAATGTCTTCCATGGAAATAGCTAATCTTTTTGACACAGTGACAAACCGAACATGCATCTCTAGTGAAAGAAACCTAGCAGAAGATACCGACAGATGCTTTCCTCATCCAGCAACAAGTGTTTACATGGCAAAGTTTAGAAAATCATGCCTTTTCAAACAGCGTACCAACATAGGCTAAACCCTTCATTCGTCCAGCTAATGACTGCTTGCATTTTTTTACCACATGTTCAGTTGTTCTGTAATCAGGCCGTAATTTACTATTTTAGCCCTATGAGCGCTAATTCTGTTGGAAGATTAAGTGTAAACATTATTTGCGGCTGGCACCATCCTGCTGCAGCGATGCTGGGGCATATAAATATGTGAGCTCTTAACAGAAAGCCACAATCACATTGCTCTGAATACACCATTTTCTTTGCTAATGAGCCGTGTCACACCACCATGCCATGTTTACGTGGAAAAGGGTTCACCTCTTGTGGTCGCTGATTAATCTGGAAGAAAAAAAGAGGAGAGAGCGAACCACAAGTGTAACACACGCTCCATCTCTGTCTTTTTTATACTGTACACAAACAGTCTCTATCTGCCAATGCCTTCTCCATTCACTTTGTACAAATCTGTCAACGCATATACAATCAGTTACAGACACAAACACACATACATACACAGGATAAAGCTAGATTAACCTGATGATGTGTTTACATTACATAAATCTGAATAGGAGAAAATCGACATAATGTTACTTATATCACGTTTGTTTTTAATGTCTGTTATGTTTCTGAGAAAGTCACACACAGTGTTGTTTTTTTTTTCTTGCCTGTAAATTAATCATTGCTTTAGAAAAAAATGTAATGAAGATTAATGAATCTATAGGGAAAAAATTTACATCTACTTTGTTGTTATTTGCAGAGTGTATAAATGCTCCTTTAGGAGTCTTTTAGGAGATTTATACACACAAATTGTATATATATATATATATATATATATATATATATATATATATATATATATATATATATATATATATATATATATATATAATTATTTTTTTTCTGCTACATGGAAAAAGAAATAACCCAAGCATCTAAATGGAAAATACAGAAATTTTAATCCAGAAAAGAATATCTCAATGATTCAGAAACCCCTTGCTGGCCCCTCCATGTCAGAACATGTTTTTCATGCAGAGAGTGAGGGCTAGATTTTATTACACATTTAATGAGACATTTGATTCATGTGCCGTGAGGGAAGTACAGTTGTCTTGAGCCTTGCTGTCTCAAATATTCCAAAAAATATGTTTATAATTATGAATAAGGTTTCCTTTAATATTATAATCCAAAACATCATAAATGTTCTGAATTGCTTGAGCTCTAGAATTGCACCCAGACTGCAGCTCTCGGTTGCACAGCACCACCAAAGCCATTCATTTTCCCTGACTGCACGTATTAAATTCATGAATGACATGATGCCTTAATGATCCAGTGAGCCTCAACCACCAGAGCAACCAATCAAAAACACAACACAACAAACTGTTTTGTCACTGATAATGTGTGAGGAGAGCAACGACAAGGCAGTGTAATTTTCCCCATAATCAAGTCCACGTCTACAAATAGATCTCAGTGCCTAAATGTATCAGGTTTATGCGACCACAATTCTCCATGCTTTTTATTCTTGGTTAAATCCAAAGCGTGGCTATGTACGTTTTCTTAGTGGCAGACTTTCCAGTTATGGAGTTGACACTCAGGACTGTATTTGTTGTGCAGTAACTTTGTAAACTGTTAAATGCAGAACAAACATATAATTTGTTGAGCAAGTATATACAATTTGCACTGAATTTCATTCCATAGAGATATAATTAAAGCCATGAGGGATGTGATGAAAAACAATCAGACAAAGCTGTAAAATTTGGGTTTAGTATAACAGCCAATACTGATTTACACATTTCTTCACAGCTGGAGTCAATATCAGAACACACCAACCACTGGCCCCATGATGCATCCGCATTTCAGACTCACTCCTCCATCCCACAATCCCTCTTCCTGATCCATGGATGGTGGAAGCAGTAAAAACCTGACTGCAGTTCTTGCTAAATACTGCTGCAGTGCTGTTATTTGTCTCCTACAAAAACCCACAGTCAGCACGCTTTCAAAAATACTAATATGTAAATTTAGCGGTAAATCGTTTAGCTTTTGTTCCTTTGTATCTTACATTGTCCTAACTTTGTGCCTTTTTTCTGATAGTGTAATTCTATTTAGTTCTTATGCATTTTTTTGTATTATGCTAAATATGTAATGCGTATACACAAAATGTTATTATTTAAAAAAGAAACATTCTAATATAAAAATGTAATACTTAACCTAATCTAAGAATATTTAGCAAGAAGCTTTAGTAATGAGCTGGACCTCGGCAACAGCAGACGTCTGAGAGACTGTAATGTTAAACTGAAACCAGAGATCAGTTTCTCCGTGCACCATCATGCGAGCGAGAGAACGTGCCAAACAAGTAACATAAACAAACCGATCATTTATCTGACTGGCGAGATGTGCACGAATGCAACAATGTCAAAGCATTTCTGTATGGGGCGTTTATTCACATGCACTGTCTGTGTCTTCAAGAACCTGATTATTTAGGAATTTGGCAACAATTTGAACAAGTCCTCAGTATACAGACTGTTCTAGATGCTCAGTTGAGGTGGATGCAGCAGACTACAAAATCTGTATCCTCTGATCATTTGTACTGCAAACGTCAAACATTTGCACAAAAGGAGGTGTGTTTGCACGGAAAAGAATCACAACTAAACCAGTGCAAACAAGCATATAGTTAAACTAGACTGGAGATCATCAATGAATAAGACCCAGGTTTTGATACTGTGCTGTAAATTGGCAAAAGAGTTTAAAGTATTTGCCCTATGACAGTTTACAATATAGCACTGAAAGTTTGGAATACTTACATTTTTACATTTTAAAAAGTCTTATATGCACACCAAGGCTGCAAAACAGTTTTCAACATTGATAATAATAAGAAATGTTTCTTGAACAGCAAAACAGCATATTAGAATGATTTCTGTAGGAGACTTCTTACTTTTAATTATTTCCAATGTCCACCAGTGTAAGTGCACAGATTCTTTTAGACTGTATTCTACTCATGAACAGACCATTTGGTTTAGGGGCAGACGTGTTACAGAAGACCTTTGTTCCTGTGACACGATTAGAATAGATTCACACATGAAGACACTGATACACTCCTTCTTTCCACCTACACGTCCTTAAATTTCTCCACAGCTTTCTCTCTTGGCTCCTCTCTCTCTTTCTCTCTGTCTATTTCTCACTTCTCGTGCTGTGGTAAATCTGGGAGACCTTAGGCCTACTAGAAGCTTACTTATGTCCCTCAACGGGCCTCTTTACCCAGTCTGTAATTAGACATGGCCATACACACACACACACACACACAGTGAAGTCAACTTCATATATCCAAATGTACCTCAAACCAGGATATGACATCAGTGTCGGTTAGAAAACATACCTCAACCAAGCAAAGAAATAGGCTGGCATTGCTGTGATGTAGACGAGAACTAATTTTGAGCCTATAGATCTATTGCACACTTCCCATCCCAGACATGTGTGGTGGAGCACACAGCCTTGACCAGTCGCCCATAGGCACCACAAGGTCAGCCTACCATTAATCAACACTGCGGAGCGGCAGTTAGACATCCATTACCGATAATGTGAATCATAATCTAGAAGCTAGGGCAAGGTCAGGTTTGTGGCAGTTAACTAGGAGTGTGATAAAATGGACATGGAAAGCTGAAAAACAAGACATAAAGATGTTTTACAGCAGATCGGTCTAAATTGTAACATACTGTGGCAGTGAAATCTCTGAGAAACACAATGTAATCTTGGAATGCCATTCATATTATGAGTTGCCTCAAAGCCATACAGATGATGTTGTGGATTTGCATCATATTCTTATTAAATGAACTGCATTGCGTCCCCTTTGAATTATAAGGTTCTATCTGATATTTTAGTCAAAATTGAGTTATTCCCATATTGTTATTCTGTGACAACTTAATTACATTATGTGATAGTTTTCTTTATGTTGTATACATTATGGGATTTCTATTTAAAAAGAAGTCATGGCCTAATGGTTAGAGGGTTGGACTCCCAATCGAAGGGTTGTGGGTTCTAGTCTCGGGCCGGATGGAGTTGTGGGTGGGGGGAGTGCATGTACAGCTTTCTCTCCACCTTCAATACCACGACTTAGGTGCCCTTGAGCAAGGCATCGAACCCCCAACTGCTCCCCATGCGCCGCAGCATAAATGGCTGCCCACTGCTCCGGGTGTGTGCTCACAGTGTGTGTGTGTGTGTGTGTTCACTGCTCTGTGTGTGCATTTCGGATGGGTTAAATGCAGAGCACAAATTCTGAGTATGGGTCACCATACTTGGCTGAATGTCACTTCACTTTCTCTTTCACTTAAAAAACAACAAGGCTCTATCTACACAGTTGAATGGAATGCAAAAACTTCAATAACTCAAAATCGGAATGCAGATAGAACCTTATAATTCCAAGGGGACGATTGGTGTTTGAGGCTGAGCTGTTTTGGACTATTTTGTCTCATGCTCTTTATTAGTGGAGTCAAATAATAAAACATCACACTTTACTGTCTGTCAGTAAACACTTATATGCTAAATCTAATTTAGAATAAAACAATCTGAATTAAAATAAATTAATTAAATACAGAAAAACAAATCAGTTAACATTATTGCAATTTCTAATATTGGTTTCCTATTTAAATATTCATTCAAATATAATTTATTTTTGTGAGGCAGTGCAGAATTTTCATCAGCCATTACTCCATTCTTTCTGTCAGAGTCCTTCAGAAATCACTCAAATTCACTAATTTATGATCAGTGTTGAATCTGCTGTGCTACTTTTTTTTTTTGCGCTTTTTTTTTTTTTTTTTGGAACCTGTGAATTTTTATTTATCAAAGAATTCTTAAAAAAGTATCACAAGTCCAAAAATATTTTTCCAAAATTTTCCAGTTTCCAGCAATGACTATAAATCAGCATATTACAATGATTTCTGAATAATGTTTTGTTTCTAATTAATAAATTATATTTTGAAAGTACGTTTAAAAAAAATAGAAAACTGTCATTTTAAATTGCAACAATATTTCACAAAATTGCAGATACAAAATACAAGATACAGCCTTGATAAATATGAGCTTGACAAGTATAATAAATAATAAATATCTTATACTGTGTGTGTGTGTGTGTGTGTGTGTGTGTGTGTGTGTGTGTGTATGTGTGTGTGTAAATTACACTTACAAATTATGACAAAATGATACTAAAACAAATGCTATAAATTACTTTAGATATTTTTATTTTTATTTGCTCTAATGTCAAAGTAAATATATTTGTTGCTCCATTACCAAACTTTACTGTTTAAAATATCAATATTTTCTTATTTGAGCGTTATTTTTTTATTTATTTGCACAGTTAATGACAAAGCAAATATATCTGTTGCTCCATTACCAAACTGTACTGTTTAACATATTCATATTTTCTTATTTGAGAGTTCATACATTTAAATACATACTTCATATTCATTCTGAACTGACAACAAGAACCACACCATTTAAACATTTGCAATTCCATACAAGCATATTTTTGTAAACAAAATAACTGTGTAATTAATTAGTTAATCTGAATTACCTGGATTGTCTGGAACACGCTGAGCTGGAAAACACTTTTATTGTGTATGTTTAGATTGCTCTCTGCTGTTTAAATGGAGCACTGCACAAGGCTGAAATACATTGCAATAACTAAATATCGCGCCAGGTGTCACCCTTATGATATGATATGCCACCATTGAGGATTTGAACTGAAAAAAAGGATTATGAAACCCAAAAAAGTACAAAACATAAAAATGGGTTAGTGTGCAAATTAATATGCATGCTGTCTTTCTCAAACAGGTGTGGAAATATTTACATTTTGAGTTTTTATTCTGAAACTAATGAGTGTTTCATTGTGGCCACCTATCGGCTCAAATGACAAATTAACTACATTCTCCAGGTTGCATAATCATTTGTTTCAAAGTTTTCTATTTTTAGAATCTCTGATGTTGATTAATAATCTGAAACCCAATCAGGGCTAATGTATTTGGGTCATTAAAAATAAAATAAAATAAAATAAACAAACCAAAAATAGATAAATAAAAAAAGACTAATCACATTGGTATATATTTTCCTACTGTTTGTTGGTTGTTGTTGTTGACCATTTTAGTATAATTAATGATAACGTAGAACAATATCCGACATTATATGTATTAAAATAAACACATTTTCTGGTTTGGTGTTGTTTAAGCTGTGCTTGATCTTTTCTGATGGGCATGTGAGGAAACACTGCACTAATGGTTTGCACCATTCACTTGTAAGAGATCTTCATTTGTTTGGGTTATTATTAGACAAACCCACACTAAACTGTTCCAGGGAATTTAAATAGCCCTGGTAAACAACACTAAAACACATCCAATGACTGCAGAAACACCCAGTGTGCTCACCTGTTATTGCTCGCACTCGTGAAATTATTCCAAATGTTTGTGCAAAATGGTCTTTAGTTGCTAGGAGACATGTATACCTAATTACATTAATTACATAGCAACGAACAATCTTTCCGCAGTTCTGCTTTGATATGACTGATTGTACATCTGAACATATCAGCACCGAATAGAAATATCAGACATAATATTTGTATGCCAATTAGGTTTGGCTTCCATTTATATCCACATTTCAAATGGATGGGAAACTTTATAGTCTATGCTTTTTATCCATCTTTGACCCTTCAAACCAGTGGAAAACTCCCCAGGGGCCTAAGTTACGGTGGCCAAGATAGCTCAACGCTCTGCAATTTAAGAAAACACATGCAAATTGAAAAAACACCAGCAAAAAAAAAAAAAAAACATCTTCATCAATTTGACAACACGAGTGTTGCAAATCATCACAACACATGCATATAATGAAACACACTACAAATCCTTCACAACACATGCAAATTAAGAAATCCTGCTACAAATAGCACTGACCACAATGGAAATGTTACAAGGAGACCCCCAAAAATGTCGGACCCGGCTGGGATTTGCTTATCGTGCAGTGGCTATGGTCAGTGGAGTTTCTTTTTTTTTTTTAAACACCCTGATTGCATGATTCCTTTATCTTTTGGATATTATTAGCCTAAATAAGCTGAATAATTACATGATTAAATGTAAAACATTACTTAAGATGGCTAACTTTAATATCCTCAGCTAAATATAATTTCAAGGCAAATGAAAATAAATGTGCAATGCTTCATTAATTGTTTCTTAATGTGCATGTGTTGTGATGATTTGCAGCGCGTTTCGTTATATGCATGTGTGGTGATGATTTGCAGCGCGTTTCTTTATATGCATGTGTTGTGATGATTTGCAGCGCGTTTCGTTATATGCATGTGTTGTGATGATTTGCAGCGCGTTTCGTTAAATGCATGTGTTGTGATGATTTGCAGCGCGTTTAGTTATATGCATGTGTTGTGATGATTTGCAGCGCGTTTCGTTATATGCATGTGTTGTGATGGTTTGCAGCGCGTTTCGTTATATGCATGTGTTGTGATGGTTTGCAGCGCGTTTCGTTATATGCATGTGTTGTGATGATTTGCAGCGCGTTTCGTTATATGCATGTGTTGTGATGATTTGCAGCGCGTTTCGTTATATGCATGTGTTGTGATGGTTTGCAGCGCGTTTCGTTATATGCATGTGTTGTGATGATTTGCAGCGCGTTTCGTTATATGCATGTGTTGTGATGATTTGCAGCGCGTTTCGTTATATTCATGTGTTGTGATGATTTGCAGCGCGTTTCGTTATATGCATGTGTTGTGATGATTTGCAGCGCGTTTCGTTATATGCATGTGTTGTGATGATTTGCAGCGCGTTTCGTTATATGCATGTGTTGTGATGATTTGCAGCCCGTTTCGTTATATGCATGTGTTGTGATGATTTGCAGCGCGTTTCGTTATATGCATGTGTTGTGATGATTTGCAGCGCGTTTCGTTAAATGCATGTGTTGTGATGGTTTGCAGCGCGTTTCGTTAAATGCATGTGTTGTGATGGTTTGCAGCGCGTTTCGTTATATGCATGTGTTGTGATGATTTGCAGCGCGTTTAGTTATATGCATGTGTTGTGATGATTTGCAGCGCGTTTCGTTATATGCATGTGTTGTGATGATTTGCAGCGCGTTTCGTTATATGCATGTGTTGTGATGATTTGCAGCGCGTTTCGTTATATGCATGTGTTGTGATGATTTGCAGCGCGTTTCGTTAAATGCATGTGTTGTGATGGTTTGCAGCGCGTTTCGTTATATGCATGTGTTGTGATGATTTGCAGCGCGTTTAGTTATATGCATGTGTTGTGATGATTTGCAGCGCGTTTCGTTATATGCATGTGTTGTGATGATTTGCAGCGCGTTTCTTTATATGCATGTGTTGTGAGGATTTGCAGCGCGTTTCGTTATATGCATGTGTTGTGAGGATTTGCAGCGTGTTTCATTTATATGCATGTGTTGTGATGGTTTGCAGCGCGTTTCGTTATATGCATGTGTTGTGATGATTTGCAGCGCGTTTAGTTATATGCATGTGTTGTGATGATTTGCAGCGCGTTTCGTTATATGCATGTGTTGTGAGGATTTGCAGCGCGTTTCGTTATATGCATGTGTTGTGAGGATTTGCAGCGTGTTTCGTTATATGCATGTGTTGTGAGGATTTGCAGCGCGTTTCGTTATATGCATGTGTTGTGAGGATTTGCAGCGTGTTTCATTTATATGCATGTTTTGTGATTTGCAACACTTGTGTTGTCAAACTAATGAAGATGTTTTCTTCATTTGCTGGTGTTTTTTTCAGTTTGCATGTGTTTTCTTAAGTTGCAGCGTGTTGAGATTTCTCGGCCACCGTACTAAGTACTATTTAGTATTAAAGGGTTAGTTCACCCAGATAGCAAATTCATGTAATTAATAACTTACCCTCATGTTGTTTCAAACATGTAAGACCTCCGTCTATCTTTGGAACACAGTTTAAGATATTTTAGATTTAGTCCGAGAGCTCTCAGTCCCTCCATTGAAGCTGTGTGTACGGTAAACTGTCCATGTCCAGAAAGGTAAGAAAAACATCATCAAAGTAGTCCATGTGACATCAGAGGGTCGGTTAGAATTTTTTGAAGCATCGAAAATACATTTTGGTCCAAAAATAGCAAAAAAGACGACTTTATTCAGCATTGTCTTCTTTTCCGTGTCTGTTGTGTGAGAGAGTTCAAAACAAAGCAGTCTGGATATCCGCGAACGAATCATTCAGTTCACCAAATCGAACTGACTCGTTTTAAACAGTTTGCATCTCTAATACGCATTAATACACAAATGACTTAAGCTGTTAACTTTTTTAATGTGGCTGACATTCCCTCTGAGTTCAAACAAACCAATATCCCGGAGTAATGCATGCACTCAAACAGTACACTGACTGAACTGCTGTGAAGAGAGAACTGAAGATGTTGAACATTGACTCATTCACGAGTCAAGAACCGTTTCTGCCAGACGCGTCCGATTCGTGAACTGAGGAGCTGATGATACTGTGCATGTGTGATTCAGCGTGAAGCAGACCGACACACAGAGCATCTGAACCGAACTGATTCTTTTGGTGATTGATTCTGAACTGATTCTGTGCTGGTGTTATGAGCCCAGGTAAACTGAAGGCTTGAATCAAGGGCAATCATCGCAAATGACGCCATTACGTCGAGCACAAAAGAACCGGTGAACCGTTTTCTTCAATCGGTTTATTGAATCGAACTGTCCAAAAGAACTACTGATGATCCGAATACCGATGCAACCGGTTCTTGACTCGTGAACGAGTCAGTCTATTGTTCGTTATCTGGCTCGGCTCGGTGTTCATCTTCAGTTCTCTCTTCACAGCAGTTCAGTCAGTGTACTGTTTGAGTGCATGCATTACTCCGGGATATTGGTTTGTTTGAACGCAGAGGGAGTGTCAGCCACATTAAAAAAGTTAACAGCTTAAGTCATTTGTGGATTAATGCGTATTAGAGATGCGAACCGTTTAAAACAATTCAGTCTGATTTGGTGAACTGAATGATTCGTTCGCGAACCCGATATCCAGATTGCTTTGTTTTGAAATCTCTCTCACAACAGACACGGAAGAGAAGACAATGCTGAATAAAGTCGTCTTTTTTGCTATTGTTGGACCAAAATGTATTTTTGATGCTTCAAAATATTCTAACCGACCCTCTGATGTCACATGGACTACTTTGATGATGTTTTTCTTACCTTTCTGGACATGGACAGTATACCATACACACAGCTTCAATGGAGGGACTGAGACCTCTCGGACTAAATCTAAAATATCTTAAACTGTGTTCTGAAGATAAACGGAGGTTTTACGGGTTTGAAAAAACATGAGGGTAAGTAATTACATAATTTTGCTATCTTGGTGAACTAGCCCTTTAATGCAATAATACTAAGTGATATATAAGTTAGGCAGTTAGGGCTGCACAACATGTTCGTGCTGCTAGAAATGTAAAGGAATGTTTATTAAATGCTCCATCAGATTTGAGGTGTTAAGTTTAAGGGTCTGTTTGGCAACTATAACATTGTCTTATTTTACATAGCCTTACATACAGTATAAGGTTTGGAAGTGGATTTATATCTGACGCATCCTTTGATATTAGTGAATGAGGTTGTTCAGAGCTGGCATCACTTTTTTTGCGTCATTTTGTTTTTACACAGAATTTGGAGAAGTCACAGTCTTAACCTGGCTGTATAAAGAAACCCTGAGGAATAAACAAAGTGGGACAACCACACACAAACTCGCTGGGGTACACAAGCACATTGCAAAACAAGTATGCGCATCACTTTGCCAGAACATTTTACTAATTTATTTTGGAAAGAGAGAGTATGCATTTCTTTTCAGCAAAACAATGGAAAACACAATCAACAATAATCAGCTGATTGGAGTAGATAAACAGAATTTAGCAATACATACACAAAATGTTCCATGCTATGAATATGAGAATGGACCTCACAAAACGGCAACAAGCTCTGAGCAAGTCTAGCAATTAACAAACAACACGCATCGCCGTCATTATCCTGACATCAGGACTGAGCATGCTCAGAAAGCACGGACATATTCAATGGCTTTGAGCTTCAAGCACACCGTGAAGATCTAAAAGACAGATAATTATAACATGCTCTGAATGGAAGGCTTTTAATGTCAGTGATTTATTTATTTTCCACTTACTGTATCCGAAAAGACACGGACATGCTTGTTTCAAGTTTGAGATGTTATTATAGTCGATTTGACTGGGGGAAAATGGTTTGAGTTGTAAAGGACTACTCAAATTATTGCATTAAACAACAAGTACTATTAGATAATAATAGTGTTGTGTTGGCGCAGTGGATAAGACACATGTCTTCGGCATTAGAGACCCAGGTTAGAATCCACTGTGAGACACCAATGTGCCCCTTAGCAAGACACTTAAACCCTAGTTGCTCCAGAGGCGTGTGACCTCTGACATGTATAGCAATTGTAAGTTGCTTTGGATAAAAGCATCAGCTAAATGTGATAATAATAAAAAAAAAGTATATTTATTATAATAGAAAATATACTAAATTGAATGTGATGTTTTCAGATACTTACTTCCGTGTCAAATGCAACTGAATTAAATTATAATTTGATATCAAATGCAATTAGCTTTATAGAATTTTTTATAGAATTTCATAATTTCTTCAATCGCCTGAAATACGGTTAAAACGTACTGGCAAATGTACTGAGAAGCATTTGTTTAAACCAAAATACATTTTAATTTCTGCTGAAACTTAGGTGTCGTTTTTTTATATTATATTCGTAATAACACATTTGTGATGAGGCTGCGATTAAGATCATTTAAAATATATTAACTTTAAATGTAATTTGAATTACACACTACAGTTAAAATTATGATCAAGTAATTTACCTGTGATTTAGTATGTTAATTAACACATCAAAATAAGTGTACATTTTAAAGCATGACAAAAGATTATTAAAACTATGATTTTATGAAGTAAAACTTTCAATTAGACTTTTACAAAGTGAATTTTTAAAATTGTTCTTAATTGTGGTTATGTTTATTCTCTATTTAAGTATGCATATGTGGCCTTGTTATATTTTACCATAGAAGGGCAACATTCGGTAAGCAGGGGTCTGGAAAAATCTAACAAAATAATTATATGGAAAATTTGTAAAATAACAGTCAAAACAGTCAGATCATAACTGCACATCCCCTTTTCTGTATGAATTGTTTTAGCAAACAGCATTGCTACCAGATGGTTGCCAAACTTTATTAAGCACTTCTGGAATGAATGCTCCTTGAAATGAACATTTGAAAATGATCAATATGATTTACAATTTTTTTACTGCAAAGTGATTTAATGTTCTCAAAGAAACATTAAGAGAGAAAAAATCATCAATGAGATCATTGACACTTTAAGAAAATAAAAATGAAAAAAGATCAGCCAAAGTGTCCTTGCGAATCTCTTCTCATCTGCTTCCAGGAGAGCAGCGGACCAAGACACAGAAATCCTATGCATGACCTCTGTGGGTGGCCACAGAACTTGACAAGAGGAGATCCAGCCAGGTGATCACATAGTGGTCACAAAGTGTGCACCAAACACACACAAACACAGTCCCCATCAAATCAAACACACATTTGCAGAGCTATCAGTTAACGATTTGTCTTTGAAATGATTCAGAGTGCTTTCCCATGATTTCCTAATCTAAAATTTGGAAATTATACACATCCCAGCCCATAATATGAACTGGGAGCATTTTCTGTTCTTTTCTACGCTTCTGTGGACTATTCATTAAAATGCTTCAAACAACAGAGGCCGGATCTGATTCTATAGGACAATATATGGTTTGGCTTTGAAATAACACTTATTCTGAATCCTTAAATCCATTCCCAACCTTTATAAAACACTTTAATGAAGTGTTGAGCTTCACTACCACGGGAGAGGTCACTGGGGGCAGCTTTAGTCTCTGTCTGGGTCTTTTCAGTGTGGATAGCAAGGTTGGGTGAGGTGAGCGGGTCACTTGACCTCAGATCTGTCTGTAACCAGAGACTCTTCTAACAGATCAGGTTTAAGGTGTTTTATCTTAACCGTTTGACCAGCTGGAAGTGTCGGGCATGTAAACATCACAGCTTTTCACTCCACGGGTTCAAAAAGTTCAATATCTCTTCAAAAAGACCTTGTTTACACCTGGTATATAGATCTGTTGTCAGCCAAGATGCATCACTGTTTACACCTGGTAGTAACACGCGTCTCCCATGACCACTTGTGATCACATTTCTAGAGGACGGCCTCTGATTTCTTGACTACATGCATCAGTCACTACACCAGTGTGTTATTTAAAGAGCAAGAAAGCAAAGAAGAAAGCATAAAAAAAATAATGATTCAGAATTCGTGACAAATGGATATTTTGAGCTGAATTCCTGACTATTTTTAAGTCTCAAATAGAACTTTACAGTGACAGTCTGTTTAGTTGTGGGTATATTTAATGTGATTTATGTCATGGACATCACACTTTTTTTGTGCATTTAATAAAACAAGACAGTGGTAAAAAAAAACAAAAAAAAAAAAACAAAGAGTAAAGAAGGTTTTTAAAGGTGAAAATCTTTTTACTTGTCTTGACTTTAAAGGCATCTTAAAAACCCAGCACTCATGCTTTAAAATAAGGGAGATATGCAATAACCAAAGACATTCTATAAGTGTTAAAGGGTTAATTCATCCATGATTTACTCACCCTCAAGCTATCCTAGGAATATATGACTTTCTCCTTTCAGGCTAATACAATCAGAGTTGGGGAGCCAGGACATATATATATATATATATATATATATATATATATATATATATATATATATATATATATATATATATATATATATATATATATATATATGTGTGTGTATATCACCAAAGCTTATGTTAAGCCTACATCCTACTTCATCTGCTGCAAAGCCACTCTCTCATAAACCTGTGTGTGACAGTTAGAGCTGGTTCACACCTGGTCACTTCATGCATTTTCACTTAATAGATCTTCAATGCAAATTTAACAGAGCTCACATCAGCAAAAGCAACAGATAAGCAATGCATTTTATTCATTATCAGCTAATTTCAAGATCAAAGACTGCAATAGGAGAGAGTGTGGCATCAGCACTGGAAAGATAAGTTCAATCAAGACAACTCTCTGAAGATTTTAGCATGGTAATGATGTTAATGTATTTGGTCTTGGCAGAATAGATCTGTTACTCTGCTGCTGAATTTTTGCTTCTGTTGGTTATTGCTGTGGATGTTCCTGTGGCTCAGTGGTAAAGCATTGCATTAGTAGTGTGAAAGGTTGTGGGTTCAATTCCAAGGGGGATCACACATACTGGTAAAAATAAATAATAATAATTTATAGCCTAAATGCACTGTAAGTTGCTTTGGATAAATGTGTCTGCTAAAAGCTGTAGTTTTAGATTATTGCTGCTGGAAGCAAGTCTGGGAACTTGCTACTGCCAATAAGTATGGTGATACGGTGCTAAGAGTATTTAAGACATACCACTGCTTCACAAATATCATATATAGCAACTGTAGCAGATCTATACAGGTGGAGCTGGGGAGATGGAGGGTTTCAGAAGAACTATGAAACCATGCTGCAATACGCTCTAGTGAATGCTAACCAGCCATTTAAATGGATTGTAAAGCAGTACGCTCACTGGCTGCATAAGCAACATGAACCAATCAGCTTGTGCCAAGTTGTTTAATGCAGAGAATATCATCGGTTTTGTTAATTCCCGTCAGCCTGCACCTTATTTTTACATTTTGGGAGGAGTAAAATTTCCATATGTGTTTTCAACAACCAGATGCATTCACACATGTCCAGTTCTGTCTGGGATTCAGACCAGATCACCTCCTGAAGTGGTTTGAAATCTGAAGTGGATTTAAATCTGTCTTAAATGTTTCAGAGGGCATTTACACCTGGGCCCGTATTCATAAAGAATCTTAATGCAAAAAGTAGCTCCTAGTGACAAAATTCTAAGAAAATTCTTAGAAATGTGGGCCTTTACTCTTAAAATTAAAGAAAAAATCCTGGTAAAGGAAAAAGTAATTCAGAAAGCATCTTAACCCTTAAAAGAGGTCTTAAGGTCAAACTTGTTAGGAGCACAGATGAGGACTTTTAAGAGGCTTAAGAGTTTCTTTAGCAGAGGAGAAAATGGCAGAAAGACGAAGAGGCAGAAGAAATGTGTTGCAGACAATGGATGACAGCGAGTTAATAAGACGCTATAGATTAGATAGACACTATCACATTTTCAAACTGTTTTTAAATTCATTTTAATTAATCATTTTAAAAGTTTTAAAATTGCTTGTTTTATTTTTGTTATTATTTTTCTTCATGATTATTTTACTTTCTTTTATGTTAAGCACTTTGCATTACCATTGTGTACGAAATGTGCTATATAAATAAACTTGCCTTGCCTTGCCTAGATCGTGCAGTGATCATGTATATAGGAGGCTTATAGGTGCGCACAAGCAGGGGGAATGAACCATTAATAGTCCCCATGTCTGCTTCTTGTCCCTTGCTGTGACACCCGGCACAAATTTTCCTTTAAGAATGGCCTTGTGTTCATCCACTAACTGGGCTAACAGTAAACACTGTTCCTCTGTCCAGTTTGGCATTCTCGTCCATCTTGGTTTTGATTCCATGTTTGACACATTAAAACCAATATTCAAACCGCCACTTAAATAGGACAGCAGTCACTGTAATTGGAAAGACTGCAACAATTTTTATCATTCTAAGCCAATCAAATACCTTATTGGAAATTAAAAGCATGGTAAATAAAAAAAGGATTTATATACAGACATATAATGTGTGTGTGTGAGAGAGAGGGAGAACGGTCAAATAGGAAAAATTACGCATGTAAATTCAAAGTGAGAATTAGAATAGACCCTACTTAAAATCACTATTTTTTTCCTTCTTGGACAACCAACCAATCACAGTCTTCAAAACATAGCAACGGGGTTAACCGTCCTCACTAAGTTTTTGTCTTTTCCTTACTCAGAGTTGCTCTCAGATCGGTCCTGAATCGCTCTTAAGCTAAGACTCCTACGTAAAAGTTTTTAAGCTAAATTAAGAGTTTTCTGAGAGGAATCTTAGAATCTTTATGAATACGGGCCCTGGTCTTTTCACGATCGGATGGCTATCCAAATAGAGCAAATGCATGAAGTGACCAGGTGTAAACAGGTCTGAAGCGTAAGCTTGAGATGATGGTTTATTAAGCTGATTCCCCCAGAACTGCTTCGGTTTACAACAGTGAGTCTAAGCTAGATTCAAGTGATTACTACGGTTTGAATATGGATATCTTGTTCTTTTTTTTTTTTTTTTTTTTTTACAAAAACCCCCACAAAGCCATGTGAGACACTTTTTTTTATGGAAGGGTGCTTTTTAATTTCACGTCTTTTGGACTGAAGTGATGCAACACCAGCTGAGTGCAATGATAGAGTTTGAAAGATCAAAGACAATTATCAATATAACTCTGACTGGATTCGCATGAAAAGAAGAAAGTCACATACTCCTAGTAAAACGCAGCCCAATTTTCATTTTTGGGTGAAATAACCCTTTAAGGATGAGTACATCATGCACTGTAAAAAAATTAATAAATCAGACCTATCCAACTCAAATGTTTCTGTTGACTGATCACATCTAGCACTCTAGATGGGCCATTCCTAAAAAAAAAACATCTTTCTGCATTTAAAAAAACGTGAGATGCAAAGCGTTGCAATTAAAAAGAAAAAAAGCCTAGACCATTTTATTTTTAAGTTTAACTTTTATTTAAAATATACTCAAGGTGCTGTGTGATGGTCAAACATGGAAAAACATGGAAAAACAATAGAAAAGCAGAGCAGTGGAATGCAAAAAACTGAGTCTGTGTGAACAGGACTTGTTTAAACTGCAGTTAACCCATTGAAAAAAAAGCAATTGTAAGCAATCAACAAATAAGAAAAGCACCTTTCCACAGATAATCTTAAGTGAAAACGGCCTTTTTTATGTGTTTTATACATTTGACAAAACACAGTCCTGAAGAACATCTCTTGTGCTGTTCATGCTCCAATTACATATGTGTTTATGTTCATATTACAGCACGCTCGAAGACTTTGGCAAAGACTTAAAGAGTTCATCCACTAAAAGAACAATCTAACTGGCCGGCAGATCTTAAAATCAGAAATTAAGAAAAATGTTTGCCCCTATATAATATCACAAAGTCTGCATATGGAAAAGATCTGGAAAAGATAAGTGATCTAAAAAACCTATATATATATATATATATATATATATATATATATATATATATATATATATATATATATATATATATATATATATATATATATATATATATATATATATATATATTATTCTAGTTAAACCTAGAATTAACTAACTGATTAATTCTGAGACCTATTACATTAGCAGAAGACATTGCTTGTCTCGAGAATATTCTTGTAATGTTAGCTCACATTTTGTTATTTTGGGAAGCATTTCTTTTTAGGTTTATTTTACATAACCATGAACTAACTTTCCCAGAACATTTCCCTAAGATATTATTATAGCTACATACTATAGCTACATAAAAAATAAACTAAATTTTTAACTCCAAAATAAATGAAGTAATTTAATAACACTTTATTTTTTCACCTACACTTTATTATTATGTTAATTATGTTATTATTACAGTTTGTGACCTTTAAATTAAATACTGTTTGGCATAAATGGATATTTGACATCCAGTGTCTCAAGTGTAACCGTAAGCCCATGGTCTGGACAAATCAGCATGGATTGGCATAATCACTACAAATGCATGGTCATGTGCATTTTCAGCCATCTCCAAATCTAGTCAGTCAGATCACAAAATCTTTTAGACCCTGATCTTAAGAACAAGGGAAAAAGGGGGGAGTGACGGCCTGCCGAAGCCCTGCAATCATCACGACCAAAATACAAAAAACTGTCAAGCCACAGCACATCTTTACTGGCAGAGGCAAGAGTGACGGATTTCTTCCACCTCTACAGAGCATGTGTGACAAAGTTGTATACCCATTTTTACCTTAAAAAAAAAAAGAAAGTGAGAGAGAGAGAGAGAGAGAAGAGCCACATTCTCTTTGTGGTCTGATCCCATTCAGGCAGGTTTCAGAGTGAGATGCAATACAGAAAACCAAAGAAAGCCCTGGCTCCAAACATGAGGTCACAGGGCGAGGAACAATGGTATCATGTGGTTCCATACACATAGAGCTGACACATAATACTTAATGAGGAACAAATAGTGCTGTTTTTTAACTGCATTTCCTCTCTTCCTGGATCAAATGTTTCTACCAACAAAAACAGTCTCGTGCATTTGCCGTGATGAGTAGTCTCATCATTACCCAAGATACAGAGGATCAGTGGATTCGGCACTTAAAAGAAGTCCCACAAAGCAGTCTATAGACTTCAGCAATGACCGTGGGGCACTGTGACTGTACTATGGGAAGCATTTACAAAAAAAAAAAAAAGATGTGCTACATAATGCCTGTTTTAGCTCCCTCCACTCCCTTTCACGATTTTACATAAAAATGAATGGATGTCAACAGTCTCAGTGTGTCTCAGATTTACAGGATTATCATATGAGGGTTTTCAGGATTGTTTTTATACATTTTCATTTTCACATCTGGGCCCACAGGTGTTATATTTTATTTTAGAGCTATACAGTGGAGGGGAAGATTATGCAACAATATTCTCCTTTTACATTTAAAAAAAAAAAAAAAAAAAAAGGTAAAAAAAAAAGGTAAAAAAAGAAATCATGTTTGGGTGAACTACTCCACGTGAAACTATCCATGGAGAACCTTGGAAAAAAAATTGTAAACATGTTTACAAACATATGAATTGAATTTGTATGTGCATGAAATGGTTTGATAATAATCTATCAGAACGAACTCAATGTGTGAATATAGAAAATTATAATTCTCCTTTTCTTCAAGTTAAAAAAGGAGTTCCACAAGGATCTATTTTATCTCCTATCCTATTCTCTATTTTTTGATTTGGATTCAGGAGTAGATTCTGCAAATGTACATCTATATGCTGATGACTCAATTATTTATACAGCAGCAGCATCTATAAATCAAGCTCTGATGAATTTACAAAAAGCATTTAATGCTATACAATGTTCGTTGGATAAATTAAAATTAGTTTTAAATTCAAAGAAGACAAAATATATGATTTTTAACCGCACTCACCGTAAGGATACAGACATACAAATTTCAACTTTATGTGGTTCAGAAATTAAAAGAGTCTGTTCTTATAAATATTTAGGTATATGGCTAGATGAAAAATTAGCATTTAATGTTCACATTGATCAATTGCTGAAGAAGCTTAAATCAAACCTAGGGTTTTTCTATCGTTTTAAAAATTGTTTTCCCGATGAGGCCCGAAAGAAGCTGGTTGAGAGTACTTTTTTAACAATAATTGACTATGGTGATCTTGTTTACACGCATGCAGCTTCCTCTGTAATAAGGAAATTGGACTGTGTCTATCATGCAGCATTACGTTTTGTATGTGGTGCAAAATACCGTACGCATCATTGTATTTTGTATGAATCTTTATCATGGTCCTCTTTGTATCATAGGAGAAATTTACACATGTATGTATTTATTGCAAAGGCACTCCTTGGTAAATTACCATCTTACATTACAAACTTTTTAACTTTTTATACTAATGGTTATGGTACCAGATCGCAGCTGCATCTTTGTTTAAAAGTCCCAAGAGTATTCACTGAATTTGGAAAGCATGCTTTTTCTTTTTATGCCCCTAGGGTTTGGAACGACCTACAAAATGTATTGAAATTAGAATCTTTGCCATCTTTGAGCACTTTTAAATGTATTCTGTATTCTACATTTAAAGAGTCTTGTAAATGCTTTTCTTGAACTTCGATCTATTTGTGATTTGTTGGATTGTTTGTGTTTTAATTATTTATTTGTCTGAAACTGTGTGCTGGCGTTTTTGACCAGGTCTCCCTGGAAGAAGATATTATTAAACTAAATAAAGGATAAATAAAAAATGTGCAGATACAAAATAATATAAATGAATTTCTAGAAAAGTCGGTTTTGAACTTACGTGTAACAGTAGGTTATAGTTCATCCCAAAATGAATATTCCATTATCATTTACTCAACCTCATGTCGATCAAAACTTGAATACCTTTCTTTTGTGGAACCTAAAAAATACATTTGAGTGTTGGTACAACAAACAAAATTCTATTGCATGGGCAAAATACAATAGAAGTCAACAGGATTACCAAACAGTACAAGCTGTCATTTTTGGCTGTACCATCCCTTTAAGGAACACCCACAACATGTTTTTTTTTTCTATTTCTTTCTTTTTTTTGGTGCATGTTAACACGGTCATTGTCAAAAGAAGTTTAAATAGATATCATCTATTTAACTTTTAATGGAATTTATTTTAAATTGATTACACTGTGTACACCAAACAAAGTAAACCAGTTGTTACAAAAGTAAACCATCAGACATTTATCCAATTCTAGAACAGCATTGTCTTCAAAATACAAATTTTAAGAGGAAGGTCATGATTACTCATGCAGACATTAACTGATATGAACATAAAAAAAAAAGTTACAAGAAAAGAAAGAAATGAGAAGAAAGATGAAGAGTCCTGGAAGCTCTCTGCCTGCAGATGTTGGCCTAGTCCGGCCCACCCACGTTGGCCCCAGTGATCTCTGATGGCGATGAATGATGATGTCACAAGAGCTTAGGCCAGAAGACAAGAGGAAAAAGCTTATCATCACTGATGCAACAAAGCGTAACATGAACACACACACACTCATACTGTGTATGTGGGCATACGTTGCCTAAACAAACACACATGCACACACTCAAAACCAACTAGTTAAGCTGAAGGGGCAAAACTAGAAGATCCATGAATTTTTAATTTAAACAAGCCTTAAATTTTTAGATGAAGGTCTTAAATATCCAATGAACAGACCAATATTAGGATCTGAAGCAGTGTGCATAATTATGCAAATTTTTCTTTTGCATTTCATTAACATTACACCCATGGCATTTAAAGTCAAATGCATGGCAAAAGGTATACGCAGGAGTAGCTTAGCAAATGTACTAAATGCTTCACTATGAGGAGTTGACTGCTTAGGGGTCAAGGAGACATGCTGAAACTTTCCTGATTGTGTTCTTAGCAAAATAATCTTCTCCTGGCTGTTTTCAATATTTACATGGGTGGTCAGGTTTACCAGTTTATTTGTTCATTTTCTCTGCCTCAACTAAAATGTTTGCAATATGCCGTTGTATTTAAAAAACAACAACATTTGGATAACCTGCTTTGCCATTATGTCCCAAATTTGTAATTTCCAAAATATAACATTTAAATTTCACTCTCTGGTGGGAATTACCACAGGAATGATTACACAGCATCAGAGATATGCAAACAAATACGCCACAAATATAATAACGTTTTCATTACTGGGAGATTTAGCTTTGTTTATTGCTGCAATGATTTTGGGGGTATAAGTAAATAAATAGATACTAATACTAATAATAAATAATCTGATCTATGATGCAGGGTTATTTTGCCCAATAAGTCTTGCAGCCACAGCAGAGTCTGATATTCATTTGTTACAGCTATGAGCGGCTTATAAATCCTTCTCTGGTGCCTTGCTTGGATCTTCACAAATGTTCCAGCGACGGCGTTTTCACTGCCAGTTGAAAGAAATACACAGCACCACCTCAAAATAGTCTCAGAGGAAAGCAATATATTTGTGTGTCATTTTCTCTTCCCTCAAAATTACTGCCAACTACCATACAACACTGTATTCTGTATATCCCTCAATACTACTGCCAGCTGCCATACCAAACTCCAAGTCGTATTTCTCAACTTAAGTGACGGAACCAACACGTCTTTTAATGACAGAAAAATACGCCATTTTGCCAGAAGACCCCAAATCTAGGCATCGAAGGAACTGATCATCAACTCTGCATTAACAACAAGGATTAAGTGTGTGCACAGTCTCTACTGTCATGAAGATGATGAATGAAATAGAAATAGCAGTTGGGCAGAGAGTACAGTGATTATAGTCCCAGGTAGTACTAATATTAGGCCTAAAGCCTTAAGCTAAGAACCTTAGTAGCCAGGTACAGAGAGATTTCTCTTAGTGCATGTGTCACAGGTAAAGAAGAAATAGGCCTACATCTGAGGGGTCTTGACGAAAGGGCTAAATTTTAGCTACACAAGCTATGTGTTTTATTATATTATTAGTAGTTATTATTCCTTATGCAATAATAATTTAAAAAAAGTTTACAAATAAATACATTTGAGGATTTGACTCCCTGAATAGCAGGCTAAGATAATATATTGCCATCAGTTTCTTCATCTTGCTTGTTGATGATTAAGGTAAATGTTGCAGTCTAAAATAATCAAAGAGCTCACCAATCAAATACGTGGTTGAAATGATTTAAAAATTACCTGTGTATAATATTAAAGCTTCCGCAGAAAAATAGTCCACTACAGCATCCGGCCGAGCAAATGACGGACTACAATATATTTAAGGAATATTAGCCATTAACAGCTCTAAGCGAATTCCACTATAACTGATAAGTGAGACACAGTTGTGTGTATATAAAACAACAGAATAAAGCAAATCCACAATGTGACATGAGAAACTTTAAAGTAGCGCCGGTTTCTTTCATCTGGATACAGCGTGATACAGCGTTGCCAAGCTCGAGGGCAAATATTAGGAAATATCAGACCGCTAAATGTGTTTACGACCAATCAGGATCAAGCATTCCACAGCACCGTGTAATAAGCCATTTAGTTAATCTAACCTAATTATGATTAATCAGTATGTCATGTAATTAATGTGATTAAAATGTTTCATTGAATTATAGTCCTATAAATGAATAAATAAATCAGGGGCAAAATAGATTTTTGTTTTGTTGTTTGAAGCGGCTTCTTTTTTGTGGCTTATATATGACATATATATATATGTAAATCATCGCTATACGTATTAAACACATCCATAAAGATGAACTGTTTACTTACACAGCTCAGACATTAGCGTTCAGCAGGTTTGTTCATATCCTCATACTGCTCTCGGCTGAGACATGCCTGTGGAAATAAAAACAGATCAATGTCAATAACATAATGAAAAGGGCAGGAAAATCACAGTGGAATGTGGCATCACTGCTTGCCAAATTAAATAAAATCATCATACACTTATCTAAATCTTTAGTTCATGTTGTTCTTTCCTTAACAAGCTACCTGTATTGCCATCTTAGCAATTCATTATTAGTTACCAAACTGCACACAGTGTTTCTAAGACCAGTCCAGTTTCCAATTCATTGTTTACTCAGATTGTGTATCGGTGCTTAACATTCCATCTGTCATTTTTACTGCATTCCGTTTCTGCTCCTACGAAGCCCAAACAGTAACAGTTTCATAATTAGATGTATTAACATAGCAACAAGGGGCCCCAGAAACACTGAGGGTCTTTGTTTTACAGAAGATGGGCTAGCTGGAGGATGAATGCATCTCTCAAGAGCATCTTGGTTGAATGAGAAACAGGTGTGACGGCGTCTGGACGCTTTTTCTCTCATGTCTGTGAGTTGGGCTGCTCTTCAATATCATACAATGTAAGTGACATTCGTTGACCTCTACATGAAAAGCTTTGCAGATAGTGGTTTAAATGTGATGTTACAAGGCCGCTATGGTTACAAGAAAGTGGGATGCATCCATAGTAAACACTGAACAGAAAAAGTCCCGACAGTGGCCTTGAGACATCTCAGAAAACTTTGTTTTGCTTTGTGCTCTAAAAGACATGAGGTAAAACCATCAACATCTCCAACTTAGGTAAAGACCTGTGATTGCATCTCATAGCCGTGGGCTATGCTGTAGCTTTGTGTTTTGATATTTTTAATGAAGCAAATGTGGTTGCCTTATTTAGTCCAGTTCTACAGTAGATTTTCTTACATTCACACAGTGCAAACCGACACTTTATTAGACCTCTTGTCTGGATGTTAGCGGGCTAGTTAAAGGAAGGATTAGTATTGTAGGCGAACTTTCCTCTCTGTGATCCTGCCTGGCCCTCTTCCTGGTTATAACTAGAGTTTAACATGATTAATTGTGCATCATTACTGTGAGAATCGTTACCACATGCAGAGAGCCAGAGCTGAGAGGAAGAGTCAAATATATCCTCATTAGCCATTCCACAGGTGTCCCCTGCTGGGTTAAATCACCAAAATATCAACTTTGAGAGATTTTAATATCACACATTATTTTGATTTAGCAAAGCGACATTATGAAGTCTAGTGCACCTAAACATGTATTCTGTGTCTATTTGTTGCAATAACTTAAAATGTATCACGGATAATCCATGATTTTGACTCATTTTGAATCATATCATATACTACAGATCACATACTCAAGTCCTCAGGTCCATGTACAATATTTCCCACAATGTACTCTAGCATGAATTCATGTGGATTAAGGCCTGTTCTCACCAAGAACAATAACTATAACCATGAAGTTTTAATCATGCTAATTTTATGAGAATATCACAGTTACATCACAGTTAGTGAAAACAGCATAAAGCACTGATATCGTTAAAATCACTTTTTTTTAATTTCCTGATGGTGAATGATAAAGTCAGTCAGTATTGACATGACATTAAAGGAATAGTTCACCCCCCAAAAATGTGAGAAAGATAGGTGGGTTTGTTGAGGGTCTGGAGTGGTGTGGATTACTGTGATGTTTTTATCAGATGTTTGGACTCTCACTCTGACGGCACCCATTCGCTGTAGAGGATTCATTATTGAGTAACTTATGTAATGCTACATGTATTGCTCCAAATCTGTTCTGATGAAGAAACAAACTCATCTACATTTTGGAAGGTCTGTGGGTGAGTACATGTTTAGCAAATGTTCATTTCTGGGTGGACGATTCTTTTAATGAGCTTGAGCGTTTAAAGCAGCAGATAACATTACTGCAATGCATGCTCACAATAAATAGAACATTATTGTGCATTGGTATAGACGGACGACATTCAATTCATGATTATACAATACATGATGCAAAAGACACAATTTAGTTTTTGGTCTAACTCTATGTTTAAACAACTTCTATTTCAAGTTGACACAAAACAAATATTTAAGGCAGCACTGACAGGTGAATTTTGTTTGAGCTTTTTTTGCAGTAAAGATGTGTGACTGGGAGGTTGCTGTGTTGTTTATAGTAATGGTCCAACTCCAAACCTTAGGTGAGGTGGAGTTACGGCTATTTTGGCACATTGCACAGTGTTGACAGAGTGAGTTATACATCACTTGCAGGAATTAGCTGAAGTCCAGCACTCCACTGCTTTATGGTATATGATTATAAATGTGTAATTTTAAACAAAGACAGTTTGTTGAGAACTGACAAGTGTTGTGAAATGATGCACAGCAACATAAAACTATATTGAGTGATGAAACCGTGTGAGAAGCAACAAATTAAATGGTGTGTAAATTACTCAGAGAGGATTTAGATGTTTTTTCTATAACTAGTAAAAAATTAACTGTTGAATTAAAAGAAACAGTGAGATTTGTTCTTTCGAGACAAGGGTATAAAAATGATTTATGCCAGTGTGTCATCATGTAAATGTATGGGATTTTCTTGGTCCACTATTCACAGCATAAATCTGAATGTTAAATAGAGTAAGGTTATTTGAAATAGCAAGAACAGGGTTTCTCAAAATGGCTTACGTGAACAAGAAAATGTGTTTTAGGTCAAATGAGTTTGACTGACAAAAATATTTGGAAATCTGTGGTTTAGCCACAGAAAATGTATTAAAAACAGTAACAGCAACTGCTTGTACAGAAAAATTATTGTAGATTTTGTAATCCATATTTATGCCCAAGTAATACATTAATTTTGATCATTTCACAATAATTCTGTAACATACAGTTCTACTTGTGAATGTAGTTTACTTAAACTATATCTCAATTTCCTGAAACAAAAGCCATGAAATTTCACCCCATCTGTTTTCCAAACACAGTTTATAGATCTTATTGTGAGCAACTCATCCATGATCGTGTTTCTTTTTCTTTGTTTAATGTTTTGAGTTATGTTTAATTAAAGTGTCACCACTGGATCTTCTGGTGAAACGACAGACTTGTCTCTAGTGATGTATGCCGTATATTTCCTATCAAACGTTGCGCAGAACCAAGTCCCCACCCTTTACACAACTAACCTTGCAAACTTTGGCAAAGCCAATGGAGTGTGTTCTGAGCTCAGAATCTTGAGTAAACAAATAGCACACATTACCAAGGGATAGCGTGTGTTTGAATACCACAGTATGTGGGAGTATGCAGAGTTTTGTGCATCAGAGCAACCCTCTCTTTAGGGAATGTATTTGGTAATAGAGCTTATAAATAACAGCAGGTGGTCCCCGTACCTCAAACTCTCTGGAGGTGAATCTGTTGTCAGGAATAATTATAGAGATGGAGAATCAGTACAGACAAAAGCACCCGTTTCTGCCTGCACCTGTCAACACACCAGAGACATCAGACAGACGTCTTCCGTTAGACTCATGATGTTACCTGCCTTAGTTTCTCAACCTCATTTCATCTCAGACAGCACACCCAGGACCGCCTATAGTCCATTTGCTGACCTTCTGATGCATCTTGCATAGAAAACTGGAAAGCATTTTCTTGACTACACTGTAAAAAGATTACTTTGAAATTTACAGGAACTTGCTGGAAGCAATTGGCAAGTAAGTTGCTGTAATATATTCCACAGTATGCTGACTGTATAAGTTTAATCACAGTAATTTACTGTAAATGCTGTCATTTTTTACAGCAAAAATCACATTACCGTAAGTGAAATTAGAGTAATAGAATGCTGTTTTTTAACAGCAAATATTATTTTAATATTTTTAGTTGAGTGAGATAGAAACAAGATATAAAAAGGAAAAAGTTTAGCATAGCTGCTGTTCATATTATTTCAGACAAAATATGATTTATTTCATCACATATAATTGGAGTGTAAAGTTATCAGATTTGTTGTGTGAATACTTGGCAAAAAATATGTATTTTAATGTAATTTAAAACTAAAAGACTGTGTTTGAGTCCCAAACATTATCTGGAAGGTCATTTCAAAGTAAAAGAGCAAAAAACTTTGATAAATCAAAACTTTGATAAATCCTTGGTATTGTCAATAGTCCAGAATTTTGTGACCTCATTAAAGGCCAAGCACCATAGCTGCCCCTGTTTGTGCAAAAATCAGCACACTGACACTAATGCTCTCAAAACTGATATTATTTTGATTAAGTGTTACATGTTAACCCTTAAATGTATTATTTATTATTTGTAAATGTATTAGTTGTCATCATTATTAAGAATGGACTACACGAGCCAAAGTATCATTTAAATGAGTGGATCATCATAACTGTAATTTACACTATAGTTTAAAAGTTTGGGATCAGTAAGATTATTTACTTCTTTGAAAAAGTATCTTCTGCTCACCAAGGCTGAACTTATTTGATTAGAATGAAGTAAAAACAGTAATATTGTGAAATAGTATTACAATTTAACACCAGGTTTCCATGTGAATATAATGTAAAAAGTTATTCATCACAGTGATCTAAGCTGAATGAAGCTAATGTTTCTTTCTTTTTTTTTTTCTTTCTTTTTTACAGTAAAAATCACATTACCTTAAGTGAAATCAGACTAATAGATACTGGTTTTAACAGCAAAGATTATTTTAATATTGTTAATTGAGTGAAGTGTAAAAGATGATATTTTTTTTGACACAAAAAACAACATTTATTGACTTTAAAATGTCAATATACATAAAAATACAAATACATAGACACTACGTTATATCACAACAAAAAAGGACATGCTATTCTAACGTGGAAATGAATTAACGCATTAACAGTTGCAATGTTAAGTGTAACCATAGCCTTAATAACAAACATTAAACATGAGAGAAAATGAAAACGAATTACGAGATCTGATGACTTTTAGTCTGAGGCCGTTTTGCCTGATTAGTTCTGACGTGATTTTGTTGAGAAATGGTGTTGTTTAATTTGTGGCGTGATGCCATTTTAACTGATATCTGAATACAGATGAGCTCTGGGGATGTCCTTAACCGTGCCCCTTGCGATGAATAAAAACATAACTTAATCCTCAGAAAAAAATGTTGTGCAGTTTTAAAATATTACCTGTTGCTGCGTTTTCTTTCAGTTTTAAAGCAGTATCCTCTAACAAGAGAAAAATGAATATGCGGCTTTAAATGGCTAATCTACAAACATACACGGACTCAATTCCAGAATAATTTTTATCCAGCAGTGTTAATATTTTACCAAACTAATGATGTCATCAATAAAATGTTGCCAGGAATGAAGATATAAACAAATTTATTTCCTACTTCTCTCTCACGCGTGCATTCACTCTGAAAGTGAAAGACATTAACTTTACCAGTGGAAACTGCAAATGTAACAATATATGATAAAAAATAATGAAAAACTTTACCTTTCTGAGGTTAAGTAATCCATTTTAGAAAAAAATCCCACTCAAAATGACTATGATTCACAGGAAAATACTTTTACTGTAAAATGTCCCGCTATTGAAATTTTACCCATCATGCTTTGCAAATGTACAGCAAAATACTGTAAACATTCTACAGTATGGATCTGTTCATTTTACAGCAATAATGCTGTGAAAACTAGAGAAATTTGTTACAGTGTACCCAAAGTTTCTTTTAGTGCAGTTTCTACAGGATCCACAAAGTATCTCATGTCCCAGTGACTTGCAGTGTAACCTGTGCAGTGTCACCTTCCTTGGGATTCCTGGATTCACAACACAAGGAATCTGATTCATAACTTGGGAATATAACCTCAGGCACAGCAACACAACTTTCAGAATGGCAGAGTGAAAAGATACGGGATACAATGAAGCAGCTTTAACATGTTGCAGCCAAAAAGTAGCTGCTGTGCCTGCAGGTGAGGGCAGCCATTCACAACAGTGCAGCGTAGAGTTACGAACACAGTGAGAAAGAACTCGCTTCTTCAACTTATTCCTCATTTGTTACATAGTTTCTGTCAGTCCATGTAATTCTACAACCTTGCCTTTAGCGAGTCAGCGGAACAAAATGATACAAACCAGCATAATTAAACTACTTAATTTATTGTATTAACGGGTATTCAACTGTGAATGTCAACTTGAATTTTTCATAAAATTCTATAAAAATATATGGATGTAATTCTATTAAAAACTACTATATATGAAATGCAAATATTTACATAACTGTAGTAATGAGTCCATTTTTAAAGGAATAATTCACCCAAAATGAAAATTGTGTTATTATTTACTCACCCTTAAGTTGTTACAAATGTTTTCTTCTGTTGAACACAAAATAAGATATTGTGAAGAATGTTGGTAACCAAACAGTTGCCAGTAGCAAGTAGTAGTTTTTTTTTTCTCTCATACTATGGAAGTCAATGACTACCGGCAGCTGTTTGGTTACCAACATTCTTCCTCAGGTTTGGATCAAACTGAGGGCAAGTAAATTATGACATTATTTTTATTTTGTCTGTCATTTGAAATAGTATGCATAATTGCTTTATGTAATTAGGCTATTTATATATATATATATATATATATATATATATATATATATATATATATATATATATATATATATTATATATATATATTTATATATATATATATATATATATATATATATATATATATATATATATATATATATATATATAAAACATTACACTCAGAAAGTGCAAATACTCTCACATATACACAGTCCTAAAAAGAATCCAGATCTGAAAATATGAAGAAAAACAGCTGTCATCTTGATGCAGTCCAAGTCAAGAGTCATTGCATTTCAAAGTCACTTTCCTTCCATGGGCAGGTCAAATCTGAGTTGGTCAAATCTGCAGCAGAATGGCTCATCCTCAACAAACCAGAGGCTCATGTATTTATTCATTTTTAGAATTAGGCTTTGAGTTTTTATTTTTGCTTTTTTTCTTCTTGGGGCTCTGCAGTGGATGATCCCGTGAGGGACTCTGAGGGGCATGAGAGGACTCGTTGTTTTGGCGCGTGTATCTCTTGCAGGTGCAGGATGTGACGGCGGTGATCTTGTAGGTGCGCGTGCTGCCGTCCTGGCACTGGAGTTTAATGCGCTGGATGCGTGTGCGCTCGGTGACGCAGCGCCACTCTTGGGCGTCCCGTCTGCTCCAGTAGTGACCTCCACCGATCCAGTTGGGCAACAGGTGGGTGGGTAGACATTCTCCAGCACACACTAACTCCTTGACGGGATTCAGGCTGGTGCACTGGCCGTCAGATATATATTTAGTTGATCTCAGCTCCCTGCAACCAACCTGGTGCTGTTCTGCAAATGGAAAGTTCATGCTTTAAAAAATCAGTGAATGGAGAAGGAATAATATGATGCATTGCACTTTAAGTTACTTCTACAGTAGGCTAATACAATAGCCTGAACTCTAAATCAGTTTTAAATATCACTATTGAAATTATACAGCAGCTCATGTTTTTAAAAATATCTGCGAGCAACCACATAGATTCGGATGAGTGGAATTTTGTAATATTATTGATATGAACCCTTCAAAAGTATGATGAACGCAAGAGTAAATACGTACCGGTTTGGTCTCGGCTCTCCGTTCGTCTTCCTCCGTTGCGCACTCGATTTAAGGAGGCATTATTTGGAGGCTGGTGAGATGATGCGACCATGTGCCCATTGAACTCTTCAGTGGCAACATTTTTGAAAGCATGACAGCTTTTTATCAGAAAGCAGAGCAGAAACAGCAGCTGGTATTCGCATGTGCTGAGGGGCATTGCAAAAGAGTTCGGTTCTGTGTCTCTTTGAAAACTCGGAGAATTATTATACCTACCTGTTTCTCATCTATGTTTATATACCCGCCCATTCCAGAACAGCAGCAGTGAGTGGAATAATGAAGTGTCCTGGAAATGGGCGTGTCCACGCGATGTAGTACACGCCCACCTACAGCTACAGTATTTTGGACTGTGGAAAATTGACTGGAAGTTGGAAAGCTATACTTTTTTTTTTAGCTAATCGTCCCAAAAACATGACATGAAATCTGACAAAATTTATTATCTGTAATAGGCTATTTATATGTATGATTATTAAAACCAACAAAAATACGTATACATTTTTTTTGGTGTAAAACTGCTACATTATTAGAGAAACGCACTTGCTGTGAAAAAAATTAGTTTTTCATTTTACTCTGACCCTATTTATCTGCCTAACTTTTAAATGTTACTTTTATTCTGATATAATAATGTTATAGGAAGTATTATTATTATTATTATTATTATTATTATTATTATTTTATTTTTTACTAATGCAAAGAACTGTATTATTATATCTTATGTAACTTATATCACTATTATTGTATTGCTTATCTTAAGTATAGGGAACACCTATTGTGTAGCTCAGTTGATACATGTGATCAAGCAGTGCATTGCAACACTCAGAGAGACACTGTGCTGAGGATGTTGCGCTCTCAGGTGTGAATGACTTTTCAAGCATATTTAGATCCTCTACATGTGAACCTGATACATTGAACTCTAGGTACAGGCATGCATGACAAAACCTATGAAACGGGATAGGCCTGGATTATTTTACCCCCAAAATTATCCAAACAGGTGCCTCCGATGAGCTCACCAAATGAATGTGCATAACACAAACGACATGGAGGAAACACAAAAGCCCAATGCTTGCTTTCTTCCACCGAAAATGTGTGGCTCCCCCAAAAAGTTTCTAGTTTCACTCACTCCTCAGGCATTTATGATTAATTCACTATGCTTGCCCCCTGGTACACGAAAAAAACACTTTAATATTGTGCTGATTTTTCCCCTTAAAAAATGTATTTCAAAAGCCACTGCTGTCAAAATGATCTCTTATTACCTAAAAAGCACTGTTAGTCATATTGGTAAAGGGGGGTTTATTGGGGATCACTGAATATGCAACCTCAGGGCTTGAAAGAGGAATATCAAAGTCATGCGATACGATGCGGCATTCGCTAATTTCTGCATCTCAAAAACCGGATATTTGAGATAGTCCTTTCATGCACCTGTAATGACCGTGACATGCTCATAGATGGAGACAGGAGAGGGATGAATCTCTGGGGAAACAGAGAGGTTACGGCACTGAGTTATGGGAATATTGACATGCGACGTGTCAACCATGTGCTAAATAGACCCTCGTTTGGCCCACAGGGTGAGATAGTCCCTTGGGATGAGGGGATGTGGAGACTTGGAACAAAGCACTAAGGAACAGACACAGCCGTCTATAGAATTTGGAGCGAGTGCCTTAGGATGTGTGCAACAGGACCAAGTGTGGGAAAGTCCACGGAGGAGATCCCTGCTCTCTCAAAACTCACTGTATAATCCAGCTTAAACTGGACACTTCCCAAATATACATATATTTTTTAATATGTTGGTATATATTGATTGATGATTATGATAACGATGCATATTAATTATTTTTTTTAATCTTTTTTAAATAAATAAAAAAACATCATCAGATGCCTATTTCATTGGGTGATCAGTACTGAGATCAACATTTTACCTGAAAGAGATTTATGTTTGTAATAAAAACTGTGATTCTGATCAATTCAAGTATGTATGCTATTCATTCTAAGAAAGTAAACAGTACACAGCCTGCTGATGCCACATTTAAGATCCCACTTGATCTTCAGAGGATAGACGCTGCCCTCTAGCGGAAAACTTCTGCATTAAAATGTATGCGTTACATCAAATTCTTTATTTGATCAAGAAAAAAGTTTAGATAGAATTAAGCCTTCAATATGAATTATTTTAGAGGTTTTACTTTAAAAGCAAATTATGTAAGAAGCAAAATGCAGATAAAAAAAAACTATGTTATGAAACAAGCAAAAATAGAACTTAAACAAAAGCACATAAAGGAATAGTTCACCCAAAGATGAAAATTTGCTGGCCTCAGGCCATCCAAGATGTAGATGAGTTTGTTTCTTCATTGGAACACATTTGGAGAAATTTAGCTTCACATCATTTGCTCATTAGTGGATCCTCTAGAGTGAATGGGTGCCGTCAGCATGACAAACAGCTGATAAAAACATCACAAAATCTACAAGTAAGTCACATGACCCCAGTCCATCAGTTAACATATTGTGAAGTGAAAATCTGCATGTTTACATGTTTTTTTTTTTTTTTTTTTTTAAGTATAACTGTCACTTCTGAGTCTATAATCCTCCAGTGAATATGTCCATCCAAAATCAATCAACCAACATACTTGTTTAGTACTTTTTTGGACTGTTTTCACTTGTAAACGATGCTTGATCTGTTCATATTTCTCTTCTAATTCAGATGATTCCCTTAAAGTGATAGAGAAAAGCCTTTTCTTCCTATCTCTCGAGTATCAAACAGTTACCCACAGTCAAAATAGTAAGTCCTTTGGTTAGCAGTTTGTCATGTACTCTACATGTCCTGTACTTACACAGCTTAGAATAAGTCTACAATCCAGCACTTCAGTATTATTGTTTACTGTTTCCTAAAAAATGCAGAGCACCGATCCAGCTGAGGATCAGAAAGATCGAACACTAAAGTGCTAACACTTAACAGTACCATGGCTAGAGAGTTCTCTCAGTTTGGGTTGGCGGCTGCCTCTCTGTGACACAGGAGTTTTGCGCTGCCTCTTATGAGTGAACCAGTACAGCCTCTGACACGTCGGCCCACAGTAAACCACCTGCAAAGAGATCAGAGCATTATGGGAAAACAGTTTATCAGCAATATGTGGAACTCAAACATAATGACAAAATAGAGCTTACTTTAGAATACGAAACAATAATCTTTGTATAATGCAACTCAACAGTGAACTTTAAATTCAGTTTTGAAGTTAGATATCTTTTCATTTGAATGTTCTTCCATTTCTGACAACATTTGGGGTTCTTAATTAAAATGGGAAAGCAGTTGCTAAACAGCAAGTTGAAGTCAGTGTACTTTGCAGTCATTACGTGTGATTAACGTTAAAATAAATCACATTCGCAACATTTGTAAGTTTGGCAACAAAATGATCAGAAATGTCAGTATTAAGGGAATGAATGTTGATGGCAAGCTATGATTACTTAAGGAAAAAAGGAAACACATTATACCATTTTACAGAAGGAGCACTTCTCTCCACATGCATCACAGTACTCAGTGTCCATAAGCACCATCTGGGCTGTCGGTGCCTGGGTCAGAACCGAGAAGACTGTGGGGTCGTTCCCCTGGAAACAAGAAGAGAGCTTGTGAAAAAAAAAAATGTCCACACAGTTTAAAAATCTGACATCAGCCAGCAAGTCATGAACATCTACATTAGCATTCAAAAGATTGTCTAGTAAATTAGTAAAATAAAAAATGTTGTGAAATATTATTACAGTTTAAAATAAATTTCTTAATTTGAATATTTAGTCAAATCGAATTTGTTGATGCAAAGCTGGATTTTGAGCATCATTACTTCAGAAATCACTCTAAGATGCTCATCTGCTGCAGGAAACATTTCATATTCTTAAAAATGTTGAAAACAGTCGTGCAACATAATATTTCTGAAGAAACTTTGAAACGTTTCTTTGATTAATAGAAAGGCAAGATGTAACTTAATAAAGTAAGTATTATTTAAAATAAATTCCATATTATATGACCCTTGCAACTTTGTTTAAAATGATAAGGTGTCCGTTTTATATGTTTCAAAGTGTACTGACAATTACCACAGGCGCTATACTTCGGACCAGCTGTTGCAGCAGTGTTGCTTCGCAATAGGGAAACTTCCGGATACAATCATGAATGAATTTCTCCAGGTACTGAGGGAAGCCATCACTGTCTCTTCCTTTCAGAAGGCTTGGGCAGAAGAAAAATATGTTTCCGTGACTCCATTTGTAAGACTGTCTGAGAAGGAAGGACCATAATGATGATGTCACCTCTTCAACAGGGCATCCAGGTTTTCATCACGTTCCTGCAGGAAGGCCAGACACTTCTGTAGCACGCAGCTGATGTAGTGCAACTTCATGGCCAGTACCTCATTCATATCCTGCAGTTTCACACACTGCTCACAGAGCAGATCCATCACACGGTAGCCCTTCTCCAGTGCAATCACATCCATCAATAAGGGGTCCTCCTTCACCAGCATCACCATCTGAAAACGCATGATGGAAAAAAGTGCCCCAGAATATGAGAAGTGTATATAGAAGGGAAACACTAGCCTGTCTTACAATGCAAGTTTCATGGAGGAGACAAATTCTCACGCTACATGATTCTGTTAACTGATCCCCGCTGAGACACCTTACTCATCAGAAATCACTGGACGTGAGACAGCTGAGATAGCACACACAGATGCCATCCGAGATCCGCCACAAAGCACACACGCAAGTCCATGCTAGAGCAACTGTGTATTCAATTACTAACACACACCTGATTTGACACTCACAGGCCCACATTTGGAAAAAACGTTTCTGCTGATTCGTCAAAAAAAACTAATATTACCTATTTTGATGATGCGGAGTTGAAAAATTTTTGTTTTCACAAAATGAGAATGTAGATTTTTCAAATTATATACACAATATGTATCAGCTTTAATGTATTTATCAGAATAACAAAAGCAGTCAAATGCCAAACACATACTCTATTGTCAAATAACTTAACATAAACACAAGATTATAAATGTAAATATATAAAAAAAACTAATTTGAACAATTTGCTTCTGTTGCTGTGTGGATTTTACTACATCCAAACAGGAAGCAATTTTTCTTAATTAACAAACCGCGCATTTCAAGTATATCCTCGCAATGAAAAACTCTTAAAACTACATTCTGCGACACAAAAACAATATTATTTATAAAATACTAGTGTATTTGGGCACCCGCCATGACGCTTGCTGTGAGAAATACCGTAAGCAGAGTGATACAAATGGTGAAGAGGTTGAAGTTATGTAATCACTAGAATATTGCACTGCTCTCATCCAATCAGATTCGAGGACCAGAAAGAACTGTTGTTTAAGGGATAATACAACTTCTTCTCCTTACAAATGGTTGTCGAAGTCTTATTTTGTGAGAAAGTCTGACTATTTTTGCACTATTTGTGAAATCAACACCTCAACATTAGTAAGAAACAAGTAAAGGATTTCAGTCAGCAAATATTATGCAAGGCACTGTTATTTATGTAGTTCATTGCAATGTCACATGCAAATGTCATTCTCATATGCTATGCAATGAAGGCTGTTTATCAGAGCTGTAGTTATAACAGATTTATAAAAGAAGTCCAAGCCTATGTTGAAATGCAGGCCGTGTTGTTTCTCTGTAATATCACAAGGATATATTTAGATGGAATAAAAGCAGGAGGGGTGACAGTTAGTGCAAACTGATGCTTCCTCCAGTCATGTGACCTTGTATGGTATTCTTATGGGCCGGTGTTATAAAAGCATAGGTCCATGTGTTTCACTCACATTGTTTGGTTTGTGTGAGCATGGTGCCTTACTGCTGCTTGAAATCTGAGTTATATAAACACACTTGGCAGTTCTTACCTTGACAGGATTGAGGTTAGTAGTCATGATGATTTTGTGTAGGGGTCCTGCTAGTTTGGGGGGTAGTTTAGTTTCAATCTCTGAGCCCTGGATTTGGTGTAGTAATCCAGCCTCACACGAGAAAATAAATTGTTGATTACTGTCACACAGTCATGCTGACCCGCACAGGGCAGAAAGATTAAGATTATTTATTAATTAGAAAGTAGTAAATGTGTGTATGCAAATGAATCACTCATCCACAAAGGCAGCCATCTGAGCAGCAGTCCGTCCCACAGAGTTGACCAGATCCGTCTCTGCTCCAGCATCTAAAATCATTTCTGTTATTTCTGCATTACCTGCGGGATTATTCAGATTAGATGAGCTGGGAAAACTTTAGATGCCATTTTCAGATTATTAAACACCAACACTGTTCAAAAGTTTGGGGTCAGTAGTTTTATTTTTTAAAGAAATTATTTATTTAGCAAAAATGCATTAAATTGATCAAAAGTGAAGACATTTCTCTTTTCATATAAATGCGGTTGTTTTGAACTTTCTATTCAGCAAAGAAAAAGGCATTATTGCAATAACTCTTTTCTCATGTAAACACAGTACTTCAATCAAATTGATGTGATTAAGCTCATAATCATTAAACATAATCATAGTAAAATATGTGGTATATACAGATTGCAATCGCAATTAACATATATGTAAACATATTACTGTGATTAATTCCTTACACTGATTATTGGAAATAATCTAATATTTTTTATTATAAATGCAATCTTGGTGAGCTTAGGAGACTGCTAAAAACTTCTGCTTTATTGCTTTAAAACTGGACGATTGTATTGTTATTTTATGAGCAGCTGATAAAAATGCACAAGTCTGCACAAGTCTGCTTTGCCCTTATAAGCCGCATGCATGAGAGGGGTCACGCCATACTAAAATGAAATGAAGGAAAATACTTCACTTTTCATCTGCATGACTCAAAAGCAAATTACATTTAGTCTTGTTCAGTTTTGAAAATCCAGGAAATGTGTCTGCAGGATGGAGATTCTGACAAAACACTGGCACTTGTTGAGAGTGACATGAGCTGAATGATGTCAAAAGACTGCGTTGGTGGCACAGCGAACAAGCTGCACATCTGATTTTGACAGGTGGGATACACTTATCAACTGCTGTTTCTAATCATTCAAGCCCCAAAAGACCTCAAGTAGTCTGTAGGTTACATCTAGTGGCATGTCTCTATTATCACACCTCTTTAATGACCACCTCCGCCACTCAAGAGTCTCTGCCATATGCCTGAACATATGCTGTCACCTCACCAACCCACCAGCCACTGCACTCGTTTACATAAGGGCTGATTGTCAGAAAACAACTAAATAATACCACTATTTACAATGTAAGTCCTGTGTCTATGTACAATAGTTAGGCTGCAGAAAAATAGCATAAGCATTAATAAAAGTAGCAATAAGTATGGGTTGTGTTTGGCCAGCCGCCCTGTGTCTGATTTTATGTTTTGTTGTGTTCCAGCTTGGTGCACCCAAATGAGCCATAACTTGTGCTTAAATGGCCTGTAAATTACTACCCATATTCATCATCTTTATGTTCTTACCTCATCCAGAAAGTTAACACGCAAGCTTTGATTGCTGAGGAGCTGGGTGGCCTCTTGCACATCACCTTTGAGAAAACACAGAGTTTACTAAACACTAGGAACATGGACAACTCATGATTAGTCACCATCTTATTTTTCCCTGGATGGTGTACATACATAACAAACTGTACTTTGTATAAATACACTTAATTTTAAGATATTTATATTATCTACCTTTTTGAAATTATGCAAGGATTCATTAAAATACTGTTCTAAGATAAACAGAAAGTTTCATTAAACTGGTTAGTTTATAGATAGATTATGTGATTAGGACATAGATTATAGTTTAAGAATATTATGTGAACAAATCTTTCATTTAATATCAAAGTCTGTATAGCATGAAACAGGCACTGTTTATCCACTGCTGTTCAAAAGTTGGGGATTATTTTTAATGTTTTGAAAGAGGTCTCACACTCTGCAGGGCTACATTTATTTGATCAAAAATACAGTAAAACAGTAATATTATGAAATATTAAAATTGTAAATATCTTTTTTTCTATTTGAATATACTGTAAAATGTGATGCAAAGCTAAATTTTCAGCATCATACCCCAGTGTTCAGTGTCACGTGATCTTTCAGAAATAATTTTTATATGCTGATTTGCTGCTCAAGAAACATTTCACAATTATTATCATGGTTGAAAGCATTTATGCTGCATAATATTTTAGTGGAAACTTTTCTTTCAGGATTCTTTAATAAAGTTGTTAAAAACAGCATTCGTTAAAGTAGAAATATTTTGTTCTAAATGTATTCACTGTGTTATCAATGTAATGTTTTTTGCTGAATAAACGTATTAATTTCTTTCCAAAAAAAAAAAAAAAGAAAAAAAAGAAAGAAAGAAAGAAACTTTGTGAACAAAGAAACTCATGGTGTCAGAAAGGTAATGTAACCAAGTCACAAAAGGGAACAAATTAATAAACCTGCAACCAATTCGATAGGATAATTTATATAAATAATATATAAGCAGACAGTTTGTTTTTAAGAAAAAAAAAATCCAGTACCTGAAGCAGCTACCTGTAGCATCACTCTCTCTTCAGATGTCAGATCAAATTTCCTTGCAGGGGTCATGCTCGTCATATTGACACCATCAATTGCTATTATCGTTAAGGATAAATAGTATATCGATGTCAAAATTCTTCCTCAGAATACCGACTTTATAAATCCAAACTCCAAAGAGAACATCATTGGTTCATACCACTTTTGAAATTGATAGGAGGGGAAGGTGGATCTAAGAGTTTCACGATGTGAAGAAGCCGTAATGAATATTTAAGGATGTCAACATGTACTTTATTAAAAAGTATATTTTATAAATATGTGTTATTATTATTTTTTTATTCAAGAGGATTTAATTATTAATAGCAGTAGTAATTCATGTCGTGCCAAACAGGCTACCCCTCTCGAGAGTAGTTCAGTCCAGCTGTACATTACTTGCCTGCTCAAACAGTGTCTCGTGAGATACTGTGCGCGGAGCGGTGCTCGAGATCATCACAGACAGAATCACAGACAGGTAAACGTTATATACAATCACATTATGACATGTCATGATGCGCAGTGTTATTATTATTAGCCTGATTCGTGTCTGATTCTCTCGTGCTTCTGAGCACCTTCTGAGCTTGTACGAGTTTTGAAGCGTAACCTGCTGGTCTTGAAACTGTATAATTAATTTAACAAGCTAAATATGTCCAAAAATGATAAATTTGTTAGCAGAATTACTTATTTATGAAACCGTGTTGTTGATGTTAAACACTTGTGAACCACAGGTCGTCAGCTGGACACAATTATTTTTTTTGTTTTACACGAGCGCACAACAACGTTCTTCTATTATTTCAGTGGACCAAATAAAAAGTATGCATTATATAATATATATATATATATATATATATATATATATATATATATATATATATATATATATATATATATATATATATATATATATCTTTTACATTCAGCATTAAACAATCAATAGTCATATTTTGTAATACAAAATATCTTTTAAAATATGAATGTCAACAAACTAATGCATTAACTGTAGTGTAATATTGTTATTTATAGGCTTCTTTGTATAATATTTATATCCTATCAAAGCTTCTGTCCTGTGTTGTGTTCCAGAACCTCATTCCTACTTTGAAACCAGGTTGCATTCTCTTCCAGCAATGCCAGGCATAGCCGGAGTCTTATTCTTGGCACTGAAGCACTTATAAACTGGGACCGGTGAAAATAGCTAGAATATAAACCTACAGCTATACAACAGCAGCACACACAAGCCTCCAAAAAACATATTCTTGTGGTTGTCAAGTGCAGTTTGATGTTTGTCCTTGTTTAATTGGTTTTATGACAAGGAATGTCACTTATACATTGTGAGAAAGTGGTGAAATCAAAGAGCCATGTTGAATAAGCAATGTGGTACATTAACTGGAGAGTGATTGGGAGTGATTTTGATGGTTTTTAAGCCCCACTTATTTTTCGGGGACTGTTGTAATCTAAGTAAAGGGGTCCTATTATGCTCTCTTACAACATATACATTTTGTTTTGGGGTGTACTAGAACATGCTCTCATGCTTGGTGGTTCGTCTGTATTGCCATATCAATCTGAGTCTGATTCAGCCCCTGAGAATATTGAGCAAGAGGATCACGCTGAACCTTTGCATGCACAGATATGAACAGACTTGGAGAAAAACTGACAGTACAGCAGCTCTTCTTCTTCGTCCTTGTGGTCTTGTCTGATGCACTCAACCAAGCATTCTAACCATGACCTCACCCCTGCCCACCCTTAAACCATTGGAATTTTCATAGGTGGGAATTATTTTAATGATGTTCTAATGGGATACTTTGTGACATCATAAACCCTGGAAAACAGTGCTGTAGTCCAAACGAGCTATTCATTGTAGTTCTTGAAAAGGGATTTTTTTTTTTTTTTTTTTTACGAAATATCCCTCTTTGGAGTAGACTTTGAAATTTGTAACTTTGTAATTTAAAAAGTGAAAAAGCATAGGCCTAATAGGACCCCTTTAAGACCTGACCCTGACCTGACTTTTTATTCTCCAGAGTTTCTGGAGATCTGACCAGTCCTGTGAGGCGTTGTGCTCTGGACATCCTCCACTTGAGCTGATCTAAGGGCCGGTTACTGCATTGTTGTAATGGATTATGGTTTGGTGACAGTCAGCTAAATCATCCCCTTTGTGGGTTGATATTTATAAATCACGCAGGACTTGAACGATTACATATTGTTCAAAACTGCATGAAAGTACTGATCCATGATGTAGAATGCTGTTTAAAAACAATTGTTCTGATTTCAGTTAATTATTACTGTGAGTCACGAGTTCATGCAGCTTTGATGGCAAATCAAGTGTATTCTTTGTGTGGTATGAAATATGTTATCTGTTATTTTTATTTATTTATTTTTTGAAAGAAGTGTCTTCGGGTCTTTTGCTCACTAAGACTCTCACTAAGATTTCTTTTCATATACTGATTTGGTGCTAAATAAAAAACATTCATATTTGTATTAACGTTGAACTCCTTTGATCTGCTTGAACATGACTGATTCCCCCCACCCCAAAGATTCTATGATGAATAGAAAATTATTAAAGCACAGCATTTATCTGAAATAATTTAAAATGTTTTGCAATATTGTGGGGGTTTTCTATTGTTACCTTTCCTTTGTGAAATTTAATGCATCCTTGCTGAATTAAAGACCCCAGTTATACAGAATTATACAGACCCCAAACTTTTGAATAGTGGATATAAAAAATATATTTTAAAGCTGACTCTCAAAAATAAACCTGCCCTCATTGAAGTTTTATTGTAGTCAGTTTAAATTTTTAAAATTTGATTTATTTAAATCCGTTCAATAATTATTATATTACATATATTATATTAAACCTATATTAAATATTACAAATCACAAATCATTCTCACACCTCTGACCTCAACTTCACTTTGGTATGGTGAAACATTCAAATGCAAAATTTACTGCAACATATACTGTAGGAATAAAGGACATCACAGAAATTTTGGGGTTTTGCTGCCTTTATTTACCCCATATGTTTTGTAGATTCTTGTCATAAGTTTACACACAATGTTGACCTGCACTCTGTCACTCTGCGCATCAATAAAATTGAGGCAGCTGATGGAAAATGTTGATTTTGTTTGTGTATATGTTTGCATGTGTGTATACTTTGTGAGTTTGCTTGTATACACACACACACATGCAGAGGGCTGTAAGCCGTGATCAGACATGTCCTTGCTGTAATACGACACATGTCCCAGACCTGGGTGACTGAAGTTTACACTGTCAGGGATGAGCCCCTCTATATTTAGCCCAGGGCAGCGAAAGGCTTGCAGGAGCACTGGCTTCTACTGGAGCACTCACTGCGTGCAGGAGACGACCGCTCAGCCGATGAGCTTTTAGATCGCAAGCTTTTTTCCTCCTAGTACAGTGCGCTATTATAAACGAGGTGTGTGAGAGTGGGGGTGTAGTGTTGGGGAAAGCACAGATTACAGGGTCAGGAGTTGTTTCATTGTTTTGTTTTGTGGGGCATCTGGCTTATTCAATAATGGATCTGTCATAGAACAAAAATGGGTCATCTATGTTTTTGTTGCTGATTTGAATATATTTTATGTCTGTTTCTTTGCATGTGAATGTGAAGGACTTTTATGAATACCGGTAAGCCACAGAAGCCAGTGCTTACAGGCCAGCGGTTTAAGACCAGGAAAAGGGGTGAGTCATTTTTTATCTCAATATTTCCTATTCTACCTCTAATAGAAACTAATTGTAGGCTTTACAAATGATTTAACTTTTATAACTTGTGTTGACCATTAAATGGCAAATGTAAAGTGATTGTTCGTAATATTTGTTCACATCCAGAAACACACACACACACCTTAGATGTGCACACATGTTGCAGACACTCACTCAGCAATGCAGTGGCAAGGGTCTTAATTCATGTTCCATTAATAGCTTGTTTGTGTGCTACTGTGTACTTGATGTCCCACACAATACTGGTGCCAGTGCAGACCCTCTGCCATTCTGATCTTTTATCTTATTAGTCCTGCAGTCTCAGAGCCACAGAAGTTTACAAATAGCCTACTGCAATAGCTGAAGCATTAGTTTAAGAAAGTTTGGGGAAGTGGGTGTTCACACAGAAAGCATTTTTCTGTTCAACGGTGCTACTTTTCCATTGTTTCTTTATGTAAGTGTTAAAAGAAGTTAAAAACAAACAAAAAAAAAAGTTATATACAGTATTTTCCATATTCTACTTCTTGAGTCAAAGCAAAAACACAATTTTGTGTGAATGGCCCTGTATATTTTTTGTTTATTATATGTTTTAATATATAAATTGTTTCATTTATGCATCTCCAGTCACAAAATTCTAGAAATTATGATGACTATGATTATTACATATTGTTTTTATTGTTGTGGTGTGCTGATAATTGTTTTTTACATAATTATAAGTACAGTATAAACAGTAATACTGTGTAATATTATTAAAATAAGTTTAAAAAAGGATTAAACTTAAGTCTGTTCTATTTATATAAACGTTTATATTTTATACTTTATATAAAAGTTATTTATTGCTACGATGGCGAAGTAAAACTTTCTGCATGATCCTTCAGAAATCATTCTTATATTCTGACTTGCTCAGAAAAAAAAGAAATCTTATTATTATCAATGTTGAAAACAGTTGTGTTGTTAAATTATGTCAAATGTAATTTTTTTCTTAAAATAAAGTTGAAAAAGATTCTTCTTTTTTCCTAATCTTTTCAACACTATGTCTTTAGAGTAGCACATTACTTTTGTAGTCCACTTTAGATATTCTACTGACCCTAATCCTAAACAGTCTACTAATACTCTAATGAGAGTTAGCTGTCATGTAGTTTCAAAGTTACTAATAGTAAGTAAAATGGCTAAAGTGGAGTAAGTAAAGTAGAACCATCTTTACGTTCACTTTTGATCAACTTAATGCATCCATGCTGAGTAAAAGCCAATCGTTTGACTGATAGTGTATGTTTAAACAATATATAGGTCAATCTTTTTGCAAACAATTTATTATTTTACATATAAAGAAGTCATACAAGACTGTTTTACAGTTCTAATTTGAATCCTCCATGTAGGTGTATATGATACGGGTGAAAGGTGAACACCGTTAGACTTTACAGACAGCTTTGGAACGTTACTTAATAGCTTTTGACTGTGACAAATGTGGGGGCGTTTTCAACAGGGCATTAGAGTTATGCTTCAATGGCTTGTGTGATAGGTGTGACTGGCTCTTCAAATGTGAGATCTCACAGGAAGACACTCAACATGCTCTTTAGCGTGTGCTATAATCAGAAATCCAAGCCAGCAGCGAGGTGAGGGAACTCATTTACATAATAGTAGGTATAAGTGCGGTTTGCATTTATCGGTGTTCGACCACCTGCTTTGTTGTCAAGCATTCTACACAGATGGATTCAAATCAAGAATCAAATCTAAATCATTTAAAGCATTATATTCTACATCATAATTGGCTAATGTGAATCCTGAATCTCTGCTGCGGTAACCTTGACTGAGAGTCTTTCTTGTATTTCCTCTCTCACAGATGAAAAGGAGAAGTTTGAGCCTACGGTTTTCCGAGACACTATTGTTCAAGGCCTCAACGAAGCAGGTGGTGATCTTGATGCTGTAGCCAAGTTTCTGGATGTCACTGGGTCGAGACTAGACTACCGCCGCTATGCCGACACCCTGTTTGACATCCTCATGGCTGGGAGCATGCTTGGTGAGAAGGTCCAAAACCTTGTGCATAATTTGGGATATTGTCTTAATACTACTTTAATTATTGCTTTGTAGGAGATTAAATTTCATCATTGATGACACCTCGTTACATGGCTTTCTTATGATCTTAAAGATACTATTTTGTTTTCTAATTTCAGAAATATGCAGTTAATAATCTCTTAAACTTTGTTGTGATTAGGTTAAAACAAGATATTTTAAATTGGCAATAAAATAAATCAGCTATAAAAACACGTTGTAAATAGAAACATTTTATACTCCCCAGAGTGTAAACACTGGATAGATTGCCAAATCAGTTTTTTTGATATGTTATAACAGGGTGCTTAGCCCTTGCATTCCTGTTTCCCTGTAAAACTGGGCCTGAAGGGATTGTTAAACTTGAGGGTCCTTGGCATCAAATAGTTAACAAAACAAAATCTGTGGACAGCACATTCCCTCCCGCTCTCACACAAAACATTTAAGCACAACGACAATAAATAGCATCAATAAAATGCAAATTCCAACTGCTAATACGCGAGTAATTTACATTCAACACACAATGGCTCACTTACAGTGGACACTTACAGTCAGTCGGTGAAGGACTGGAAAAGGTAATAAAAGTGACAATGCCAAAATTATAATGAAGAATCGCAAGTTTTCAACCACAGCATGAGACACCAATTAAAGCGGATGCTAATATGAAAGTAGATTATGGACTTGCAAAGCAAGTGGGTGTACCAAGGGAATACGCAATTATCGATCCTTAGAAGTTTTAATACACAAACAACCCCAGGCAAAAAGTAAGCATACAACATATACATGGCCCACACTACACCACTGGTCACAGTCTTGCAGATGTATATCTTACAGTTTGACATTAAACAAACAAAAAAAACAATTGTTGCTGCCTTTCAGCCAAGATGTCACTGGGGCTATACTTTACAATCTGACAAGCAACATTCGTAAAGGACTGCTAGTAAACAGAATGAGGGGTCATAAGCTCACTCCCCTGTGACAGCTGGCTGTTGCTCCAAAACTTGAAGCACATCTCTGGATCAAAGTGTTTAGTGCAGTACCTCTAGGCTATCAACTTACAAATCCCATTGATGGTTATAGATTTCTTCCAAGATGGTACCGCCGAGTTCGGATGCTGTCCAGGTTGCTCCGCTTAGATTTTGTTCTTTTATTTAGTTTTTGACTTACTTTTGCTTTCTCTTTTAACACACATAAAGTCTGATAATTTATGACAAAGTAACACTTCTGTGTCACGCCCCCGGGCTGATCTGTCTGTTTTTCCCCATAGTGTGTGTTGTTTACACTTACCATGTGCTTCTGTGTCACCGTGGTGCCCGTCTCCGCCCTCTTGTTTCATTATTATCTTGTTATTGGTCACCATCACCTGCTCTGCATTATGATAATCACTCCTTCTCTATTTAGTCTCCTCATGTGTGCTGTCTGTTGTCAGATCGTCGAGTTGTTCTCGTCCATGTCTCAACTTTATCCACATCTCTTGTTTAGCCTACACAGATATCGTGCCCGTTTTGTTTTCATCCTCTAGTTTGTTTGTTTTTTCCCACTTCCTCCTGCTTTCAGGCAGCGCTACTCTCCAGCCTCCCGTGTTAGAGCTCACCGATCGCTGTCACTCCTCTTCTTCGCCGCGCCACAGCGCGCCACCAGTTCCCCGCCTCAACAGCGCCCCCGCCTCCCTATCAGTTTGTCCGGGCATTGCATCAGAGGATTTCCAAGTGGAATTCGTCCAGGAGGCTCTTTTGGATCTGCTCCAGACTGCCCTGTTCCTGGATTTTTTTTTGTTAATTCTCATTTTAATATTTTTCCTCTGTCCTTTGGAATTAAGCCATCTAATAAACTGACCTTTTGAGCACCTGCAACTGAGTCCCAGTCTCGCCCCTTGACAGAACGATCTGACCACCATGGACTCAGCAGGTGCAGATCCCCTCAGATCAGCCGTCACCCAGCAGGGCATTCTCCTGGGCCAACATGCCTCCCAGCTAACATCCACATCGCGGGAGGTTGAGTTCCTTAATGCCAAGTTGTCGGAGCTGACTGCCCAGCTCCAGGAACTTCGGAGACAGACATCTGCAAGATCGGAGGACCCCACTAGCCTTTCCTCTACCCGTCATGATCCTGAGCCTCACGCCAACAACCCACCTCCCTATGATGGGAACCCTAACTCCTGCAGAGCCTTCCTGTCTCAGTGCTCCCTAGTCTTCGCCCTTCAGCCCCGCCGGTATGCCCAGGAAGAGACTAAGGTGGCTTATGTTCTAACCCTCCTCACAGGCAGAGCCCGTGACTGGGGAACTTCAGTGTGGGAGGCCCGGGCTCCCTTTTGTGCCTCGTTTGGGGCTTTTCGACAGGAGATGGTCAAATTATTCGACCGTTCTGCTCGGGGTGATGAAGCAGCGGCCCAGCTGGCACGGCTACAGCAAGGAGGCCGCTCAGTGACCGAGTATGCCATTGAATTCAAGACCTTAGCAGCGGCCTGTGACTGGAATGAGGGGGCTTGCAGAGCTGTGTTTCGTGCTGGACTAGACTCGGAGATCCAAGACAAGATCGCCACCCAAGAGCTTCCACGCAGTTTCGATGATCTGGTCGACCTGGCCCTCCGTGTTGAGAACCGCCTTCGCCTTCGTCACCAACAACTGACTGCTCGCACTTCTTGGAGGGTGGGTGAAATGACCAGCGAATCCACCCCGGTCCTGCCTCTGCCATCTCCTGCTGACCCTGAACCCATGCAGGTGGGACGACTGCGTCTTACTTCCCAGCAGAAGCAAGAGAGACTCACCCGGGGCTTATGTCTCTACTGTGGGAGGGCCGGACACTTCGTTGGAAAATGCCCGCTAAAAGCCAAGGCCCATCAGTAGCCAGGGGGATTCTGGTGGGCACATCTCCGCTTAATTTCCCCCACTCCTCCCACACACTACTTCCCGTGGGTGTCCAGTTCGGAGGTTCTCGTCACTCCTGTTCGGCCCTGGTGGATTCTGGGGCTGGTGGTAGTTTCCTGGACACGGCACTGGCCAAGCAGTGGGGAATTCCCGCCATTCCCCTCTCTACTCCTATCTCTGTTCGGTCTCTGGATGATTCCCCTATCACTACCATCACTCACCTCACCCCTCCTGTAAGTCTTATCGTTTCTGGCAATCACCATGAGATAACCGAGCTGTACCTTCTTGATTCCCCGAGTGCCCCCGTGGTTCTGGGACACCCGTGGTTGGTGCAGCATGGCCCTCATGTGGATTGGGCCAGAAACTCAGTCTTGTCTTGGAAACAGTCTTGTCTTGAGTCTTGTTTGGGTTCTGCCTCTTTTCCTGGTTTTGTGTTTCCTGTTGTGCAGGTGGATGATGCTGATCTGTCCGGGGTGCCGGAGGAGTACTGCGATCTGCGGCAGGTCTTCAGCAAGTCCCGGGCTGTGTCCCTGCCTCCTCACCGGCCTTATGATTGTGCCATCAACCTCCTCCCAGGCACTTCTCCGCCCAGGGGTCGGTTATATTCCCTGTCTGGTCCTGAAAGAGAGGCTATGGACAAATATATTCGTGAGTCCCTTGATGCCGGTCTCATCCGTCCCTCCTCGTCTCCTGCTGGCGCAGGGTTTTTCTTTGTTAAGAAGAAGGACGGCTCCTTGCGCCCTTGTATTGATTACAGAGGTTTGAATGACATTACCATTAAGAATAGGTACCCCCTGCCCTTAATGTCATCTGCCTTTGAACTTTTGCAGGGAGCCAAGGTCTTCAGTAAGTTGGACCTCCGTAATGCTTATCACCTGGTTCGGATTCGAGAGGGGGATGAGTGGAAGACAGCATTCATCACTCCTTCGGGACATTATGAGTACCGGGTGCTACCCTTTGGCCTGACAAATGCCCCAGCTGTCTTCCAGGCCCTGGTTAATGACGTGTTGCGAGACATGGTTAACAAGTTTGTCTTTGTGTACCTTGACGACATTCTTATTTTCTCTCCTTCACTTCAGGTACACACCCAACACGTGCGCCAGGTGCTACAACGGCTGCTGGAGAACCAGCTATATGTTAAAGCGGAGAAGTGCGTTTTCCACTCCAAGTCAGTTCCCTTCCTGGGCTATATCATTTCGGCGGAGGGAATCAAAGCTGATCCCGCTAAGTTAAGGGCCGTAGCCGAGTGGCCACCTCCAGACTCACGAAAGGCACTGCAGCGGTTTCTGGGATTTGCCAACTTCTACAGGCGCTTCATCAGAAACTTTAGTCAGGTTGCTGCACCCTTGACAGCTCTTACTTCCACTAAGGTACCGTTTAGGTGGAATTTGAAGGCTCAGGAGGCCTTTAATGACCTAAAGTCCCGATTCATTTCTGCTCCTGTTCTTTCATTTCCAGACCCTGAACGTCAGTTTATTGTGGAGGTGGATGCTTCTGAGATTGGAGTAGGTGCGGTCCTTTCTCAGAGATCCCCCAGAGATGGGAAGGTACATCCCTGTGCCTACTACTCTCACCGCCTGAGCCCAGCAGAACGGAATTATGACGTAGGGAACCAGGAACTGTTGGCGGTCAGGCTAGCCTTGGGTGAGTGGCGTCACTGGTTGGAGGGGTCAGCACAGCCCTTCTTGGTTTGGACGGACCATAAGAACTTGGAATATGTCCGTTCGGCCAAGAGGGTGAGTTCACGCCAGGCCCGATGGGCACTCTTCTTTGGCCGGTTCAACTTCTCTCTCTCGTATCGCCCAGGCTCCAAAAATATAAAACCTGATGCCCTCTCCCGTCTTTACAGAGATACAAAAAGAACCAGTGTATCTACTGAAACAATTATCCCTAAAGAGATTGTGGTAGGGTCCCTCTCCTGGGACGTGGACAGGAGAGTGCTGGAAGCCATACGAGAGAGAGAGGTGCCGAGGGAGTGCCCAGAGGGTAGACTTTTCGTGCCGGATGGGCTGCGCCCTGAAGTCCTCCAGTGGGGGCATTCATCCAAGTTAGTCTGTCATCCTGGGGTTCGGAGATCTCTGGCTGCCATCCGCCAGCGATTTTGGTGGCCATCCATGGCCCAGGACGTCAGGCAGTTTGTGTTTGCCTGCCCAATTTGCGCCCAGAACAAGAGTTCTAATCAGCCTCCTGTTGGTCTGCTACAGCCCTTACCCATCCCCTCCCGCCCCTGGTCACACATAGCCCTTGACTTTGTCACTGGTCTTCCACCATCGAGGGGTAACACCGTAGTATTGACGGTGGTTGATCGCTTCTCTAAAGCGGCCCATTTCATCCCCCTTCCCAAACTGCCTTCAGCTAAGGAGACCGCTCGAGTGGTGGTTGACCACATCTTCCGGATTCATGGCCTTCCGGTGGACGTGGTTTCTGATAGGGGGCCACAGTTTGTCTCCCGATTCTGGAAGGAGTTCTGTCGACAGATCGGGGCCTCTACGAGTCTGTCGTCAGGTTTTCACCCTCAGACCAATGGGCAGTCCGAGCGGGCAAACCAGGTTCTGGAACAAGCTCTCCGCTGCCTGACGTCCCATAATCCGAGTTCTTGGAGCCAACAGTTATCCTGGATTGAATATGCCCATAACTCCTTGCCAGTGGCAGCCACAGGTATGTCTCCATTCCAGTGCTCCATTGGTTTTCAACCTCCTATGTTCCCCTCACAGGAACCCGATGCTGCTGTTCCGTCTGCCTTAGCCTTCGTCCGCAGGTGTCGCCGCACCTGGAGGAGGGCTGAGGAAACCTTGGCTCGGGTTTCCAGACGAACCAAAGCAGCGGCTGACCGTCACCGTATTCCTGCTCCCCGCTACGTATGTGGTCAGAAAGTATGGCTGTCTACCAAGGACCTTCCTCTCCGGGTGGCTTCTCGCAAGTTAGCCCCCAGGTTCATGGGGCCATATCAGATCACCAAGGTATTGAGTCCGGTGGCGGTAAAGCTCAAGTTACCTCCCATACTTGGTCGGGTACACCCAGTCTTTCATGTTTCTCGGGTCAAGCCTGTGTTTCATTCTCGCCTTAACCCATCTGCTACTAACCCTCCCCCTCCCCCTCCCCGTCTAGTGGATGGTTCCCCAGCCTTCACTGTCAGGAGGTTGCTGGATGTCAGACGTCGTGGTCGGGGATTTCAGTATCTGGTGGACTGGGAGGGATATGGTCCGGATGAGAGGAGTTGGGTCCCGGCTCGGGATATTCTGGATCGGTCGCTGATCGAGGACTTCAACCGGCAGCGTGGTGGTACCTTCCCTGGAGCGCCAGGGGGCGCTCCTGGGGAGGGGGGTAATGTCACGCCCCCGGGCTGATCTGTCTGTTTTTCCCCATAGTGTGTGTTGTTTACACTTACCATGTGCTTCTGTGTCACCGTGGTGCCCGTCTCCGCCCTCTTGTTTCATTATTATCTTGTTATTGGTCACCATCACCTGCTCTGCATTATGATAATCACTCCTTCTCTATTTAGTCTCCTCATGTGTGCTGTCTGTTGTCAGATCGTCGAGTTGTTCTCGTCCATGTCTCAACTTTATCCACATCTCTTGTTTAGCCTACACAGATATCGTGCCCGTTTTGTTTTCATCCTCTAGTTTGTTTGTTTTTTCCCACTTCCTCCTGCTTTCAGGCAGCGCTACTCTCCAGCCTCCCGTGTTAGAGCTCACCGATCGCTGTCACTCCTCTTCTTCGCCGCGCCACAGCGCGCCACCAGTTCCCCGCCTCAACAGCGCCCCCGCCTCCCTGTCAGTTTGTCCGGGCATTGCATCAGAGGATTTCCAAGTGGAATTCGTCCAGGAGGCTCTTTTGGATCTGCTCCAGACTGCCCTGTTCCTGGATTTTTTTTTGTTAATTCTCATTTTAATATTTTTCCTCTGTCCTTTGGAATTAAGCCATCTAATAAACTGACCTTTTGAGCACCTGCAACTGAGTCCCAGTCTCGCCCCTTGACACTTCTGGACATTGGACACCGCTTCACTAACCTGTTTCAGGACACTTTATCCTCCAACACATCATGGCCATCTGAGATTTTCCGGAACGCAGAGATGAACAATAGCCACTTGTATAACCACCCGAGGCGAGGGATCAAGAAACATCATGGGAAACGCACTGGGATTCGCAAGAGCCTGAGGAAAAAAGACTACAGTCCTCCTCTACCGAGCATTGTGCTTGCCGATGTCCAATCTCTGGAGTATAAGATGGACATTCTTAGAGCCAGGATAAGTTTCCAGCAGGACATAAAGGACTGTAACATCCTTTGTTTGTCTGAAACATGGCTCATGACCTCGGTCCCGACACTGCTGTAATGCCATCTGATAACAGATAACTCTGTTTTACGGATGGACTGAACAGCCGTGGCTGGTAAATCCAAAGGTGGAGATGTGCGTTTAATGATTAACAAGAAATGGTGTGACCCCAGAAATATTTCCATTCTTTCATGATCCTGCACGACTCATCTGGAACATCTATCCATTATTTGCCACCGATTCTGTCTACCCTGGGAGTTTTCATCGATCATTGTTACTGCTGTTTACATCCCACCACAGACTTGGCTTTGTCTAAGCTTCACAGTGCGGTCAGCGGCTACATAAACAAACATCCTGACGCTTCTCTTATCATTGTTGGGGACTTGTAACAAAGCCAACCTCAGGCAGGTCATGCCAAACTTTTATCAACATGTATCCTGTCCAACCAGAGGACTCGATACACTGGAACATTGTTACTCTCAGTTTAAGAATGCCAACAAAGCCCGCTCACTACCGGCTTTTAGCAAATCGGACCATGTAGCCATTTTTTCTCACACTGGAATATAAACAAAGGCTTGTTCAAGAACCCCCGGTGTAGATAGTAGTGACGCGCTGGTCCTCCCACTCTGTCATGCTACAGGCGGCTCTTGATGATGTAGACTGGAACATGTTTCGGGCAAGTTTATGTGATGTCAGTGAGTTCACAGATGTAGCATTATAGAGGTCATATGATGCGATTACAAATTGCCCCTTCTCTTAGAAGTGTTACAATCTCTTTGTGCATGAAGAAGATCTGTAAAGTTGCAAAGATTAAAGTCTCAAATCCAAAGAGATATTCTTTATAAAAGTTAACACTCATCCACACCCCCCTCATTCTAACATGCCCCCACATATCTTCGTCAGTATGTGGGAAGATTTGCATAATGCTGCCCAGATGTTCATGCAAAGAAAGAAGGCGTACCTTTAATTCTCATTGTAGTATTGTTGTTGCCACCTCCGCCATGTCGTATAGACGCTGTGTGTTTGTTTGTGAAAGCTAACTACTTTGTTTGGCCTTTGTCCTCCAGCCTCTGCTCACTCAAGGCCGTGGTGTGTGAAGCTGTTTCGTTGTTCTTTGTTTTTGCCTTCCAAGAGAAGTCATGACTAGAAATCATGTTTATAATGGGTTTTATGTTCATGTCTTGTCAGTCTGGCTGGACAAGGCATCACAATATGTTAAGAGGCGTAACATTTCCATCACACGCTTGAGGTTTTCAGCCAATCACAAGGCACTGGATAGCTGGCCAATCACAGCACACCTTGCTTTTCAGACGATGAGCCTTGTAAAAAAACAACACGTTTCAGAAGGCGGGGCATAGAGAAGAAACAATAATGTACAGTATGTGGAATTTTTTATTTTTTTTCTTAAACTGCATAAACACATTTCATTACACCAAATACACAAAATAATGTTCTTTTTAGCAGCATCACATGACCCCTTTAAGCTTTGTAAGCATACTAGCCGAGCAAGCAACTGAAACAAAAACTATAAGGACCTTCTCTAATCAGAAACCGTGGTTGGACAGAACAATCTGTGCTATGGTTAACAAATGCACTGCCGAATACGACGGCTTTCTTTTGTTGGGTAACATGAACGAATACAAAGCATCATGCTATGCACTCTGATGCACAGTAAGAGCTGCCAAACTCTGATACATTAAAACGAACATTTCCAGCTCAATGACTCCCAACGCATGTGGCAGGGACTAAAGAGCATCTGTGTCTTTGGAAATAAATCCTCTGCAGAGGTGAGAACAGATCCATTGCTGGTTGACGAGTTAAAATCTTTCTACGTCTGCTTTGAAAACAATCTTAGCAGCGCGAGTCTGCCAATCAGCGCATCAGGAAGCAGCAGTTAGAGCAGAGATAATAATGTGATCACTGTGTCGGAGGACAAGGTTCGGAGGCCCCTAAAGCAAGTGAACGTCAAGAAAGCAGCCGGACTTGATGGGATTTCTCTTGTGAAGAGGGTGAGTAGCTTCAAATAAATTGATGTAAGCATCTCCGAGGACCTGATTTGGACTACCCACATTCAAGCACAGGTTAATAAAGCCAAGCAAAGACTGTACCATCTGTGACAGCTGAGGAAATTTGAGGTCTTACAGGCAATCCTGAAAACTTTTTACTCAGGGTCTATAGAAAGTGTATTGACTCTGTGTATCTCAGGGTCTGCTCTTCCGTCACTGCAGGACATCTACCTCAAACGCTGCAAAAAAAAAAGAGCCATTAAAATCATCAAGGACTCCAACCACCCTGGTAACTGTCTTTTCACTTTGCTGCCATCTGGTAAGCGCTTCCGTAGCCTGATGGCAAAAATTGACAGACTTAGAAGGAGTTTCTTCCCCCAGGCCATCGGGCTCATATACTCAAAACCAGCGTCTTAAAATCTACATGTCTCCACTTTATAATCACTTAATCAGTAAGATATTTATCATTCTCTACCTCATATTGACATACTGACAGTGTCACAACATGTTTGCAGATTCGCCTCTTGTACATTCCTGTGTATCTTAATATTTAAGACTACAGTATACTTTCATGCACATTTTATTCTTATATTTTCATTGTTTACTTTTATTTCATTCTTTCAAATCTATATTCATGTATATTTTCCTCTGTTGTATTCTTTAATAATTTCACTGTCCATGGAGCGGACCTGACTCACATTTCACTGCTGGTTATATATTCTCTATATAATTGTTTATGTGACGAATAAAAAATCTTGAATCTTGAATGAGGACAGCAGGGAATACACAACATGATTTTAGCCTGTCTTAGTTGTCTCCTAGGAGCTGTCACAGCCGGTTGGAAATCTTCAGATCTTTTGCACATAAGCAGGCTGAGAGAGTGAGTGGGCGGCTTCACTGTGGGACAGGAGCAGAGTGTTGAAGTTGGTTAGCGCAGATATGGGAAGCCAGAGTAGAGAATGATATATTAAAAGGGTTTTTGTTGTTGAATATGCATTTTGTGAGTTTAAAATTGTATGCATTTAAAGGGTTGTGAAGCACATATGCTGTATTAGTGTATTGAGCCATGTTGCTCACATAACGTTACATATTATAGTGCATTTAAACCAATAATCTATATAAATGTGACATTAATATTGTTCAAAAAAGTATGCGTTAAAAAAAATTAAGACAATTATGCAGATGAAAATGAGCATCTGGCTAAATCTGGTACAATGCATTAAATGTAAACATTTGTTAAAAATTGTACATGGTTTCTTTCAAAATGTTTCAAATAATTGCTGTTCACTTAAATAATGGGATGCACCGAAATGAAAATTCTTGGCCGAAACCGAAAACCGAAAAAGAGAAAACCAAGGCCGAAAACCGAAACTGAAACACCGAAAGAAATTATGCCAATTATTAGTACCATTGCATTTATTGCTATGACAGTGTACTAACTTTACTAAAATTAAGACATTGCAATTGCATAAATTAATATTAAAGTTTCAAAGATAATAACAATTACATAACTTATTTAAAAAAAAAACATTAAAAAAAACTTAATTACAAATGATGCAAATATTTATTAAGCACATTGCAACAATGTACAGTATAAAATAAAATTCAAACAAAAAATGTATCCCACTCATGTGTATATTTAATAATAATGTACAAGCCTACTGGCCTGCAGAAAGGTTTTAAAATGAACAGTTCTCTCATAAAAACAAAGTGCATTTAGGTGAAGTGCATTTGAAATTTTTCTATGTAGGACTAGAAAGTGCATTACTTCTCCAGTTGGCAAGACTGTTATCACTTCTGGGGATGGAGACATCAGACAGATAACCATCTAGCTGTTGAGCAGTTGAGCTTGTCATCTGCCTGACATTTGAGAAATATTTGAGAGAGTGTATTTAAATAGGGCCAGGGCATAAATAAACATTTTTATCAAATTAAAGCAGAAATCTAGCAGAAAATCTAGCATAAATATGGCTACAATCTGATATTATTTATGTATATATGTTTGTGTGTGTGTGTGTGTGTGTGTGTAGTAGCCTAAGAACAAAATAGCCAACGTATTATTATTATTTGAGGCACTTTCTTGCAGAATTCCACTGAACATATCAGACAACGATGGTGCATGCCACTCATCTGGTGCAGAGACGAGTCTTTTCTGCGCTCTGATCTGTCTCCTGCGCTTGGCGCTTCTCCGTCTCCACGCGGGTTCTCCGCATCCAGCGCGGCCTGGATCATTTCTCGTGCGCGCTGCCTTATTTCCGCATACAAGTAATGGTCTTTATAACGCGGATCAAGCATATTCGCGATGAAGTGCAGAGGATCCGAAAAGATCTCAGTGAGACGTGTGCTAACAGACTCTATAAGACTGTACTTTTCTTTGTTTTTACTTCGTGGTCCGTCTTAATCTCTTTGTTAGGAGACGTTTTAGTGCTGCGAATAAAGGAATACGAAGAGAGAGAATGTTCTCACTGGTGTTAAGTGAATGTCGCGTGGAGCTCGTGGTGTGCGCTTTGCAGGTGCACGTGCAGGTCGCGGTTTCTGTTTGCGTCATCACAACATTTCGGCCGTGTTGTTTCGGTGATAAAAGTCTATCGGCCGAAAACCGAAAAGGCCATTTTCGGCCGAAAATTTTCGGTGGCCGAAATTTCGGTGCATCCCTAAATTATATTCATCCAAGAATTCCAAAATAATGTATCATGGTTTACACTAGGGCTGTCACGATATTAGATTTTTCATATCACGGTTATTGTGGCCATAAGAAATCACGATGGTGATATATCGTGATATCTATAGAAACCTTGGGGTGGGGAAGATATCAGTCAAATTATTTTTTACTTTGTTTTTCTTTTTCACCCAACGAACATGATAAATGCAGGGCACAAGACTCTGGCTTTCTCCGTCGTCTTTGAAGCTCTTATGAAATAACAAGAGAGAAAATACTGTCAAGTTCAACAGTATGATGAATAAATATTAATGTTAACACTTTACAATAAGATGCCATTTTTAAAACATTAATGTATTAACGAAGATGAATGAAAAATGAACAATACATTTATGACACAATTTATTAATCTTTGTTAATGTTAATAAAAATCGAGTTATTCAATGTTCATAGTACATTAATGTTTACAAACACAACTTGTGATTTTAACAATGCATTAGTAAATGCTGAAATTAACATGAACTAAGATTAATAAATGCTGTGGAAATATTGTTCATTATTATTTATGTTATTTATATATGTTAACTAATGTAATTAACTAATGTTAACTAATGAACCTTATTGAAGAATGACTACAGATGAGGCATTAAGTGCATTGCACTGTGACCAACTTAACATTTTACAGAGTTTAATGCGATGTGATCGCTCAGTTTTTCAAGATCCGTTTTAATCGTGTAACTGTTCATAGATTTGAACAAAGAAAGAAATAAAGTGTTAATACGCACAGGCCGTCGCAGTTATTGATTGCAAATACAAAAATAAGACTAGTAAAGAAAACGCGGTACTTATTAAAATAATCACCCTTTACTATATGAACACAGAAAACCGCTGTAAATAGGTGATATAATATTTCCCAGTCTATGACTATGACCTATGACCTATACTCAATACTCATTACTCCTGCTATTTCTTGTTTTTCTTTACTCCTGCTGGTGATTAGCTAGTAGGTTAATATCATTCTTCTCACTAACTACACTTTTTGTTCAATCTGTGTGGAATGAGTTCAGTTTCAAAAACTGGTAGAGATGTCTTCAGGATGGGACAGTCTCTGTCAACCCAATTAGAGCTAAAAAGTTTACTCTGGCTTTATATAAAGCCCTAATAGCTGTGACAGCACATGAGAGAGGAAGAACAGCAGTCAGATTATTCCAGCTTGGAGATAGAGCCCTCATAAGTAGAAGTCTGCTGTTAACTCTGTAAAATAGAGATTAAGTCCAAATCTTCTGACCTTTGCCCTTATTAGTCCTTAACAAAGACTGGTTTCTCTGAACTCTGTGAAAATAGACTGGGATCTATTACACAAATGTGATGAAAGCACTAGAATCAAGTTAACATGAAAGCATGAGACAGAATAAACTCGGTTTACTTTCTTAATGCACATTTTTGTACTTATAATAACTAAAAGCTATTTATTTGTAGACATAAATTTTTCTTCATAGTTTTCACCAAAATAATTTGCTAGTGTCTTTAAATCTGCATTTTTTTGAAACCACTCAAAGTAAGAGAACTTATTTACATGATTCAATCAGTTCATTAATAAAATTAGTCCTGATCTACTGTAATTTATTAAGACTTTTTAAATCATTGAATATACTGTCAATTCAGAAATATGTCACATTAAGTATAATATGTTAAAATATTTGAAAAGGTTTTTGCAAAGTAATTTGATGAAAAAGAAGAATAACAGAAGATTTACGATGACCTGGTAGAGAAAACTTTTGAATAAATAAAAATGTATTCAAATATTTTGAATATTTTTGCCAAAATAATACAAAGCCTCTAAAGGAACACATATGTTTCTTTTGTGTTCACTTGCAAAACTTTCACCCTGAGAAAGTTTGTATGCATGAGAGAAAGAAAAAGTTTTGCAAGCCAATGTAAAGTTTCTCAGGGGAACAATTTTTTCTTCCAATTGTATATTTTTTCCATCTTCATGCACTCTAAGCTGCTCTGTAGAAAAGCCAGTTTAGTGTTTTATGAAATGGTAAGATGTGAAGTATTACATTGACCAATCAATGGATCAGTGGCTCGACAATCTAATCCAGGGATCTGAAGTTAACTGTGTGTATGGTATTAACCCAGACACCTGTGAATTAGTCCATGAGGCATTGCATTGTTATGTGTGCAGAGCACATTGAGAAACCATGTCCTATTTTGGGGTGGAAGCAATGCTGTAATTCAGTTTATTTCCTTATTTGATTAAATGCTTTGGAAATGCATCTACTCTGTAGTACAGAGGCTAAGGCTCTTTTAACTTGACCTACACTACATCACTTATCTTATACATAAAGCTGTACTGCACATTATGTATTATACATAAATAAAACTGTTAACATTGCAAACACCGCATATGACACAGAGAATTTAGTATTCTGGTATAACTGTTGTGTTGTTGCATAGCTTGTTGCTGTGACGTCAGTAGACACAGTGACATTTTCTCAGTAGGGGTTAACAATGACAGCACTGTGCTCACAAAGGATTTACAGCATTAACCTGTAACCTCACTTTCCCTCTCTCAGCTCCCGGGGGAACACGCATTGACGATGGGGACAAGACCAAGGTGACGGAGCACTGCATGTTCAGGACGGAGGAAAACCACACTGCTGTTCGCAACTATGCTCAGGTGAACACCACACTTCAGCCCGTTCAATGAGATGCTTTTTTCCATTGTTGCATTTGAAAAATGAGCAGCCGAAACAAAGATAGCAGGAAGGCAGGGGAATCCGGTTTCAAAATTGCATTAGATGTACTTAGCCCCCAAATCCTCTGGGTTGAACCAGTATGCCACTCGTACTGTGTCGTTTTGAAATAATCCCTTGGATTACATTGTATCTCCATCACCAGCTCCTGTGAGGTTAAAAGTGAGTTCTTGTGTCCAGGATTTTAACATATCATATCATGTCATATCACCAGGAATCAAATTTGATTTGATAAAATAATAATAATAATAATAATAGCATACAAATATAATATAAAATAGCACATTATTATTATTACATATAAAAAAATATTCATTTAGGTATTCTTAACTTATTGTTTTTTTTAGATTTTAATATCATAGAAAATAATATAATAATAATAGTAATAATATCTAACAAATAATATAATATATAACATCTCATATATGATTAATAATATTAAACAATAAAATGTAATTATATAATAATATTACATAGTATATAATATTATATTACATTGTTGCTATTATTATTATTATTATTATTCAATCTAAAAATATTTATTTAGGTATTTTTCTTATATTAGTTTTAGATATTATTATTATTATTATTATTATTATTATTATTATTATTACCACCATCTAAACAAAAGTATAATAATAATATTAATAATATCTAACAAATAATATGTTGTACAATATCACATATATAATATTAGATACTATTGAACAGATAATAAATATAATAATTATTATCATATAATTTTATGTAATATGTATTATTTTATATATTATTATGTTATTATTATTAACATCATCTAAAAAAAATGTAAAAAATATAATAATAATAGTAGTAGTATCACATATATATATAACATTTTATTTTAATGTTTATTATTATATAGTTGTATAATAACCACTGGTGGTTGTGGAAAGTGCTTTGGGTGTACAACAATACACAATAAAGGGCTATATAAAGTCATCATTCATTAATTCATATATAATATTTTGTTACGTTTAGATATTTCAATATATATATAAAAAAAGATATTAAATATGAATATCTATAATTCTATAATATATAATATTACATAACATTTACTATTATTATATTTTGGAATTTTATATTTGTTTTTAGGTTTTATTATTATTATTATTATGCAAAATGTATTTGACCCCTGAAAAAAAAAAAAAAACTTTTTTCACCTTATTGTGTAACTCATATATGATTATGCCTACATACAGGTTTTCAATAAACTTATCAGAAGGTACAAATATCTGGAGAAGGCCTTTGAGGAGGAAATCAAAAAGGTAACTGATGTGCATAATATCATGTTCTTGCTATTATCAGTAATGATAATGTTAATTCCACATATGTTTCACATATACCGTATGTTTTGATCCACACGTTTTCTCCCCACATAGCTTCTTCTCTTCCTGAAGGCCTTCACTGAGTCTGAGCAGACCAAACTAGCCATGCTAACAGGCATCCTGTTGGCCAACGGCACTCTGCTGCCACCTATCCTCACCAGCCTCTTCAGCGATAACCTGGTCAAAGAAGGTTTGTGCTTAAGGTCTTCTTATATTTATTCGAGAAAAAAAATATATATGGAATGAATTATTTGCTTGAGAGATTTTTTTTTTGGGGGGGGGGGTTGTTTGTTTTTTGCATTGGCAGTGAATTCTTCATTTGACTATTTTAGATGTGTATTAGAGTATGTGCTGTCTGCTTGTAGGAATATCAGCCTCTTTTGCGGTGAAGATGTTCAAAGCTTGGATAGCAGAGAAGGACGCCAATGCGGTGACATCTTCCCTTAGAAAAGCCAACCTGGATAAGAAGCTCCTGGTATAACTGTTGATGCTCATCTGCTCTGTGTTGGCTTACACACACGATCAGTTCTGATACTGAATTCATTAACCTCTGAAAATATATGAGGAGATAATTAACCATTTTGCATGGAGATGTACATCACCCCTAAACTCACTCATGACCTTTATGCACAGAGTACAACAAAATCCATGCAGATTCTACAGCAAAAATAAAGGTTTTGATATTCAGTCACAGGTTATAAATAATTGAAAACAGTTTGTACACAATCACAATTAAGAACCGGACTGACCTGTAGTGGTACGATTTCATGTTTTGAATCAAATGCTCACCAAGGCTGATGAAAAAGTATTTAGAAATTAGAAAGTATTTCAACATGGGACTATTGACACACTTCACCTTCTAAGTCTGACAGGTTAAAGGTTCGTCCCAGTTCTTCCTGTAGTTAATCTGATTGTGTCATCCTTCGTGACTTCAGGAACTCTTCCCTGCCAATAAGCAGAATGTGGAGCACTTCTCAAAGTACTTCACTGAGGCGGGACTGAAGGAGCTGTCAGACTTCCTGCGCACGCAGCAGTCTCTGGGCACACGCAAGGAGCTTCAGAAAGAGCTGCAGGAGCGCCTGTCGCAGCAGTGTCCCATCAGAGAGGTGAAGCATGCACTCGTGTTAAACACTGCTTCTCAGCAGCTCTCGCTTCAAGATCCAGATTTTATATTGGTCTGTAAGGATTGTCACATTAGTCCTTAAAATGTCCCGTATGTGCTGGTGTGAACTGTGCTCAGATGGTGGTGTATGTGAAAGAGGAGATGAAGAAGAATGATCTTCAGGAGCAGGCTGTGATTGGCTTACTGTGGAGCTGCCTCATGAATGCTGTTGAATGGAATAAGAAAGAGGAGCTGGTCACCGAGCAGGCCCTCAAACACCTGAAGGCACAGTATCAACACCTAGACTTGAAAATCTCACACTGATATTTGCAATCCTCATGTCTATATTCATATATCTAAAGGATGTTGGAGATGTTGCCACAGTTCTTCTGGATTGATGCTGTCTCAGTTTGCTCTGTTTCTTCATGTTGTTCCAGACAGACTGATGATGATCAGATCAGATCTCTGTGTGGAGCACTGGCTGCTGCCACACAAAAATCTCACTGGAATATTATAATTAACGGCAAAATTAATGTTTGGAAATGTAAACCGATTTTCCTACAGACACACTACAGCAAAATATAGAAATAACTGACTTAAAACAAATTTTCTAGCTTGTGAAAATACTAGTGGCCTAATAATTTTGGCGTGTTTATATATATATATATATATATATATATATATATATATATCGAGAGAGAGAGAGAGAGAGAGAGAGAGAGTATATTTTTTCTACAGATTTGATTTTTTATATATTTTACTTCAGACTGTTACATCAAAGTCAGGTTATGTTTTTCTTTCCTAATTAATTTTTTGTTAAATTAGTGTAATATTTTAAAACGACCTCTGCAAAAATAGGTACATTAGAGTCAAGTCAAATGTATATAATGCTTTTCCCATACACATTGTTTCAAAGCAGCTTTACAAAAAAATTATGTTAATGTTTACAATATTACAAATCCTTAGGATCGTCAAGCCTTATAGTCGTATTTAGCAGATTAGAGCGGGACAATAATATAGTTTACATTTCATGACAATTCAAGCAATATGCTATAAAGTACATGTGTATATATATATATATATATATATATATATATATATATATATATATATATATATATATATATATATATATATATATATATATATATCAGTGACAATAGAGCTACATTTTGCAACAAAAGAAAAAAGAGATTTGACCGAAGATTAGTGATTATTAAATATCACTTTATGTGAGCATATGGATAAAATTTATATTACATACAGCTTTACATATAAAGTTGGAGATACATCCGTTTAAATATTTTGATGATACAGCAATCAAGTACTTAAGATTCAAGGCTTTTGTTCTTTAATTATGTAAAATACAATTTCAACTACTGTATGTCATTTTAAAAATCAGTTTGTTTTGAACTTATTTTATTTCCAGGTTTCTCTAGCTGATTGGTCCACGAAAGAGCTTGATTGTTGTCTCAGATGATTATGTAGGCAGCCTCAAGCCATTGCGGCCTAACACATCACATCAAGTCATGTGCTTCCAGTGTAAGAGAGAGATAATGGTGATTGTTTCTCTCTCCTGTAGCACTATGCACCTCTCCTGGCTGTGTTCAGTACTCAGGGCCAATCAGAGCTGGTCTTACTGCTCAAGATTCAGGAGTACTGCTACGACAACATCCACTTCATGAAATCCTTCTCCAAAATAGTGGTGCTCTTCTACAAAGGTACCCATGTCTCACCTGATCAGTGTTTTAATGATAAATTATAGATGAGGTAAGATATGATGTGTGTTTCTCATTCCACAGCTGATGTCCTTAGTGAGGAAGCTATTTTGAAATGGTACAAAGACGCCCATGCTGCCAAAGGGAAAAGTGTGTTTCTGGAGCAAATGAAGAAATTTGTGGAGTGGCTTCACAATGCGGAGGAAGGTGAGGAATTCTGTCGGATAAAAATACCCTCTGCCAAACAAATATGTAAATCTCGAGCACATTATTTCTGAATTCTCTCTCCCACAGAGTCTGAGTCAGAGGGGGAAGACGACTAATCATTTTGAGGATCCTGTAGATTTTCTGGGGTTTACACTGTCAGCTCTCTGTGACCTGCTTTTTAGTGCTTTTAGGCTCTTTGTCATTACATTTGTGTCCAGAGTCACATACAGTACACTGAGGCCCAATCCAGGGAAAAGCTTCTGATCTCTGTATAAAGAGGGAAGGAAGCTACATATAGACAGCCTTTAAAAGCAAACACTTTAACATGGATTTTATATTAATGCCGTTCAGGTACTGCGTTTCCTGCAACTGATTTTCATTTGAACAAACACGTGTATATGTCGTATGGGACTGCTGTGAATCTTTTTATGAATAAAAGGTGTTTTATATGTACTCTATTTCAAGAATTTGCCTTTTTAATTTGTCTGACTCATCTTTATCTTCTCATTTTTAAGTCACTTTGGAAGGCATCTGCCTATTGATTAAATGTGGCTTGGTTCTTTTAGTTCTGAAAATTATGCCCAGGCCAAAACTGTCTCACTCAGATATTGATTAATGTGTTTTAAACATTGACATGAAGAGAAGAATTTTGAATTCCATTATAGAGTTTGTATATGTGTAACACTTACATAAACTGGTTTTCCCGTTAAACACAATCTTATCTATACACTGTATCTAATTTGCATATTAAAGTGTTGTTGGGACAGCATTTTGAACAAAGAAGTGTAATAATGGGAGTAACAATTGGCCAGATTTTCATAATATCTAATATTTCATAAGAATATTGATATATAATTTATTTTTCCTATTCATTTGTTGTGTCTCCCAAAATGTGTGATAAACATGCTTTTAGTCACAGTGTCTTCTTCATTGGACAGGTATTTATGACCTCTTTCATTCCAGAAACTCATATTTTGTGTACAAAATGTACAATTTATGTACAGTTTTATCACTAAATGAATGTCTGCCATTTTTAAAGGGTTAGTTCACCCAAAAAGGTGTCATAAGGGGGAGTCATTTGAGTCATTAATGACATCATTTTCCTTTTTGGGTAAAGTAACTCTTTAAAGACCAATGAGAGGGAGTGGTTATGGTAAAATATCCAAACATTTGGTATCTCTGAATCCAGACATAAAACTGTGAAACGTAGCCTGTAGCGAGACCAGTTCACTTCTTCATCATTGATTAATCTCCATTACATATAGAGAGTACCGCTGCTCCCTATACGCAGAGTGTGCAATCTGCGTAGGTCACCAACTCCCAGAGGGGGCACCATCCCAGTTACTCAAAAAAAAAAAAAAACATTCTCCCATCCGTACTCGCAACTGCTCACACCTCATGTTTGCGGCTGAATGTTCATAATTGATGGATAGACATCTTTGCCCAGGTAAAGGACATCAGCAATCCGGCGCAGAGAAAAGAACACTAAATAAAGTAAAAAAAAAAAAAGGCATAAAGTTGGCTTGACGTTGGACGTTCGAGAGTCACAAATTTAGGGACCGTCTCTAAAGTTCCATGCGATATTGGTATACACTTTTCTAAGGTCAATAGCATTTGAGGAGAAAGACTTGCAGTCATAAAAACAACTGTAATTGTTAATCTAGGTGTCAGCTATAATGCACAATTGAATTGAATGTTTGATATTTATTAAACTGTAAATCATATGCAAATTATGCTATTTTTTCACATGGGCTCAAATGCAAATTTGAAGCTCAATAGCATTTGAGAAGAAAGAGTTTCAATCATAAAACAATTGTAATGAGTTTATTTATGGTGTCAGCTACAATACACACCTTATAAATTTTAAATCTTTTAGGTAAAAACAAGGCCCATTTATCACTTTCAGGTTTTTTTTTTTTTTTTTTCAGGTTCCCTTACAAATGATTTTACCCATGGTTTTAACAATAACAACACAAATCATAGTTTTTGTAGCCATGGTAACTGCAAATTAACTATGGTTTTGTTACTTCAAATAATAATTTACAAAGAAGTATAAATATGGTTTAATTTTTGTTGTTGTTGTTGTTGCTATAAAAACAGACCTAAAATGACTTGCATTATGTAAAAAAAACAAAAAACAAAAAAAACAATGAGCCAATAATGATTGGTTAATAATAACACTGTTAAAATACATAATGTAGGCAAATACAAAATGATTTCTGAATGCTTGAGATTATAAAATAAATTAGTCATAATTATAGTCATAGGTAAATGTCGAGAACTACAATTGTAATTTGTAAATAATACAATTTATTCATTTACTTTTTTATTTGATTAAAGTTCTATTTTCACCCCTATAGTAGGTGTTTTTCCCATCATCATATTTGAGGAAGGTGGCACAACAATACAATCCTATAGTATTTAAAAATTAATTCGTTTTTTTAACATTAAAGCATGTCAACTTATTATGTTAGACCAAATACACAAACTAATGATCTTTAAAAAAGCTTCATATAGCCCCTTTATATTAAATTCAAGTCAAATGTATTTATATACACTACCAAAGGTTTCATTCGGTGGCGTGTTGTCAGCAGAGGGCAGTGTAGAGGCTGTAGTGTGTGATGCTGCTCCTCGAAGAAGAAGCCGCTCTCCTCCTCTCCGCTCATTGGCGGCGCGTGCTCTGCTGGGTCTGTCCGAGTTGGCGCGAACGTGCACGCCGGCGCGAGACAAAGAGCATCCTGCACTCACGAGGAAACTACACCGGTATCCGGTTATCAGTCAGGTTTACGAGTGATAGCTGTCTGTCGAGGCGTTATGGCTGATAAAGAAGGTTGGTATGGTTCCGTGTCACTCGGGGTTCTCTCTCTTTCAGCGGCCGTTGTTAGATGATGCCGGCAACGGAGGTGTTAGTTCAGAGCAGGCCGAGTCCCGCCATAACCACACAGTGCTGCTACATCAGTACACTTCACACATTACAGTCTGTTATGAACACACAGGAGCTGTTTCTCGGCGTAAATGCGTTATTATTATTATGAAAACGTGTTAGGAAGTATCTAAACTATTAATCTATTTAAATAAATTAGCGTCGAGTGGCTTTTAAGTTGAAGTGTGAATGTGGGACGCGTCGCTTAGTTTCAGGAAGCTGAATATTGTTTTGCATTTATTTAACGTTATTTGTGTTGCTAACTGATAAGTGAAATATTGTGGCAATGGTACTTAATGTTTAAGTCGTTTTTCAGAGAGTTTATGACATATTGCACAATATTGGTTGCATCTTCATCTCCCAGTAGATTTAGTTAACATAGTTACATAGATTAAACTGAAAGTCATTTATTGTCGTACAGTAATTGTGATGGAAAACCGCTTTGATCTTAGATATTCAAGCTGTTCTTAAAAAAGTGTCGGTGTTGAAGGAAGTAGTTTTGACAGATCTCATCTTGTTTTCCCGCCCCTTTGTGTTACAGCTGCATTTGATGACGCGGTGGAGGAGAGGGTGATAAATGAAGAATATAAAATCTGGAAGAAAAACACCCCGTTTCTTTATGATCTGGTGATGACCCACGCGCTGGAATGGCCCAGTCTTACTGCTCAGTGGCTGCCAGATGTCACCAGGTAACACACATTCACATCACTTTTGAAACCGGAATGAAACTAATGATTATTTTGGTAATCAATTAATTTTAAGAAAAATTCCAAATTATTAAATGTACTTTGGAATTAATAAATTAACAAAATTGATGTTCCTCATTCTGCCCGGTGCTGCATCAGATAAAGATACTGTAAGGATACGGTCAAAAAACAGCACAGCAATCTTTCAAAAGACATGACAAGGCAAGCGGTGTAAAACTACTATATGCGTTTGTTTGAATCACTTAATATGTTGCATTACTTTGTTTAGGACAAATTGGGTCCTCCTGTTTCCCGCAGCAGCTAACTGTCATTCACTGTTTTCCAGATTAGTTTTGTCCCTATAATGTTTTATTCACTGCTGTAAAGTAATGTGTCGAATGTGATTAATCGATATACAAATCACTGTCAGTTAGTTGTCGGATCCCCTCTTTAAAATATTTAATTTATTGATTGAGTAGGCTTTTTTTCACCCACTCTTCTAAACTTTTTTTTTTTTTTTTTTTTTGGTGATGTTACGATAATAGTGATCTTTCAGGTTTACTGCTTTAGAAATGTGGTAATGAATATTGTATGCCTGGTGTTTCTATTTCATCATAGTTGTACAAAGTTGGTGTAAATAAACAGACTTGTCATCTGCTTCACAGACCTGAAGGGAAGGATTTTAGCGTGCACCGCCTGGTTCTCGGCACTCATACCTCTGATGAGCAGAATCACCTGGTTATCGCCAGTGTCCAGCTTCCCAATGATGACGCCCAGTTTGATGCCTCACATTATGACAGTGAAAAAGGAGGTGAGTGATTTATATATGATGTTTAGATCATAAACTAGATTGTGACTGCATCATGTCGACCTGTGTACTTGCCTCATGTCGTCACTTCTGTGTCTCTGTTGGTTCTCAGAGTTTGGTGGTTTTGGCTCAGTGAGTGGCAAGATAGAGATTGAGATCAAGATTAATCATGAGGGAGAAGTGAACAGGGCTCGCTACATGCCACAGAACCCCTGCATCATTGCCACCAAGACCCCCACTAGTGATGTGCTGGTCTTCGACTACACCAAACACCCCTCCAAACCTGGTATGAGCACTTCTGGAAAAGTTGTCACTTTTCACTCAACTTATCTAGCAGCATTGCTTAAAAAGCACTTAGTCTGAAGACAGCATTTTAACATGTTAATACATAGCACACTGTTAAAAGCACTGCACTAAAAAATAAATTCTAGATTTGTAACCACAGAAACCAACTAGTTGTTCAGTGTGGTTATGACTATTACTTATTTGGTAGGGAAAACATGATAATGGGAGACTTAACTTTTTTAATTTTATATTATTTCCAAGCTGCTTGTCAACTCAATGTTTGTGCATAGGTATCATATGTCAGTAAGTATTCCCTCTAAATTTGTGCTCTGTGCTCCTGGAAGACCCCTCTGGAGAGTGCACTCCTGACCTGCGACTGAGGGGACATCAGAAAGAAGGATATGGTCTGTCCTGGAACCCCAACCTGAGTGGATGTCTACTGAGTGCATCTGATGATCACGTAAGACATTTGTACAATTTCTATCATTGACTTAATTGTATGGTGACCACAGCTGTACATTTGCAAACATGCTTTTTGTACCTTTCATTTGTTTTTAAATTCAGCCAACACTAAATATTCAAGTTCTCCTGTTTTTCTTTTTCGCTAGACCATTTGTCTGTGGGACATCAGCACAGTGCCAAAGGAGGGAAAAATAGTGGACGCCAAGACCATTTTCACTGGTCACACGGCTGTAGTGGAGGACGTGTCTTGGCACCTGCTGCATGAGTCTCTCTTTGGGTCTGTTGCAGATGACCAGAAGCTGATGATGTAAGTTCTTTGTCTTCCTGTGTGTTTCTGTAATCTGAATGTCTTCAGCACAACAGGTCACTTTAAAAAGCATGTAACGTGAGCAGTATTTTAATCTGATATTTCCCCTTCCTTTAGCTGGGACACACGCTCCAATAACACATCCAAACCCAGTCATGCAGTAGATGCCCACACTGCAGAGGTCAACTGTTTGTCCTTCAACCCCTACAGCGAGTTCATTCTGGCCACCGGTTCTGCTGACAAAGTGAGAACTACACTGAGCAACTGGTTCTGTCACACCTGTGAACACTTATTAAATGTGCTTCTATATTTAGATCTGTGAACTGTACTTTTTGTCTCTCACAGACCGTTGCATTGTGGGATCTGCGAAACCTGAAGCTGAAACTTCACTCATTTGAATCGCACAAAGATGAAATCTTCCAGGTACCGAATCCCTCCCTGCCATGATTGCGGATGAAATTAAAGTTAAATCATTGCGATAACATAAACTCTTCAAATGTGTCCGCAGGTTCAGTGGTCACCCCATAATGAGACCATCCTGGCCTCTAGTGGAACAGACAGGCGACTCAATGTCTGGGACCTCAGGTGGGTTGTCTCATTTTCCTCACTACTACAGCAAAAATGGAAAATACATTATTATTAACATCTTTTTACATTGTTAATGAGAAATCATTATTTTTCTTGTAGTAAAATTGGTGAGGAACAGTCACCAGAAGATGCAGAGGATGGACCTCCAGAGCTACTGGTGAGTAGTAATCTTGTTCAGTTTTAGTTTAAGTGTATGTACATGTATATATTTAGATAAAGTGCATTTCTCGGAGTTCATGTTCACATTTTATTTTCTTAAAAAATTTTTAGTTCATCCATGGAGGCCATACAGCCAAGATTTCTGACTTCTCCTGGAATCCAAATGAACCGTGGGTGATTTGCTCTGTATCTGAGGACAACATCATGCAAGTCTGGCAGATGGTAAGGACACTACCAGCTTTTAAGCCTGTTTGTTACAACTTTGAATTTTCTGCAATAAATAAGCATCAGCTCAAGTGTATGCCAACCCTAAATGTGGATGTTGGAGGATATAGTTGTTTGTGCAAGAGTTTTAGCATTACTTTTCTAGTTTTATCTTATAGCTCTTTTTTATATGCATATTTCTTTAGGCAGAGAACATCTACAATGATGAGGACCCAGAGGGGGCAGCAGACACTGAGGTTCAGGGATAAAACAGCTCTTTATACCACCACACTCTCAGCATAAGACAAAACTCTTCTAAAAACTGTCTGTCTACACACAAGTGAAGAACTTAAGTGCTCTCCCCAAGTAATGGAAAAGGACTTTCCCCACCAAGCATTTTCTACTACTATGTTTATAGAGTATTTTTCTAAGAAAAACGTCAGTTGATCATTGGTCAAATCAGAATGAGACAAATAAACCTTCTCCTCCTTTCCCACCAGCATCTCGTGAAGATTTTCTTGCAGTTTAAGTATGCTTAAAGTATTACTTAATGTAAAAAAAAAGTGTATACAGATGTGTCGTATATTGTGACCAGAGTGCAGTGGTACAATGTTGTTCAGTAGATTTTGGTTTTAAACTTGTCTTACAAATGCTTTTTCCCATTTAAGTATCCATTTAATTTCTGGCTAGATGTATTGAGGACTTAAGCTCTTGTGTCCTTTTTTTTTGAGCTTCATGTATCAGTCAGGTGGTGTTTAATGTCGTTTTAATATTGTGACTTTTCAATGTTTTTCTCCTGTATGTCCATACTGTTGTACAGAACAATATGAATAAACTTTTTTGTTGATAAAATATATGTTGTTAGTGACACAGCATTTGTAATATTTTCTGTGTTGGGTGCATTATCACTTACATAAAATTACCAAGTTCCAAAATGTGCGTGAACCAGGTAGCCGAAAATTACCATTGTTAACCAATCAGACAAGTGTTAGCCACCAGTTTTCCTCAAATAACTTTTATTTTTGTAATTGCTCAGATTCAAACTTTCTGCATTTTAGTCACCAAAATGTCTTGAAATAGCAACTTACTTGGTTTAGAAAGAAAAAAAAAAGACATGCGCCCTGTCATTGACAGAGTTCATATTCTTGTAGTCCATTCACAGCTAGGTACAAATCATATAAACATTTCTAATTCTTGCTAATTTAATTTTATTCTACATCAAATCAATCAAGCACTTAATCTCCTCTCAGTCATTCAGCTAAACATTCTCATCATCATGCTATTGGCATGTTTGTAGAGCTCTTCTACAGTGCCCAAATAAGTCCTTGTTTTGCCCTCTTATAAGAGAAAGCACTTTCACAGGCACCACTTATATATGAGCTTTATTCCCTCTTATACACACAACCAAAACAGTGTTTTAAACATTCTGAACCATGTGACTTGTCAGATAAAGATCTGGTTATCTGACACAATTGGTGCTTACTGTTCAGAGTGCTTTAAATAATCAAATTTGACCTTTGCAGAAAACACTGTTGTGCGTCTTCAGTTAACTGGTCTTATTGTTTTGGTGATTGACTATTAATGATACTATTAATAAGAGAAGACAGGCAGTTTCGATTTAACTATAAAACAATATATCAAACGCAGTTCACATAACTAATTGGATAATAACACAACTTTTATTTCATTAGCTTTTTTCCACCACCACCACACTGTTCTCTTGCTTGCAGGTGCCCTCTACATGCTCTCTGCAAAACAATAAAGATGTAAAATATAGATGTGCCATCTGCCCTAACCAGATGCAGTGCAGCAAGTTTACAGCAATTAGTAAAAGTAAATTGTCTGTCCACACTGAAAGTTGAAATCCAGTATAATCACAGCCAATCAGAACGTAGGGTAAGATGGAGGAAGATGTTCCTCCTGAGAACAGTGTGCTTTTATAGTTTACATGACAACGAGGTACTAAAAAAAATGGTTTGACAACATTGGCAAAAGTATCCCCATTAAAACGGACCAGCAAAAATGTTTGAAAATGCTGTGTTATACATTACAGGCCAGTAGTGGGCGTTGTCACTTTGTTAAAAAAAACGACGCACTTGTGTTCTTCTACAGAGCCTTGAATATCAGCATTGTTGGTTTTGGTTGCCAAGTACTCACGCATGCTTATAGACTGAACACATATGCACATGATGCCACTTTTTTCAGAAATGTGTGCTTTCGTAATTTACACACAGATCATAATGGTAGAGTTCTCAAAAATGTACACTTTCAAACCTTTTTTCAAAAGTTTGTGTTTTCAAGCATGCAACACACTGTTGTCGTGTAAATGTTTAGCCAAAACCCATATAAAATTTTCAGCTTTTAGCTAAACACAGTGACATGTAAACATGCACCCCTTAAACTGTAACATGTTTATAAAAGTGTAGCGTGTACAGAATGATGATGCATCAGCCAATGTATTGCTAAGGCAAATAAACTGATTTGCAAATCCAGTTTATAATAATATATGTATATATGTAAATGTATTCCTGTCAAATATATGAATTTTGATATCTTATTAATATTTATATATTTTTATATATTTACATCACTAAGTGGCATTGATGTAAAATACTAAATCAGCTATTCTATTTAAAATTGTGTTTTGGCACTTTAGTAAATAATTGAACAACTGATGACAGGCAAACCATATATAATAATTTAATAGAGTAAGCTTTTGGGCCAATGACATATCACTGTTGGCGGAGTTTAGTGTGACAAAGCTAGAAGTCTAGCAACTGTCTTTTTATCATTTAATACATATGCATGGTGTAATAGTATTTTCCCCTTAAATTACTTTGCAAACCTTTGAAAAAGTGTCTGCACTTGCCTGTAGAAGGACAGCTCTTCGGCCGTGTTGTTCTTCAGCATATCCAATTCTTCTGTCTTCTTTATCTGAATCTTGAGCTCAGTTTTCAGTTCTCTGATGTGCTCCTCTAAGTCATCAACTGTGTCCTAAACGAAGAACATTAAACATTCAGTAAATAAAATGACACTAATATAAATCTGTGAAATTGACTCACCCGATATTGTTCCACATTTTCCCTCCTCTGTCTCTCCATTAGTTGGATCCTCTCCTCCAGACAAGTTCTCTGGAGTCTCAGCATCTCCTCCTCTTCTCTCAGCGGTCCTAACTGGGCCCTCAGCTCCTGGCACTGATCTTTAGCCTTACTGAGGGCATCCATGGTGGCCTCCCGTCTCTTCAGCAGAGACACTAACCGGGGCTCGTAGAACTCCTCCAGAGCTTTGATCCCATCATGCAGGTACTGCTGGAGGTCACAAGAGGCCCGTCGTCCTTGAGTTACATAAGAGGGATTTTTCTTCTTGCTGGATTCCTGTGTGGTGTTCAGCTGTTTTTGTAGTTCCTGCAGGTGGCTTTGGTGATCTGAATGGATCTTGGCAATCTCCTCAGTCAGCTTAACAGCAAGGGCATTCAGCTCCTCCTGAGTCAGAGGATTTTGAATACAGTTAGAGTGAATTTAACACCCATTTATCACAACAACAGGTCTCCAACCTTTTTTATACCATTGACCTTTTTTGTTTTTTATCTTAAAGTATTTTCTGAAATCGCACCCTATGTAATTTGGATATTAGCGATCAAAAGGGATACACACAATAAATAATACAGTGGGATAGCATATAGCCTAGACTCATTTTGCGTACTTGAGGCCCATGCAGCAGAAGCTGTTTCACGGTCCAGGGCTGGGGACCTTTGACTTGAACCATATGATTTTCAATAACATCAAGTTTTATTGGGTGGAACTTGTCAGCTACTTAAAATAATCTGGTTAACACATTTTGCAAGAAAGAAAATCTGATCATTAAAAATAACCTAATTATTTTTATGGGGCAACTGAGATTGGGAACTACAGGCCTGACCAGGAGAGCAGAAAAAAATACCTCATACAGTTCCTGGTGTCCTTTTGCTATAGTTCTAAACAACATTTGCAAATCCTCAGTATATCAATATAAAAATCTTGCTTAAGTTTAATATTTAAAAACTTGAGCAAGCTTTTAAGCGTTTCAGTGTACTAGTTCACTTAACACTACCTGAGCTTGGTTGAGCTGCTCCACCTCTTTCTGTTGTAATTCAAGCTGCACTTGTCTCTGTACACAGTCTCGGGCCGCTATGAAGAGGCATCTCTTGGTCTTATGAGTTTCCTCCTGCAGGCTCTGTCTTTCCAGTCTGACTTTGGACAGGAGGCCTTGTTCTTCCCCAAGAGCCTCCCTCACAGTCTGCAGCTCTTGGGCCATGGGCTCCTCCAGCTCCAGAAGCTCCTGAACCAGCTCAACCCTTCTGCGCTCCAACTGGCCCACCTCCTCAATACAGCTCTCAAATGCTTCGCTGAGGTTTTGTATTTCCATGGTGGTAGACAACTCAGGCTTTGCCTCGACAGGAATGCCAACGGCATTATCTTCAACCTCCAGCACAGTTTGCTCTTTCTCAGAAATGCATGTCTCTCCAAACTCGACTGTTTTTGTGAATCCATTTTTGTCCATTGTGTTCGCTGTTTCTGAAAACAACTCCATTGGTACAGTAGTTGGATGGGCTGCATCAAAAACATCTAACTGTGCCAACATCTGTTGCATAAGTCCATTAAACTCAGCTTGCAAAGCTTCTCTGCATTTTACTGAATAAGGCATGGACTCTCCAGGAAGAGTTAGAGCAGCTTCAATCTCTTCCAAGCAGTCTTCAAAGTAATCTTCATCTTCCTCAATGAATAAGGGTTCGAACGTTTTGTCCGTCTCCAATAGAGACCCATAAGCTTGCTCAAAGTTCATTTCTTGATCCTCCATTTTGTATGTTGACCTATGAGGTGAATATTATTGGAATGCCGGTTAAATCTGAATTATATTACTTTACACCAAATGCATTGATCACTATATCAACACATCTTGTGGTTAGCCACAATTGAACTGTGTGAACTGTGATTCCTGAGTGATCAAAGGATGGTGCGAAGAAATCTGAAGCGAATGCGTCATTGAAGGACAGCTGCATAAACTTGTCGAACAGCTGACTGATCATGAACACAATGATTAACATCTGCGAGTGGACTTTTAGTCAGTTGTATATGTACACATTGGTACAAGTACATACATGCTTTGGCAAACATGATGTGAATATAACGGTAATGTTTCTACCAATTTCTACATATGCATCTTCTGGATCTTTATCAAAATGCTGTTACCCACCAAAACGGGGAAACAGTAAATATTTTGTACATAAACTTTGCCCAAAAGATATTTCTAAGTATTTAGAAATATCTCTTCCTGTAAAAAACCACAAAAACACTGTGTAGTGAATGAGTAGTGATATGACAAGTCTGAAGATGAGGCTAGAGCAATAGGAGACTGTGTCAAATAAATATTCAAAAATCAAAAGCCTTTAAGGAAAAAAAAAACTGTTGTATATAAATGTATCAACTCACCTCAACTCAGATAACGGGTTTCCAGGACAATAACCATGAAGTGAACCCAAAGTGTAAAGCTGGTGGTCAACTGAACATGAAAATTGGACAGCAGTAGTCTGGCCTCTCTCTGACCGAGTTTAAACATATGCCACTGGTCTCTCGGGCAACGTTTTATCTGTATACATTTATTAATAAACAGAAGGGGGAAGAAATATGAGCTTGTACAGCATAGGCACCAACTTGAGCTAATCAGGAATCAAGAGGTCCTCTGGGAGGCGACCTCCTCACTGGAACCAATAGGATAGCAAAGAGCAAATTTTATGCAAATAACTATAATCAGTATCCAATGGGTGGGAAGTGTAGTGTCCGCACATGGACATGACACAGCAAAAGAATCTAAGAGGTGTGGCCGCACAAGAGTGGGGCACTGGGAGATGCTTGTGAAAAGTTGTCATATTTTTTTTTTGGTTTCCTAAACGGCACTGACCTACATTCAGGAATGATCTGAAAGCCAGGCTCTCATAAAGCATGGACAGGAGGATAGAAATCAAGTGGGAACTGAAAGCCTCAATAGAGTGATTATAGACAGCGAGATATCAGGAGTGAGCGCTTGTTTAGAAGAGCCAACAGCGCCAAATTCCCACCATGCTTGCTCATTTTCTCAGCTGCTTTTAATAGACATCACAGATCTAAATAGATGTTTCACAGATCAGTAAAGCTGGTACAAGATAGATATTTTGAGGCAGCTAGTTTCAACAAACTTATAATGTGGTGCTGTGATAAGGCCGAACAAAATATTTCAACCAAGATAAAATGCCAAAATACAATTATTGATAAAAAATAGTAACCACATGGTGAAAGTATGCTATTTTTCTAAACATGTGAAATCAGTGAGCTATTTCTAAATCCTTCTTTAGCAAGAATTGTCATGTTCATTCGAAATTAATCTAGTGGAGGTTTTAAAAACGATAAAGTTATGAGGTAGCATCATCATGTTCCGTCATTAATAACTACACAGGAACAAATGACTAATGCACTGTTGAACATCTAGTAACTACTGATAACTAGCCAGAAACTGATTAATGAGTTGGTAAGTAAGTGCTCTGTTGAAGGTCATAGTTCACTATTAGCTAATAAGTTCTTATGTGAATATTGATGCAAAAAGGATAATTACTTCAAAAGTAATGGTGATGGTAACCCACTAGTAATGACTCAAGTATTACCAAATCTTTCAGAAGGGATTACTAATTATTTGGATCATTATTGGGATTCAAAACCCAGAGTTAGGAAAATTGTGAAAGCCCCCAAGTCATAAAAAGGAAAACTCTTGGATTGGTTTAAAAGGTTTCTGGTTCACTTAGTTAGATGGGATGCAGCCATTGGAGCTGGGGCTTTCCTGTAATTAAACTCCTACATTCCACTTAGAGCCACATGTAGGCGCTATACAACCTCTTTTACTAAGGCGACACGTACATACATAGGTGCATTTGCAGTTCCTTAATGAATGTTGTCCAGGCAGAATTACTCATCTGATTGGAACCTAAAAATAACATTTCTAAACGTTACATCTAGAAACTTTTTACTTTTTACTACAGAATTTTTCTAACTATTTTGATGCCCAACATCCAAGGCTCTCTCTCTTACGGACAGACAGGGTAGTAACAATAATAAGCCCCCTCTGAGGAATGCAGAGGCTCTTGAGCTGTAATAAGGCTTGAGTGAAGCCCGAGCTGACCGATCTTGGTAATGACCATTCAAAACAGTGTCCAACAGCTTCATTCACTCTTATTATATAAGCTTAAGTTTATTTGTTAGAAAAAGTACAGCACTTATTTGGAATATGCATTTTCCTCTTTATAATACAGTGTATCACTGTAACAATACAATCAGGAATCATAATGAAGCTAGTCTCAGCAAACACTGTTAATATTTCCAAATAGTATAAAAAATGATCCCAAGTTTTTCCCTGTGTGGTCTTGAATTACAGGTTTGCTCAGTAAACAAGTGTATATATTAACTTACATAGATAGATGAAAAAACTTAACCATTTGTTTTCCTAAACAATACGTATGATTTTGATTGTGTCAGGGACCACACAGTAATTTCCTTTTTTCTATTTTTATGTAACCGCAAAGGATGGCTGTAAGCCTCTGGTCTAGAGGTGCTCTGGAAAGTTCAATATTTTGGTATGCCGCTTCACATCCAGTGTTTGACTAAAAGCTCACTGCTGCTCTGCAGGGCTTTGCTGCATCAACATGTGTAACTAAGTACATACAGTGAGGTTCAAAAGTCTGACACCAAACAAAAGTACAAGTACACATGGTCACTGTCTCTAGTTTGGACAAATGGTTCGAGACCTAGAAATAAATAATGTATTTTGGACTTTTAGAAGTGTTGTTTCATACCTCTGAATAAACAAGATCTCAGTTTCACAGTTTTACAAAATAGATCCGAAGGTGCTGTATGTAAAGCATAAAAATACCATAATATGTTTGCAGATATTTAACAAACATGATAAGTTAACATATTTGTTTATCTGAAAAACAATGCTACAGTCAGTTATTCACATTTAAAAAAGTGTGTTCTGGGCTGGAGTGTCTGTCTCTGTTTTGGTTTGTGAATCCCGCCCACTGCCAGTTTACCCAACTGTGTTTCAGCACCCTGGGTTGCCAGTTGTCGGAAAACACAGCGTATTTAATTTCATTTTTCGTCAAGTGCGCTCGTTACTTTTGTTTTTGTCAATCTGGCAACCAAAGTCTGAGGAGGAGGGGCCTGGCGAAAAAAAAAAAAAACTCTACAATATTTAGATTTTGGACTGCAATATCTAGTTCAACCACTCGGTGTCAATTCTACATATAGCACCTTTAAAGGCTTTCTTCACGTTGAGAAGAAATGGATTGGAAAACTTAATCCCAAAGTTTTGAATTATGATTTAAATTTTGATCTGTTTATCTATAGAAGATCTTTAAATAATGTTTTAAAGCTCAGTTACTACTTTTATTTAGCATTTCTGCGGTTCACATTACAGCTCAGGATATTCAATTTACATGTATTTGTACAACACACATTTTTATGTAAATATGCTTGGGACCACTAGTGTAATGTAACCCTCAACTATTCAGTATTTTCATGACATCACCTTCATTAAGCAACAACCCATTACAACAAAATATCAGAGGTTAGCTTCACTGTAGGCCTCAAAAGTCCAGTCCAGTAAATGGCGGAAAGCATACTAAAACATTTTAGATGTTTGTGCTTACCTGGTGAACAAAGCAATATTAGCTTAAATTAATATTCCTGACTTATTTTTATTTTGGATTGCAACCTGAACATTCTGTGCGTGCCATTTACATTTTTGGTCGGAGTTATATTATCATAAAAGTCCTTGGAGAGCAATAACTGTCTAAAAACTGAGCATTGTGATCTTATCTTTATTGCTGGCTGTCAGATTTTTCTTAGATTGTGTTGTTAATAGAAACTCTACACGTGTTCTAAGAAAAAGACAGTCTTGAAGAAGATATCTGCTTACCTCAAAGAACATTTTAAGAATGACTGACACTGTGTGATAAAAAACATGCTTTTCACAAGCACATGTGTCACTGTGTCTCTTCAAAACAATGTTGAAGCATTAGTATCACATGAAAAGGAAAGATGGTCGTGATAAACAACCTTCCCTGTCTGAAAATAACCGCCTCAACTGCCACGACAACATTCTCAAACATCAGATAACTCTCTCATGATATTGTTTTGAGTGGGATACAACTGAAGCAAATCCAAGTTAATGGCACTCCATGGTGTTCCTTTTAAGTTTCACATATCATTTTTGATCTAAAAAAATCCACGCAAATTTCTTACAAAACCTGCACCTGCAAGAGCACTGGGTTTATTTTTAAGTGAAAGACATATGCAGACATATCATTTAAAATGAAATACTCTGGGACCTAGTAATAGAAACACATGGCACAGGCTAAAAATCTCAGCTGGTAAGTTAACCATAAATGGACATAGAGTTTTTGGAAGTCAACGAATGCTGGAGATGAGCAGATCAATGTGTTCTGGAGAGATTTATGTTCTCTGTCTCTGCTTTCAGCGGGTCTGCTCGATTTATTTCAGTGGATGTGGATGAGGTCAACTCTCCTGATGGTCAGCTATGATCAAAAACTATCTGCTGGGATTTTTACTGCTGCTGTTTTCATTGCCGTGATAAAATGGCTCATGGCAGTTTTTTTTTTTTTTGCTATTGTGAGGGAATTCTAGAGAATGGTTCAGTCGGATCAGCCCCCGACACCTGAATCAGAAAAAGGAGTATACATTTAGACTTAAACTTAAACTTAAATGAAAAGCGAGATTAGAGCTGATGGCATTTTTAAAAAGAGCAGACACTTAACATTCCACATACTTGATATGAAAGATGTTGTGTTGATAACGGTGTGTTTTTGACTTTGAAATCCTCAAACAGGAGTATATAAAACACATTTACACTGTGGCAGCTGTATGTGTAAATGTGAATTATACTCCTTATCAGTGTGTAGGGAGAGTAAACTGGGCAAGTTTATAGAATTTGAAATATTATACACACTGCAGTCCATTTGTGAGAAATACACATGCACATCATCTAAGGTCAAACAAATAGCTCCTCTGAATGAGTTGGCAATAAAAAAATAGACTGACTGAAAAAAAAAAAAAAAAAAAACAGTATCTGGTTAGACTCCTATGGTGACTTTGGTTTTTTTGCAATGCATGGAAAATGTAATAAATGCAATTCTAGTTCCTAAAAAGCCTCTTTCATGCCCCAAAACAATAGACTCAAGTCCATTTCAGTTTCTTATGTGGCTACAGCTGATGTTCAAATACTTGCTCCTTCAAAGGTTCAGATATTAACAATGCGACTGCTGCCTCATTCACTGACAAGTATATATACACACTGAAGGATGTCCACTAACAAGAGGGTTTAAACTACAAAAGTGGTCTTTCATTTTGTGTTGTAACCTGCTGTTAAGGTAATAGTATAAACATGGGATTAGCAAATGCAGTAAACTGCGAACTACTGCAAAGCAAACTGTCCTTTCAGACTCCTGACCTCAGAATGGATATGCATAACACTGAAAGATTGGGTAACTGTACTGCAAATGTGTCCTCAAGATCAAATCTCACTGTTGTTGTTCTTTTTTTAACCGTATACTCATGACTGTGTAAAATGTATTTAAAATACTTTACACACCATTAATGTAATACTAACTAATTCATAGAAAAGACCATAAAGGGTTTGTTTACATGACACCTTCAACTAAAAATGTTAAACTTTTTATCTGTTTGGCCATTCATTTTCACTTCAACTCTGTTTTGGGAGCCTTCAAAGTTCAAGTTTTTGAAAACAATACTGTAATCGTCTCGAATTAGTGAAAATGGTGACGTTATGTGCATGCAGGAACATGCAGTAGTGTTTCTTTACAAAGTAACATCGCCAACTACTGGCCTGGCATGCAGCGTTTAATAATACAGTGTTTTAGTTGTTTTTGCAAAGGAAAAACTTGGTTGTGTAAATCATTGTCATGTAAACATATGCTTTTTTAAATTATCTGTGGTATTCATCTTGTTGAAAGACAAGATGAAATAATTGCAGTGAATTAAAATTAGTATTTCATGACATAAGTGGAGATTGTGTGCAGTCACAAAATAAACCAAATCATGGGATCATTTCAGAGAAGCAGCATGTAAATATGGATCCAGCAAAGCATAAATGAATAACAGAATGGAAAGTGTGACAAACAAAAGTGTCCATGTGTTTACTGGGATGCTCAACCACATAATGCCCAGAGGAGCACTGAAAAGCCCAAGAACCAAAGCCTGGGAATATTCTGTCCACTTTTTAAGTTTTGTGCCTCTGCATAACTGCCAGCTCCAAGCTGAGTTCTCATAGACCTCCAGTGTTTAAAAGAACCTATTGTGTGTTCAGGATTCTTTAGTGCAGGCCACAATTAAAATCTCTGTACATTTTATTCAGACTGTGAGAAGAAAAACTCACATAAAAAACAGTGATTGCTATCTTTTCTTGTTCTTTTTTTGTTGTGCAAATGGAACAAAGTCCAGGAATTTCAGGACATTTGGCCTCTCAGCGTGTCTCTTAAATAGAGTAGGAAAAAAGAGAGAGACCAAACATCATGCCTGGGTCTGTGCCTGTGTGTGAACAGAGCAAACAGGACGAAAGGGTAATGAATTAGCTTGTCTGACCTCTCTCAAAGACTATAAACTCAGTAAAGAATGACAGGCGAGAAAGAAAAAGACAAACAAACAAATACTTATTGTCAATTATATCTCTGTAATAGCTGAATGTGTGCAGTTCCAGCTTTTTTTCTTTAGTTAGCAGTGATTTCAGCCGCATCTGTCTGATTGTCTGTTTGTGGCAGATGTTATGAATAGGGTGGGGTTATGAAACTCTTTTGTGTCCTGCCTTCAAGCAGTGGTTTCTTGTCAGAGCCACATTTCTGTGAGTCATTGGTTTGGCTCTGTAGGCATATACCGCCTCAGACTCGGAGCATCCAGCCAGATGTGCTCCTCCAACCTGGAAGTGGTCAGATGGCTTGAAATCTAGCTTGCACATTCTTGCACATTCTTGTGAACATGGAATTTTTCCCAGTATGGTTTGCAGATCATTATCCTATTACAATTCTGGCCCAATTTATTTATTTTGCTATAGCTTGCAGTGAAATTATACGCCTTTTGACAAAAGAATCAGTTATTCGGGAATTTTGTAAGTATCACAAAAGTTGGAATATTTGAAGTTAATTCCCCAATTCAGTGTTTAAAGGGGCATGTTAAAAACCACTATAGAGGATTTTGTCCACCAACAGAAGAGCCTACTAAACACCTTGGACAACAAGAATAAATAGTCTTTTCAAAAACATATTTATATTATTATGATGTATTCTCAGCAATCAAAATGCAATTATCTATTAGCAATAAAAATCATATATATATATATATATATATATATATATATATATATATATATATATATATATATGTATATATATATATATATATATATATGTATATATATATATATATGTATATATATATATATATATATGTATATATATATATATATATATGTATATATATATATATATGTATATATATATATATATGTATATATATATATATATATATATATATATATATATATATATATATATATATATATATATATATATGTATATATATATATATATATATATATATATATATATATATATATGTATATATATTAGATAAAAGCATCTGCCAAATGCATAAATGTTAGCAGCTAGTATAAAAAAAAAAAAGTATCCTCTTTTTCCCAACAATGCTCTGGGTGGGATTTCTTAAATTGCCTAAAATGTCCAGGTTTTGGATTTGTGCTAAAATAACAGGCTAATCAGTTACTTATATGCTAAGCTGGCAGGCTAATCGGCTAGCAGTGTGCAAACTAGTCAGCTATCTTGTTAGCTTGCAGGCTAACTACAAATGTTTTACTTGACAGCTTGCATTATATTCTGTGGTAACTTTTGTGTAGTCTAAAAGTCATTGTACACACAGTACATATTTACAGATCCATAGTTTTTACTAGACGATAAACATATTAATTCTTGCAAAAGGTAATTTCACATCTACAAAAAAACGACACACTTCTGCTTTAATAAGGATGGAATATTCAAGATGGACTGTTTGGGAAACTGTGAACCTAATTTGACCAGCCACTGGAAGACTGGAGAATTATTTGAGTGCTAATATTAAAGTGTTAAATCTGTGATGCTCTGGGAGCTTGGCACGTCAGTACCTTATTACAGACAGAGGCATGAAGGCACGGAAGCCTCTAAATCAAAGTGTTCATCACAGGCCAGAATGTCTAATTGAAACTCTCCATGCGTTTCATTCTGGAGCCTTGGCTTGATGAAGGAGATAAAAGAAAAAATGGGGATGCTTGCCAAGATGTACTTTTTCCATGATTCTTGTGACAGAGTAATGAGTGTGCACTGAAACTATGTGAGTCTCATTAGGGCTAAAGCTGTGGCACTAGAGCACCCGTCTAGTGCTTGCTGGGGTTTGGCTGGACTATTTGGCTGGCTATTTTACTGTCTGTACCTTTACTGAACTTTATATCTTCAAGGGATTCACTCAATAATTAAAATTCTTCATTGCAGCTCTATTTTCTCAGTGGAACAACAAAAAATTTAAGTTGTTGAAGAATCTCTATAACAGCTTTTGATCACTATTGGAAAAGTGAAGCATGAACATTCTTCAAAATGTATCATTTTGTGTTCCACAGAAAAAAGGAAGTTTTGGAACAATATAAAGGTGAGTAAATAACACTTTTAATATTTTTCATGAATGATTGAAACATTATTTTACAGCTTGTGTGTGAATTGTGTGTTTGTATTTTGTGTCCTCTGATCATATGTGATTGTTTTGTGCGATTGTGTGTATTTGCGATTGTGTCACTGGCTGTGAAGTTCAGTGGTACAGAAGGAAATCCAGTCTGCAGAGGACAAAGAGAGGGAGAGAGTGATAATGCAATGCTGGGAGAGGAAGGCTTAACCCACTGGACAGGCGGGATTTCCTGGCTGTTGCCTCAGCTCCATGACAGTGGTGGGAGATTTACGGAAAGCACCTGTGTAAAGGGGGCTTGTTATTGATTTGTTATTGCTTATACGCTACAGGGATTTACAGAGAAATTACAATAGAACCTGGGTGCCAAATAGGAGTTTTATGGTTTTAAGAACTTTTTTGATGAGCTTAAACCAGCCAGCAGTTGCATTTAAAGGGACAGTTCGTCCAAAAATGAAAATTCTGTCATTAATTACTCACCCTCATGTCGTTCCAAACATGTAAGGCTTTCGTTCATTTTCAGAACACAAATTAAGATATTCTTGATGCAATCCAAGAGCTCTCTGACCCTCCCATAGACAGCAAGGGTACTACCAGGATCAAGGTCCAGAAATATAGCAAAGAGATTGTTAAAATGATCCATGTGACATCAGTGGTTCAACCATTATGTTATAAAGCTTCGAGAATACTTTCTGTGCCCAAAGTAGAAAAAATTAAGACTTTATTCTACAATTATCTCCGAGAGGGTGTGGCTGCAGACTTGCACTTGTACTCTCAGACACTTGCATTTCCGCTAGTGACATCACTTGCAGTCTTTATTTTTTATTTTGTTGAATTTTTTATTACTTTTTGTTTGAATTTCCCAACATTTTATAACAGTAGCCAGGTGACGAAGACAAGAAAAAAGAAAACTAAATTACAATGTCACTTGCAATCATTACTTGCACTCTCTGCTACCTGCGACACTTCGTGCGTGTTAGCAATGGAGACAAGACGCTGTGGTGGTGATTAAGCGATTAAACCTAATTTAGTACTATAACGTGCAGGGTCCTGCAAGAAAAAGACAAGACCGGCAAATCCGTGGCCAGAACACCAGAATATGAATGATTGCGCAAAGTCTCTGGCTAAGCGTTTTCCTTCCATAGAAAAACATAAACACTTAACATGGCTTAATGTATTAAGATGCTTTTAAAATATCAAATTAAATATACAGTTCATTATTTTAATGAATATGTATATAGTATTTCCCTCACATACCGCAAAATGTGGCATAATGGACTAAGATGATAAAGGCCAAACTCAAAATGCTTCTCTACATTATTAAAATACATAACTAATATGTACAGACAAGCAGTTGAGGCCAGAATAAACACAACACGCAAAGTTTCGCGTTAAACATTTTTCCGTATAGAATAAACTGTCTATAACTCATTTATATCACTGTCTTTGTCCATTAAGCTACATTATGTGTTTTATTTATAATGATTTTCTATAGGAGGAAAACGTTTAATGTACAATTTAACACACTGCGATCTGTACTCGTCCGCTTGCCTGTACGGAGTTGATCCTTTTAAAATCACTTAATGCATTTCATAATGCACGTTCATATTTGCTGGTCTGTATATACGTTGAGTAAACAACAAGACATATAGGCTAGGCCTACTGAATTGTTTTTATCATCTTAGTCTGTCATGAGGCCACATTAAGCGTTTTGTTGTATGGGAGGACAAAGTTTGCGCATTGTGTTCATAGCCATCTGCTTGCCTTGTAGTATATTAAATAATAACTATATATCGAATTTGGTCTTTTAATTGAACTTAATGTATCTTAATACATTATGCCATATTAAGTGTTTGATTTTTCTACCGGAGGAAAACGCTTAACGAAAGACATGTGCATTGCATTCATATTATGCTGTTCTGTGGACACGGATTTGCCGGCCTTGTCTTTTTCTTGCAGGACCCTGTACATTATAGTAGTAGGCCTACTAATTTAGTTTTAATCGTTTAATCACCACCACAGCATCTTGTCTCCATTGTATCCGTCACAGGTGACGTCACAGCGGAGAGTGCAAGTAGCGATTGCAATTGACATTGTAATTTAGTTTCTTTTTTCTTGTCTTCACCACCTGGCTACTGTTGTAAAATGTTGAGATTCAAACAAAAAGTTATCAATAAATTTAACAAAATAAATAATTAAAGACTGCAAGTGACGTCGCTAACGGAAGCACAAATGTCTGAGAGTGCATGTCTGAGAGAGCAAGTGCAAGTCTCCAGACCCTTCTCATTCATTTCTTCCACTTCACTCTATAGCACCATTTTGAATCACATACATAAACAACATATGCAACGTATGTACACAGATACATTGTTTACATTCAGATAAAAGCGTAAACAATGTTAACAGTATATCCACAGTGCATCTTACTAGATGTCAAAAGCCAAAGAGAAAAGACGGGTTTTAAGAAGGGTTTTAAAAACGGATAAAGAAGAGGCCTGCTTAACATGCAAAGGCAGATCATTCCATAGTTTAGGGGCAGACAGAGCAAAGGCACGGTCCCCTCTGAGCTTACGCTTAGTTTCAGGCACAGTCAAGAGCAGCTGATCATCAGATCTGAGAGAGCGGACGGGTTTATAAGAGTGTAGAAGCTCAGAGAGGTATGGCTGGACAAGACCATTTAGTGATTTAAAAAGAAAATAACAGAATTTTAAAATGGATCCTAAATTGAATAGGCAGCCAGTGTAATGAAGCTAAAATAGGGGAAATGTGCTCATGTTTACGTGTGCCTGTTAAAAGACGTGATGCTGGATTTTGTATCATCCGGAGACGGGTGATGGAGGACCCACTAACCCTCACATATCGTGAATTACAGTAGTCCAGCCGTGTAGTTACAAAGGCGTGGATTACAGTTTCAAAATGTTGTCTTGACAGAATTGCCTTTATTTTGGCCAGCTGCCTCAAATGAAAGAAGCTTGATTTGACAACAGCTTTGATATGACTGTAAAATTTAAGCTCAGGGTCCACTTTAACTCCTAGGTTTGTGATACTAGCGGGGTGCCATTGTTGCCTTCAAAAACCATCACTTCTGTTTTTTTATCATTAAAATGTAAAAAGTTCAGAGCCATCCAGGCCTTTATGTCGTAAAGACAATCAAGTAGTTGTCCAACAGAGTTATACTCTCCAAAATGGTGCTATAGAGCGATGTGGAGGAGACAAATTGTTGAATAAAGTCATTATTTTTGTTTTCTTTGAACACAAAAAGTATTCTTGAAGCTTTATAACATTACTTTATAACATAACATTACAATTACTGTTACATGTGAAGCTCATATTTTTTTTTAAAACATTTACATGAATTCTGCAGCAAAACCCGATAGCAATAATTAAGTTAAGTGATTTAAATCTGTATTTATATATTCTGTGGAAGGCGCACAACCAAGAAGTGTACGTCCAATCAAATGCTTGGTCCGACTTCATGGACTGGAATTGGGAATCACAGATGTAGCCTATTGTAGTGTCTCTGGTGTTCTGGTCTATGAGCATAAATGTGTTCAGGGGGCGTGGCTTTGGACATCGATTGCAGGGAGAGTGGGACATTCGCTTTCAGTGCTATCAGGTTAAGGTTAGCATTTTCCAAGATCTCCTATTGCACCTTTAACTAAAGGCCTTTGAAAATCCATCACAACCATAAATCCTGGTTGGCTGGCAGATAGCATAGACCAACTGTGCTATACCTGTTAGGATATTCATCACAGATGGTTCAACAACTTACTGCAGCCAGAACAGGAACCCGAGGGTAGTGTTTGATTCTCAATTATACCAAAATGCTAATATCTTCACACAGTCTTATTCGTAATTTAGACATTTTTTACAATTTACAGTTTTATATTTTTGGAAAATTGTTGGCTAATTTATATGAACTCTTATAATTCCTGCTTGTTATGTTTAGAGGTAGACTTTCTTGCATACTTTTTTTCTAAAAATCTTACTTTTTCATGTTGCAGATTGTATAAATTAATACAAAATTGCCACCTCATAAAGATCAGTTTGAATAGCTTGACCTTCACTCTCTGTTCCCTCTTCTTGGTATACAAGCTTTCTTGGATTATGACATGAAACAGAACTAAACTAACTCCCATATTGTGCATCATCACTAATATGCATATATTCAATACACTTTTTCATCTGTTAAAATACCTATTCCAGGCCCAGATTGGTCCATGTTTTGAAACCATCTTTGAAAGTGTCTTTTTTTTTAATTTAGCTGCACTGCAAGACTAACAACACAACAAAACTAACTCATCCCTACTAACATTCTCTTCATGATAAATTGCTTGTGCTTTCCTTATTTGTAAATCACTAAAAATAAATGTTTTTTGCCAAGCAGTTCTTTAGTAACCTTGAGAAAGGCTTGATTTATCTAGCTGGAAATGAGGAAACGTTACATTTTCCCAATGCAATCCAGTGATCAAAGGATTTGGCAAGGTTGAGTTTCTTCAAGTGGTAAAAGATTGTGTATAGTAGTACTCAAAATATACCCACAGATTGAGCTCCATACTTTCACAACAAAACACTGAGGCTTTTGTGAAGGCAGAGAATGACTGTTTTCTTCATAGTTGCTACAGCAACATTTAAACATTTCAATCTGTTCATAGGGACTGAGTTTAAGTCTGACTCACAGTAACCTCACCCAATCCCCCACAAGTTTTCTTTCTCTCTATACAATACAGAGGTTTCTGACAGAACATCCATGACATATTTTCACTGTTCATGGAGCAACACATGAACTCTGTTGTCCTGCAATGGTTAATGATCATGTCTGATTGCAAACTGTGGTTGGCTGAAGAAAATTGTGTGCATGCATCTTCACTCTGTGGCCCTAGAAAACAGATCCAGACTGTGATCCCTAGATAGTGCTGATTTACTGGATCATATCTGGTCCAGCCCAGTTTGAGGAAGGAGGCCAGGGCGCGAGGTTCTCCATCTGTGATTTCAAAGCAGAAAGAAAGTCAAACAAGCTCTTAAAATAAGCAGGGTTGTGTTTACAGAGCATATTGAGTCATCCTGGGTACATATCCTGACACACATGTCTCCCTTATCTCTGTTTACAGTCGCTAAATTTTCCTGTAAATGGCCATGGTAGAAAATACATCGACAACACATTAAACATAGTTCCAGAAGGGTTGCGCCAGACAACAAGGCTTTATTTCTTTGCAGAGGCTGAAATACTACTGTCATTTTAGAGATACTCATAGTTTTTTGTCTCTCTTTAGGATCCAGATAAAAGGAACTCAGAAATCAGATTTTTTGTGAGACTGTAGTGCAAACATTGACCGACCGCTTTGACGCATCTCTGAAAAATCACAGTTTCACAGTAACATACTATATGAATGAATCAGGTGGCAGAGCACATTTTTATCATGACAAAATTGGAAAAAAGTTGACACTGTAAATGCATTTGGTCTTGGCAGAGTAGATCTGTTACACTGCTGCTGCATAAGTAGCATATATAATAACCTGTAACAGATCTATACAGGTGGAGCTGGGGAGGTGGAGGAACTCTTAAAGCTAACTGCAAAACGCTCTAGTGGATGCTAACCAGCCATTTAATATAAAGCAGTATCTCATTGGCTGTGTATGCAACATGAACCAATCAGCTTGTACCTAGTAGTTTAGTGCTGTGAATTTCATCAATTTGTGTTAATGTCCCATCTGTCTGTACCATTTAGAGTTTCAAGACAAAACTTGGCATTCATTCAGTATGGATAGGATAAATGCATAAAATTTATTTTTGCAGGGCTTTAATGTCACTTGATCATTGTAATACATCATTTCTAAATAAAAATATGAATCTTTTAAAGCTGCAGTAGGGAACTTTTGTAAAATTATATTTTTTACATATTTGTTAAACCTGTCATTATGTCCTGACAGTAGAATATGAGACAGATAATCTGTGAAAAAATCAAGCTCCTCTGGCTCCTCCCAGTGGTCCTTTTGCCATTTGGAGAAATACACCGCTCCCGGTAAGAAACAACCAATCAGAGCTGTGGTCCGTAACTTTGTTTGTGTTCAAAATGTAGAAAAATGTATATAATACAGTATATAAAGAGAGTACACCATGAATCCGTTTTCCAAACCGTGTTTTTAGCCTGTCCTGAATCACTAGGGTGCACCTATAATAAGTGTTTATATTCAGACTATTTTAGATTGCTTCGGGGATACCGCGGCGGAGTAACCCAGTACCTTTGTGATTCCTCATAGACATAAACAGAGAGAAGTAGATCCGGCTACAATGTTCTTCCACAAGACGCAAGCAGTTCTGTTTATTAACCGCTAGAGCGTCAAAAGTTTCCTACCGCAGCTTTAATTTACAAAAAAATGTAAAAATCTGAACAGAATACACATTTCTATTTGTTTCAGATTAATGTATATCCTCAAAATTAAGATAACAGGTTAATAAATAGGCTGCCATTGTCCATATTACCCTTAGCCTGTACAATAAACATGAAAAACATTAGCAACAGACAGAAAACATCATCTCAGAGGATATTGTCAGAGTGACAACATTAACATCTTTGAGTTAGCTCACCGTTAGACAGGATTTAAAATGAAACCAGTTGAGCCAGGTAACAGATCCCTTGCCACTGATTCCCACGGGACATGACATCACTATTAGCTCTGCTATTCTTAGCCTGCTTTCTGTGGCTTCTCTGTGCTGCTAAAGAACGAAAATAGCGAATTCACAGCAACCAAGCTCTCAAAGTTCAAGAGAAAATTCACTAGAGGATTGAATCACCATCAGAGGTTAAAGAGCTACTCGATACATTAAGGAGACAAGTCCCTGCACAACCGTTTCCACTGGTTTCCAGACCTCATTAAGGCAGACAGTGGCCCCAAAAGTATTTAAGCACTTGAGCCACTCTTTAAAATCTATGGCTGTCACTATATTAGCTACAAAAATATATTACAATATCCTATAAGATACAAAATATAAAGTAGCATCTGCAAAAAACTAATTTAAAAACTAGTTTTTTACAGCTGACCTTTCTTTTAACCAGCTGGTCCTAACGAGATGGTGATTTAAATGGATTTATGAAGTCAGTTCCCTTCTATTCCACACAAGTGTCCTATCAGAGCAACCCAGTGTTAGTTTAGTATCAGTGATGTACTATAATAGATAAAAAAATTATAATAATTACCATTTTACTTTTAATTTTAGATTAAGTTGTAATTATTTTGTTTTGTGGTTTTAAATTTTTTTAATTTATATATTTTTATTTTACATTTTTTATATAGTTCTTATACATTTTTATGTCAGTTTTAGCTATTTTAGTACTTTAGTAGAAGTGAAGCTTTGGCAGTTAGTTGAATTAAATAATTTCAGTTAACATTTATTTTATTTCAAATAAGGAAAATGTTTCCCGTTTTAGTTTTAGCTGTAGTTAACGATAATAACCCTAATCACAGGTATCGTTCATCATATTAATTATGAACATGATCCACTAGCATTCCACAACTGCAAAGTGCCCAGACACTTGTCTTCTTTTTGAACTGGATATCTATTGTTATATAATTTAAAAATACTTTATTTTGTCTGTTATGCTTGTCCTATCTGTCTTTACAATAAATAGCACTTTATATAATAATCAATCTAATAATCCGCTCTCTGATATAATAAAAACCACGTGGCTGAAATCTCAAAATACTTTTAGGAGTCAAAAAGAGGACATTTTTCCATGTTTTGGTTTAGTCCTTTGTTTTTATTCTACAAGCCTCTACGCCTGTCAATCATGTCCGAAGGCATGCTACATCTCAGGTTCCAGAGTCCATAAATCACCTGTAGCTCATAATTAACATCTGGCATGTGCTGTGCTTTCTTCATATGCTGAACACCATGATCAGCCTTTTGGCTTCATGTCACTGCTTCGAAACCAAAGCCAGCCTGGATGGTGTCTCTCCATCACCTCTGCTTAAGATGAGATAGTATATGTTAACAAAAAACAATGAGTGCATGAGGAAGAGAAACAAGAGGAGTGGACAGAAGATGTCTAAGAGCGATAAGTGGAGGTAGAGAGGAGTGAAACGGTGTGTACTCTGTGGTGGGAGCGTGAGAGAGAGAGCGATAAGAGGAGGAGAGAGTCGGGGAGGAAGGAACCAGCTTGTCATTGTGAAATAGTTGGGTGGAATACACGTGTGAACTGCAGTTCCTCTCTGCACTGCGCTGAATGGTGACCAGGAGACAGGACAGGAGGGGGAGGACTGACCAGCATGGAGCTCCACTCACCCAAAAAGAGCTGAATAAACAGTACAACACAGCACTGCAGCAAAGACAAGACCCACACTGAGAAACACAGACAAAAGGACGCAAGAAAGGAAAGCAAGGTACCCTCTGGTGTTTTTGTGCGCTTTTGTGTGTGTGTGTTGCCACTAAAATGTGTGTTTGGGAATGTGACGACTGTTTTGAGTTGCACGCTGTAGTTGTGTAAGTGTGACTGTGTTGAGAGTTTGGGTTTGTGAGTGTGTGTTACTCCATCCAGAGATTTTGATGCTGTCGAATTACTGCATTGATGTAAGATTGAGAAATTGAGAGAGAAATACTGAATACATGGTCTATAGCAGCAAACTGAAGATCTTAGGTGAGTTGGATAGAGTGGAGTTTCCTTCTGATTATTTTCTCAGAGGGAAAGGAACTCCTCTTGCTCTTTTACTTTTGTTTTGTCTCTCATACCTCCAGTTCTCGCACCATGACTGAGATTAGAAGGCTTAGCGCGAATATATGTTTTCAGGGAATGAGGGTGTAGACGCTACATTTGCACATGAATGCTGAAATGGGACTTGCAAGTACCTGATACAAAACACATGTGAGGCATCTTTGGAGAGGGAGTAATAGTCACTTTTCTCAGATTTCACTGTTTCTATGGGTACTAAGAGAGACTTGATATAGACACAGTAGCTGAAGTGGCTGCTGACTTCTGGGCATTTCTTCTGTTAATGGTTAAATATCTGGGCTGGTAATGAAAACGCTGTTGGTTCAGTCCCCGATTTGTGCCCTCAATCCCAGGTTGCTCAAAAGATACTATACCTGTAACAAATGTGCTCATCCTGGTCCTGGTTCTTGCTCTTGGAAAACCATTCCCAACAGATATTTGAGATTGGACATGAACATTATTCTAAACCTGTCTGATTTCATGGGTAGATAATAAGAGTTGTTATTGTTAGAAAAAATATTTTAACAAAACTGCTTTGATGCTTATTGATATTTGGGGAAACTTTCATCCACCACGTCAAAGTTTTGTGGTGCAACCAACATAAAAAACGCATAAAACAGGACAGTGTGTTGAGGTCAAAAAGTCTTGTAACATTTCAAATTATCTGACATAACTCTATGACAAGGTAAGTTCAGGCTGTAAAATGTCATGTGGTGCAACTGCCCAAAAACGTAATGTTATTTATGAATTAGTAATTCATAATCAGTATATTCATATTTTGTATTAATATATATATTGTATATTTAAAAAAGGGTTTGAAAGATATACTGTAGTTTGGATGTGTAAATTCCAACGTTTTCAAATTGGTGTTACTTTAGGGATACACCACTTGACATTTTTTTTCAGAAATGTAAATGTTCATGTTTCTTCTCTCTCTTGATGTTTTGGCAGGTGTTTTGAGTGGAATAGGAGAGCAGTCAGAGATCAGTGGTCATCAGTGGTCTCAGGATGTCCAGGAGCAGCTCTGCGGGGGATCTGGTGCCCAAAGACATTACTGAGATCCTGGCCTTGCAGCAGGCCAGTAAGAAGAAACGGGGTTCATCGTTGGGCCGGGCTTTCAGCTGGTTCAAGGGCAGTAAACGCAAGAGGAGTCTCAGTAATGGGCATAGTAGGTCAGGAGGTCCATGTGGACGGTCTGAAGAGAGCACTACAGCCAAACAGATTCATGCCAGTGGTGACTCTAAAGGTAAGCAAAAACTCCTCGATTGCTTCAGATGCAGTGTATTTCTAACTAGTTGCGTATTACCAAGTTTGTTTCTGAAGATTTGGATTAGTTGATGCTAATCAAACATGCCTGATTTTGATACCATAGACGGAGAGGTTTCAAAATACCATGGAGTTTAGTGTTTGCTACGTTCTCTGGTGCCAGTCTGTCCGAACCTTGAACATGGAATTTCTTTCTTGCATGATTTGAACGGTTATCGCTGGGGCATCACTTATTCAAGCAGGATTAGGCTACAATCACAAGGACATGTCTTCTCTGGAACGGCTTATCTGCTTTTTTGTTGTTTCTTTTTGCTTTATGACTTCCTACTTTACGCTTGCTTTTGGGTTCAACTTTTCTAATGCAAAGACAAAACACTGTTGATATGCTATTATGAATCTCTAAGCAAATCAGTGGCATTGTGTGGTGTTGTCACCGCTGAATGTTTTCTTGGCGTATCAGTTTTAATGCGACATAATAAGAATGTGTTGCCAGATTGGATGGACGATTTCCATCCCAAAAGCTCACCAAAACCCGCCCACACAAAAAAAATAAATAAATAAATAAGTCAAAATAATGTGATAAATAGTTCTTGCCATGCCATGTAAGGACAATTTTTTTTTACAAAATAATGATGACAACATATTATATAAATAGATACATTTCACAGGAAACTGAGTCAAATCAGGACAAATAAATAAAAGATAATTATCAAATTTGACTACAATATGCAGGCAGACAGTGTGTCAAAACAGCAATCAAGAAATTTAAAGATTCCCTCTGAAAAAAAAAGTGCATTATTTTCAATGTCAACAATCAAACAGTACCCAATATAAGTGATCGGACTAACTAATGTAATTGGCAGGTATTTCACATTCGTTCAAGTGTGCTCTAATTTCAGTTACAATGATATTAGAGCCTTTGTGTAATCTCCCTCCATTCAAGTCTTGAGATTTAAGTCTCCCACTCTTTTCCATGTACCTTATATTTATATTTGGCTTTGTGATCACTTGAATATTCAGCTATACATTTAAAATCTGATCCCTTATCACACTAAAAACCCATCAACTCATAAATCATCACATCTGTCTGCTGATCCCTAGTGACTGGCTAAAAGAGCAGTTGGTGACGGCGACCTCACATCAGCATCAGCTGCTTCTGCAGTGTGTGTGTTTGTTTAGTATCATCATGATGACTGATTGGATGCAGTACATGCATTACTCAATTACTCAATTACTCAAATATGGATGAGGTAGGCTATATACTGTAGATCTGTTTTAGCCGTATCAGTTTGATCAACTGGTATTCTCTTATCAATACCTAAATAGCCACCCACAAAACACTAGAACACAGCAACCAACCAAACCGATTTAACAATTCCCAAGCAACACCCAATTAATGCCCAAACAACCACCCACAACAAGCTAAAATAAACCTTAGCTATCATCTAGTAACACCCTAACAATTCCATAGCATCTTAGCAATGCCCTTTCAACACCCTATCAACACACAAACAACCACCCACAAAAAGCTAACAACATCCTAAGATCCTACACTCAAGGAAAAAAACTGGAAACCATTTAGAAACACTTTAGCAACCACTCAGAAGTCAAGTCAAGTCACCTTTATTTATATAGCGTTTTAAACTAAATAAATTGCGTCAAAGCAACTGAACAACATTCATTAGGAAAACAGTGTGTCAATAATGCACAATGACAGTTAAAGGCAGTTCATCACTGAATTCAGTGATGTCATCATCTCAGAACTTCCTGGGAACACTGTATCAATGCTCTAGCAATCACCTAACAACACTACAATATAGCAACAAACTAGAAACACACAATAATCCTCCCACAACCACTATAATAACCCCTATTACACCCTATCAACTGCCTTAGAAATAAACTAAAAGTTAGAGAGAGACGTGCTGTAACTAGACCTTCAGCAAGAGGATTGAGGATCTCTGCCATGTGACATCTGCTCACGAATCCCTGTGTGGAACCTAAGATTGTAAGAACAATATTGGACACTACATTCAGCATTATATCCCCAACCTTTCTGCTAAGTGGTCTTGGGAAAGTTTTGCAAAGCCGGCCCCTGAGGTCCACTTGGACACTGACTCTTTTAGAAATGCTGGACCAATTTTATGTAGAGCTCCAATCAGAAGACTATGTAAAAAGTCTCAGTTTCTGGATTTTTCTCTTCTTGCCCCTACAAGTCTCACACACTCCCTCTGTTACACTGAAAACGCAAGTAGACTTTGAGTTGCCAGAGTCTGTGAGTTAAGAGGCACTTGGGATTTTAGCCGGACATACACCGAGGATAACATGTCATTCAAAGTCTTCTAGTCTCATATTCTCTTCTTAAACTCCACAATTTATAGCATTTTCTGGTCTTTATGAGAGGGAGACAAAGCCAACGTGTGGAAAGGTCTGAGAGATGAGACACATGCTGTGCTATTGAAAGATGACTGACTCTTCTGAAATGCTTTGTAATATTACATCCTTTTTCTTTATTTTCTTATTTTCTTCATAATCTCTTTTTTTATCTAGTTTCACAGTCTCCAACCCAAAAAGTACATTTAATTTTAATGCATGTGTACTTGTAGTGTATCTGAAACTTATTTTAAAAACCTGTACTTGTAGATAAAATAGTATTAATGAAACAACATTTAAGTTAACTTTAAAGTATATTTAAAATTATTGTAATGATATTTTGTCATACTTTACAGAAGTACGCTGTATTTTGACGTGATGTTAACTGTAATGTCATTTAATATTACATTTTAAACTTAATATTTTAAATGTACTAATTTCCAACTTCATTGTACATTCAAAAGTAAACTTTAATCATAACAGAGTAAAACATAAAGTTCTACTGAATTCCTACATAAGTGGGTCAAAAACTAAAGTTCAGCTAATTTTATCTTTATATCAATTTAAACTGTATTACATTTTTTATATAATTGCAATTCAGATACAGTTAAGTGTTCAATAACTTTACATTATTATTTGAATTATTATTATAAAATCATTTTAAAATTATGAATTGAATTGCAATACCTGAAGTTACTAATTCACAGAAGATGATGTGAATGATTGGTGCATGTCTGCGCTTGGTTAATAGCACATTTAGTACATTGCTAGGCAGGTTTTAAGGGACTTTGTGTAGATGCTATAGGACATTGCTATATAGTTACATTAAGGCACAAGACTCACAACACTCTGTGATATTCCAGTCTACATACAGAAATAGGATTTGGGACATGCTGCTTCTTGCAGGCCCAAACAAATCATTTAAGCTATCCTGATTCAGGACGTTTCTGGGCTTAGGGGCTCAACAGTGCAGCACTAACTCCTTGCGTCACCCCTGATTGACTGAGCTCAGCCTCTGTCTGCCCCCGTCCCTCCAGCCAGAGGGCTCGGTCAGGTCCGGAAGCTTTTTGAGGGGTGAGATCACTGTGCATGGGTTTCCCTCTAATGCGAATCATAGACACAGTAAATACTGATCCTTTATCACATGAGCAAAAGCAGGGAAAACAGAGCTTTGTCTCTTTTAAAGCATAAAATTATATTATTTAATAAGGATATCTTTTTACTTTCGTACTTATCATGTACTTTCAAAATAATGTGACCTTCAAAAAGAACATTTTTACTTTTCAACCAATTCATAAAAGTTTCTGATGTGCAGGGACTCTATATAACAAGTGTAGTGGAAATAATAATAATAAAATAAAAAGTGAAGAAGAAGGCAGATGTTACTAAAGGCCAGACATCTGTTAATGATGATCTAGAATGCCAGAATGATGACTTGTGGTCAAACGGAGGAGGGTTAAATGAAACACGAGCTTCCTGTAATAGCTCTGAAATAAAGAACATGTGAATGTTTAATGGCGTTTGGAGACACTGATATACATCCCAACGCACGTCACTGAAACACAAAGGAACCGAGTGACAAAAGACAGTAATTGAATGTGCTGAGCGCTTCTCTGCCCAGAGGATGGTTAAAGAGCACATGAGATCAGAATGGGAAACTGTGATAGACATTAGGATTAAAACTGTGTCTTGCAGAGTAGAGGAACATGGCAGCATGTTTTCACAAGAAGTACATTTAGTGTTGCTTAGAGGATTGTGAAGATAACTAGGCCTTTACAAAATATACAATCAGGGAATTCCACAGAAAACTGCTGATTTCCACAGAATAGGAGCATTTCATTTAATAAATATCCTTGCATATTAAACAGCTCTCTGCTGTACTTCATTCTGATTGGTCATTCTCAACATTTCTCAATCAAATGTTTTTATGTAATGGCCACAAACTAAATTCCTGATTCTGGCTGACATACATTCCAAGGATTATAAAATAATTCCAGTATTCAGTTAGACTACATTGCAGTTGTAAATCATTTTTAAATGTTACTTTGTCTGATTTCCAAACCAGTAACATCACTTTGTGCTGTTTGTAAGAAGTATTGTGACTCACAAAATCCTTTTAGGTCACTGGTATACTGAATACATGATTAAATATTAACGCATTCTGAAGTGTAACAGCTTCTATGGTTCATGTCATGGCCGCATTACTAACTTGGGTGCTCATTAATAATCAATAATGAATTAGGAGTCAATTATTCTATCATAAAGAGTCTGGTATTATCATCTACATTCAACACATTTTGCAAAAAAATAAAGTAAAACCCCAATTCCACAGGATTATCACCAAAGATTTTTGGTTGTGATAGTATCTTGCTCACAAAGTATAATGTATTTCTTTACATACAGTATTAATCATTAATATTGTAAAGTACAATTTTTATTTTATTTAAAAAAATTGATGTCAAAGCCAGTTGTGCTGCTTAATAATTTTGTATACACTCCCTCCAGGATTCTTAGAATTGTATTCAAAATAGAAATCTTTTGTAACATCATAAATGTCTTTACTATATAACTTTTGGTCAATTCAATGCATCCTTGCTTAATAAAAGTATGCATCTCTCTGACTGCAAACCACAGTGTATACAGAACCAGTGTATTTTCTTTGACTTTTCATTTTGTATATTAACTATGTCAAATAGAAACTTCTACATTTTCTGTGCATGCCTTACCTAATCAGCCAAGGCATCTCATGTGTCTCAGTGTTTGTGGCTTTCATTATGTAACTCACAGTAATGGATACACCTGTTGACATGTTCGTTTCACCGTTTACTCCAACAAATACTTGCCCTCTCTCACCCTCTTCCAGCCTGCATATATGACAACAGCCAGGCAACTCACTGACAGCCTCTCTCTAGTCTTCATTTACATCAGAAAGCATTCAGTCTTTTTCTTATTACCACAAACCTGTCAGGGAGACTAAGGCACACTTCTAACACACCTAGTCGCTAACTCCTTTAGAGTAAGATTTTACATAGCTTCAATACACTATCCAAGTGCTGATCCTCTTAGCTGGAGTGCTTCATTTTGGCTGTGGCTGATGTTGCTGTAATGAAACAAGGACACTCTGACAGCATTAATGGATGAAATTGTAGTTTAGAGCTCCAGAGAGAAAGCACAGCAATGAGGAGAGTCTAAAAGAAGCTGCCAAGGTCACGAACAAGTTCTCTCACCTCGGTCTGGGTCATGATGGTTACACCCAACTGTCCGGCTAGCACACACAAGCTCAGCAAGGGGTGCTGATCCACCCGAATTCACTGCTGTGAAACCAGATAACAGTATGGGCACATTTCCTGTTATTATGGCAGACAGCCCGTGACCTCTTGACCTCCATATCTCTTTGTTTAGATCTATTAATACCATTAGAGATGGAATAATCCCGTCACTATGTCTAGCAGAGTATGTTTGCACAGCACTACAAAGAAGTGTTACCTCTTGTCTTGTGGATGGAACTTGATATTATTTGTTGGCTTTCATATATATGTATTTTTATCAAATTATGAGTTTAAGATTTATAACCTTGGCTATAAAGTTATAATTTAGCCAGAAAGGAAAATTCTGTCAACATTTTTTCACCCTTATGTCATCTAAACTTGAATGACTTACTTTCTTCAATTAATGAGATAATTAAATGATCATCGGTTTGGGTGAATTTAATATAGTAACAAAACATTACGACTTTAAAGGGTTAGCTCACCCAAAAATTAAAAATTATGTCAGGAATTACACACCCTCACGTCATTCCAAATCCATAACAGCTTTGTTCATCTTCAGAACACAAATTAAGATATTTTTGATTAAACTTCTGACCCTGCATAGACCTCAATACAGCTACCATGTTGAAAGGTAATGAAATCATTAAAATAGTCCATGTGACATCAGGTGTTCATCCAAAAAGATATGAAGCTACAAGAATGCTTTTTTTCACAACGCTGGCCTCTGCGTCAGCAACACGACACGCATGCCTTGTTCTGCTCTCATAAAGAGCATTGAACTCTGACACATATGTTTGTTGTTGATTTTTTGATCTCAAAAGGATTATTGTAGCTTTTAAATTATGGTTGAGCAACTGACATCTCATGGACTATTTTAACAATGTTTTTGGTACCTTTCTGGGCCTGGAACATGGTAGTTGCATTGCAACCTGTTGATTTTTATGAATATATTGTGAATTTTTATGAATATATTGTGAATTTTCATGCCGAACATCTGTATTGGTGTGGACAGGCCTTAACTCTGCAATGCTATACAACTGCATGAAAAAGCAAAGTTATTTCAGAGGTAGAACAACTTATTTTGTTACCATTTAGATACCACACATTTTTTTATTTTGAAAAAGTGCACTGAAGAGTTGTGCATAATAAGACCAAGAACAAACAGGATAAATTATGATTACATGTTGATGTAATAAAATAGGCTGATCACTCCGAGACAAACATCACACTATAGGCATGAATGAGGAAAGAATTCTGTCTGCTTTTGCTGTGAAGCACACTGCTTTTAGCTCTCCACTGACAGCTTTTTCACACCCTGTGTTTTGCTTTGTCTCCTTCCACCTTTTCATTTCTTATAATGGATCATGACTCGTCATCTCACCTTGACCTTGATTCTGTTCTGCCTTCATAACTCTGGCACTGTGAGCAGGCACGCTAGGAATGAAGACAGGGAACAATGAACACAGAGATACACTATGAATGTTCAGGCTGGGCTGCTCATAAGATTAGCTGTTCCTTCCTTTTTAACTTGTGAAGACAAATTGTCTTGAACAATTAAAAGGGAGGAAACAATGTTAAAACAATAACCAGAAAAGGACAAGCAGATCCCTCTAGTAGCAGGTGAATTCGATTTGTAGGTTGGCACTGAGTAAACTGGCCATGTGTTGGATCTGGAGGAATGCATGTGGATGGAATTTGACTTGATGCCGCTTGGATTACACACCTCATTCCTGGATAGCAATATCCCAGCAGATCCAGAACAATTGCAGATTTGTGCAAAAGAAAACTGTTTACTTAAAGAAAGTGTTCTCAGTATGGTTTTGCTTTTTGGCGTTGTTTTGTGTTCTTAAGAACAGTGAGAACAGCAGGTTTGAGTTACTTGTCATTGATCTAATAAAGCATGTGCCAGCAATGCTTGCCAAGCTCTCTTCATCTTCAGCCACTAGAGGACAGTGTGGAACAAAACACTCAGACCTGCTGTTTCAAGATCATTTGAATCATATCTTTAAATGTTAGCAAATTTGCAATTTTAAAAGTACACATTTTCACAATTAATATTTGCATGTATAATAATGAGGCTTTCACTTCTGGATATATTTTGTCCAATGATCTAAGAAATATCTTGAAAAGTGATTTTTCCAGCTGATTAATATAAAAACCTTCACAGCCAATCAGAATCCACCTGCCTTTAAAGAGCTCAAGCATTTAAAGGAACAGACAAAATATTATGATGAACAGAATGTTATCATGTTATCATACTTTGTATGTCATCATTCTTGATGCTAAACAAAAACAATACAATTTTATGCATCTTAATAACTATAGGCCTAACAGAACCAGGATGTCTGGTCATCATATTGATGTAATACTCTACATTCTGTAACATCAGGCTTTGCAGTGTTTAATACAGGGTACATATTTTAAATGCACTCAGATTCTGTCTTGAGGTACCTGAACACACTTCTGTCTTCACACAAGCTATGAAATGGCTCTCACACATATGCTTACTCATGCACAGATGGGGGTCTTAATCTGTTACAATGCTAGAGGGGCAAGAAAAAAAAAATAGTTCACCTTGACAACAGGAGCCATGACCTGCTAATTAACAAAGTTATGTGTTGAATTTAGCTATTAGAAGCCATGCTGCCTAAAAGCATGTCGGATACTTGATTCTAATTGGTCATTAAGAGATTTATGAATAAACCTGTTATCCACGGTCTGAAAATATAACATTCTTCTGCTAAAGGTTCCCTTATAGTAACAATAAACAATAAAAAAATTTAAATGCAGTGATACACACTGGACCAGTATTTTGTTTCAGTCACTGTAGTTCAGGGCTTTAAACCCACGCCACAAGGGGGAAATATATGGTTCAGAAGATTAAAAAGTAAAAACAATATTTTTAGGGCTGTCAAAAATAGCATGTTGAATATTATTATGATGATGATTAAGTATTGATTGATAAGCATGATATATTTTTTGAAAAGCACTAAATAATTTCAAAACATCTCAAACATACTTAGGTTTAAATTTAACATGAACTGATTATATTTAGTTGTTTTAACACTGAACAGAGTGATGGTGATTCAAAGCAATTTGAATAAATGAATTCTGAAAATATTATGATTTAAATTAAATCAAAAATATGCAAATAGTTAATCAATCATAATCTATGCCATGATTTTTTTTATTTTTTTTTTCAAGTACCTTACCCGTCGGTTTCATTTATGCATAACTGACATACAGTATGCATTATATTACTTTTATGAGCTAAAAAGTTTATCTCAAAACTGTGTAATCCAAACAGATGTAAATTTCATATGCAATTCAAATACATAAATCCTACATTTAGGCCTAAATATATTTTACGTGTTGTTTGACCTTAGTTCGCTGACAATATAAATTGATGTTTATACATGAAAATATGCATGTTCTAGTATGCATTTTAATACGGCGTCATTTTAGTCATTCTTGGCATTTTGACAAAACTCTATAAATAAAGCAATAAAAAAATTGTAGCAGTGAGAAAGTTTCTTACGAAAAACTGAGGTATGACATAAAAACAGCTGACATACTTTAGTCACTTCAGCAGTGATGAATGAAGCAGGCAGCCGGTAGGAAGCCAGTAATATCACTACACCTTCAGGGCATTGAATTCCTGTCAGGTGAAATTCCTTTCTTCACATCACAAACCTCTTCTAAATTAGCATAGCCTGTCCCACAGCACATTCACAGGTTCAGGAGAGGAAAGAATCAACAGAATTCAGATGAGCTGAGTCACATGGAAGAACAGTGGTGTGAGTCTGTGCAAAGAGCGTAATGCAGAGCCAAATAAGGGCGGCATTGATTTGTAAGGCATTATTATCCATTAGTCTGTGATGATGCCCGCTGAAAGCTTCTTGTGGTATTCAGACTACTTCTAAGTGTCTATAAATTGATGTAGGATATACTTGTCTTAGTCAAACCTGACATGAAACCTGGAGCTGGTCTATGGCCAAACCTGAGAGTGATGTTGAAGGTTTTGTGTTAGTTGTCATGATTCTGCCCTCGTGTCCTTGATTTTTCCTAGTCTTGAGGCAGGATCATGACAGACCCGTGTTTTGTGTTCAAGCACATGGCCTTGTCTTTGGGCCATGTGCTTGTGTTGTCTCGTTCCCTTGCCCCGCCCCCCTTGTTATCCTTGTCTTGTTGTGATTGCCTTATCTGTGCCACCTGTTGTCTCTTGATTAGTTCCCCTATTTAGATCCCCTAGTGTGCTCTGTCTTTTGTCGGTTCATTGTTCCTCACCTGTCATTGTGATTGTACCTCAACTGTGTCCTACAATTGTGATTGTGTGTGAGATTGTGCTGTACCCGCTGAAGTCCTTGTATTACCGTGAGTGTTTATAGTTAGTATTTAGAGTCCTTGTTTATCTTGTCAGTCCAGTCCTGTTTTAGTTATTTAGTCTTTACCTTGCTCCGTGTTTTCCCCCTCGTGGGTTTTGTTTTCCCCTTTTTGTAATAAACCCTTTTTTTGAGAATCCCTGTCTGCACCTGAGTTCCTCCCTTGCCAAGATCCTGACAGTTAGTATTTGCATGTTTTGTACTTCTGACTGTGGTTTTAGTGGAGAATGATAACTTGCACTAATGGTCTTGCTTGATTGTGTTCTTAAATAACAAATGATGTAATATGGATAATGTTTCAAAAGAGGACTGTTTCAAAAGACGATCAGTTTGAAATGAAGTGCATGAGGTATGAGGCAGCTGACTGAAATGGTCGTCATAGTTTTTCTTACAATCCTTTTCTGCTATATGATTCATAAAGTGTTTCCCCTGCCAAGTTACAAGAGGATAACGTAATTCCCAGGATTCCATTATGTTAGCATCTGCTTATGCCGGGGCCTCCTGTGTCTTCTGTCTGTTTTAGATTTACAGTGATTTGCAAAGCTTTTGGTATTTATAAAGCCTGGGCTCTTGATTACATTGAGAGGAGGTTGAAGGAAAGGAAACAAGGAAAAGGGAGGCCCAACTTGTACCTGGAAAAGGTCAAAAACATTCCTGGGGCACTGTGTTCCCCTCCTAAAATCTCCAGTGGACATTCCTTTTCATTCATTACGTAATGTATAAATTAACTTTTCTAAAGCCTGGCAGGCTTTAGTTTCAGTTACAGCTGTGTCACACACAAATGCTAAATATTCTGCATTTAAACGTAACTGTTAACTGAAACAAACATTTTCATAACACTGTCTAAAAGCCACTGTAGCCTTACTTTATACTTTATACTGTATGTTCATAAATTCCCAGTAATGTTATTTCACAATCACTTGGCGTCATTTATGAAACACGAGCAGAATGAATTTGTGTAAATCATTCGTAAAGCCTTTCTGACATAAACTTTTGAATTCATAAAAATGTTAGTTTTTTTCTAAATGTTAGTTGATACTGTATGAAAGAAATGTACACCTGCTCCCCACCACATGTAAATACAGTAGTGTGTAAAACGTTCTGTGTTCTTTTTGTCAAACTGAAGATGACACTGAATTTTGATGCATTGCCATAATAATTACCTCTTTTTTTATTTTTAATGTACAGTTGAAACTGCTATATCATACCATTAATGCACTTCTTGGAATAGATCAGAGTCAAATGAAATATTAGGTTACCTGATAGAGAGAAACGGTAAAAGACAGAGTGAAAGACAGTAAGCTGAGGGAGAGAAAGTTGGAAACACAAGAAAAGTGAGACATGAGGACTGTACCATAAATAGGACAAAGAAAGAGATGCTGGTGGAAGAATGAATAATGGATAAAATATGCAGGGTTTTTGGCATATCAGTGGTTGAGATTGGATGAAGTTTGAGGCTTAGCAGTTAAATAATATTTTTTTTTTCTCTGGTGTAGATTACAGTTGCATGCCTACAGCAGGAATGTTTTAGGAGATATCATCCACATATGTGGAATATATGTCATGACTTTCCAGGTCCAGTCTTGACTCCAAAAATCAAAACAAAATGTAAAAAATAAATACATATATTGTGATATAAATATTTTTATTGAGTTCCTGACAAAATCAATATGGTATCTGGCAGGTATTTAAAAGTCAATTTTTAATTTCTTCCTTTTTTTCCAAACCATGACAAACGCCATTCTCCCTTCTCTGCAGAATGCGATATATCTGCTCAACCAATCACACGACACCATTCAACGCATTGTAAACAGTAATGGCGGTGCTTTGAATACGCTCAGCATCCTAGTTTTCCTCAACTACTTTGTACATTGTGATCAACAACCAAACAAAAAATTAATAATTTTGATGCCATTGATGAACCTGTGGTGGTTTCTGCAGTGGAGAAGAAATGTAACCCATTGAAATCTAATCATATGTGAGGAGATTAAGAAGATGAGGCACTCTGGAAGAGGAAAAATGCAGACTTTTGCTTGTTCTCACACGACAGCATCAAACTTCTGTCACGCTGACACATTAACCGCAGGGGATCTTTTGAAAAACTCTCAATTGTTTTACTCAATGCTGAAGAAAAACGAGCAGGACCAAGCCTTTTTACAGCTGATCGCCATCAAAAAAGTTCAGCAGTGACGTCCCAAGGTTAACAACAGTGATATGCAGAAGAATAGGGATGGATATTTAAACTATTTAACCTTTAACCTTATTTCACCCTGAGATTTACAGTATACACAAGACGACAAATTCACTGTGTTAAAAATGAATGTGATTTTGATTCATTGTTTAAATTTTGACACATAACTCTGGCATTATTAAATTCATAGCGCTGTTGAGCAAGGTCACTGTGAGCTGTGGATAGCTATTCCTTTTCAACATTTCAGTTGAAATCTAAATAATAAAAAAAAAAGCCTACAAGTAATATAATATTGATAATATAATATATGAATCTTTCTTCTTCACAGTGCTCTTAATATGACAAAGTGTTTTTATTAATGCCATTAATGTTTTTGTTAAAACAGCACATAGCACTAGTCAACTAAATGAATGTAACATGGCAAAGATGAATGCACTTTTGGAAGTTGAATGTAAGGGAAATGTCATTTGGGAATTTCTGTGGCCTATTGTGATATTGTTCCATATTCTTGATAATGTGAATTGTATTTTATTGTGGTTATTAATTTATAGCATTAACAAAAATCCCTGTTCTTTCATCTTGGCACTTTCTTGGTAAAGAAATATTTTACTCAAATTAATCAAAAAAGGATTTACAAGTGTTTTGGAACCAAACTCTTCATATAAAGGTAACTTTTTTCAAAAAGTGAAACTTTCATAGATTCTAGATTCATTACATGTAAATAATTGTAAATAAACATTGCTTTCATTTTGATGATTAGCGCATCAAAAGAGCATCTTACAGCTGATGAAAGACAAAAATACAGTATCTCAAAATATTAGAATATTTACATTTAAGTTTCATGAAATGACAATTCCTACATTATAAATTCCATATATTTCTTGTTCTTTGAAACCACAATAATGGGGAAGTCTGCTGACTTGGCAATGGTCCAGAAAACAATAATTGACACCCTCCACAAAAAGGGTACGTCACAGAAGGTCATAACTGGAAGGGCTGGCTGTTCACAGAGTGCTGTATCAAATCATATTAAATGCAAAGTTGACTGGAAGGAAGAAATTGGGTAGGAAAAGGTGCACAAGCAATAGGGATGACAGCAAATTTGAAAATACTGTCAAGGAAAGCAGATTCAAACACTTGGGAGAGCTTCACAAGGAGTGGACTTACAGTAAGCTGGAGTCAGTGCATCAAGAGTCACCACACTCAGACGTCTTCTGGAAAAGGGCTACCAAGCCACTTCTAAAACAGAAACAATGCCAGAGGCATTTCACCTGGGCTTCAGAGAAAAAGAACTGGACTGTTGCTCAGTGGACCAAAGTCCTCTTTTCAAAGTAAATTTAGCATTTCATTTGGAAATCAAGGTCTGGAGTCTGGAGGAAGACTGTAGAGGAACAGAATCCAAAGTCCAGTGCAGGCCTGTAGCCAGCTATGAGTTCGCAGAGGTCCAGACCTCAGTAAATTGTTCATGTTCGAAAATAAAATGTGTTCTCTGATTGACTAATTTGCTGCTAAACTCTTCATATGAATGTCTGCATGCATAATCAGAATATTTAGTGTCCGTGGTATGAAAATAATCATTGCGAGACATTGCCAAAGTGAACAAGTCTTCAGCATGTTGTGAGTGAGACGCAGCCTCTGTGTTGCCAGATCCAGATATAATAAGCGTTCTGACTTGTTATTATAAGCATTATGATTTTTTGTTTTTTTAATGATATTACCTATCAGAAACATTATCAATGCTATCAAAATGCTAACACTAACACTTGATCTGTAGAACAAGTAAGTTAACTTAGGGTACAGAATGAAATGAAATACGCAAACACTGGCCATTAAGAAGTCTATGTTAAGTCATTCAGTATAGTAGTTAAACTTTCACAAATCATGCTATAAACATTCATAAGAGCACTAGACAACTTATCAGCTATATAATGGTGGTTGTGAATAAAAACAATAACAGCAATATGTATTGTAGCATGAATAATAAACAACTGATAAAATTACCCACCCCATAAATATAGTAAAGTATTAACAAACTTTGATGCAATAAATAGGGTAAGATTTAAAAATCAGCATTCCTCCAAAAAAATCTACATTTCTGTCTGTTTTCAAGTGTTTGTTTGTATAAGTAGTTGTATTTATAATGATTATTATAATACAATTCTATAATAAGGTGGTTATTATAGAAACCCCCTGGACCTCACTAATTTTAATTAAAGTCTACGGCCATGGTCCAGTGTGAAGTTTCTGAAGTCAGTGATGATTTGGGTGCCGTGACGTCTGCTGGTGTTGTTCCATTGTGTTTTGTCAAGTCCAAAGTCAATGCAGCCATCTACCAGAAGATTTTGGAGCACTTTATGCTTCCATCTGCTGACAGGCTTTATGGAGATGCTGATTTCATTTTGCAGCAGCACTTTAGCACCTGCCCACAGTGCCAAAAACACTTCCAAGTGGTTTGAAGGCCATGATATTACTGTGCTTGACTGGCCAGCCAACATGACTGTCCTGAACCCCATCTATGAAAATCTATAAAATCTATGGGATATTTTCAAGAGAAAGATGAGTCAATCAGTTGATTGCTTTCATGCCACGCCTCACTGATGCTGTCATTGTTTTTCCGCTTACAATTCTGTGATTTCCAAGATATTAATTCTGAATAAGATATAATCTCAAAAAAGAAATTATTTTTTTATTATTAATTTTGTGTAGGAAAACCAAAATAAAGTTTATATCTCTAAAAAAAAGTTAGAATTGTGAGATATAAACTAATAATTTCAAGAAACAAGTTGTAGGATAAAATGTCACAATTACCTTTTTTCTTGTTTTATTCCATGGCAAAAACAAGCCTCCATAAATATATAAATAAATAAACAAACACTAACTGCAAAAATGTAACAATACCATTTTGTCTTTAGGCTACTAAGGCAGTTTTACTTAACAGCTTTCATAAGATTCACGCACCTAAGAATTAAGGAAACATTTTGTGGATGGAGTCACCGGGATTTAGTGGATAAAGGCAAAGGAAACAAAAACAGGCATCCGTGCAAAAAGAGAAATGAACTGCCTAAGACGAGATCTATAAAACACACAGAGAAAAGAGAGACAATACAGGATATACTCAAACATGAGAATCCTGATAGTTAAACTGCTTCCATTACTGTGGTGTGAGTGCTTTAATGTGTGTTTGTGTGAGTATATAAGCATGAGTGGCTGAAGCAAGCACATATCCCTCCTTCCTCACATTCTAAGTGGCTGGAGTGAGCTGTGACTGATCATCGCTTAGAGCGGTGTAGCCTGAACAACAGAGGCGTGGAGGGAGGGTCTCTCACACACACAGCAGAGAGCGGGACATCTCTGTCCCTGCTGCGGCAGCTGGAGCTCTGAGCGGGAACAGGAATATACAGGCACTGGGAGGAGGAGGAAGAGAGAGCGGGGAAGCAAGGGTCCATATGTGGCAGTCCGGTGGGTTTGAAGAGTCTAGAGCTGGTGGGGTCTGATATCAATGCCATGGGGAACTCCAACAGCAAGAAGAAAACCCAGGCTAATCTTCCCGGCAGTCACCACACTAGCAGAGTAAAGTCCATCTGGCACTTTAGACCTGTGGATAAATTCAAAACAGGTAGGAAAAGATGGGAAATTCAGCATTTTGCAATTCATAAAGAGTTTGTTATTGCTCAGCTTAGATCTGACTCATAATAAATTGTGTGGCAGTGTTTCATTTATTTAGATTTTCTTTGATAAGTATGCCAATTTAATGTGGAATGTATAGAAACTTTGTCTAAAATGTATTTCAGTATGTATATGTGAATAACAAACAGTATTGGGGCATTAAAAAAACACAAAAAAAAACAAAAACAAAGATCTGTTACTGAAAAACACATATTGATTGATTATATGATAAGGACAAAAAAAGTACTGTGATGGTACCTTGGTATCAGATGGTAATAGCTTGGTACGTCTGTATGTATATCATAGTACTGAATGATTACAATATATATGATATAAAGTACTTCAAAATATTATCTTATACTATCACGGTAATAGAGTTATTATAACTAAACTAACTAAAATTACTAGAAATAAAACAACAACAAAACATTAAATAATAAAAACAAAACATTAATTGTTTGAAATAAAATATATATTAACTAAAATAAAATTAAATCTTCAAAACTTAAACGTTTTAACTAAAAATGTAAAATAATAATAGAAATGAAAAAATGTGATATAATAATTTATATTAGTGACACTAAAATAACACTGTTCTGCAAACCGTGGAAGTATCATTTTACTTACACACATACAAAAAAAAACTAGCAGAACCTGTATCACAAAAAAAAGAATAATAATAATTACAACCTTTTATATATATGTGTGTGTTGATTTTGTAGATATAGATATTATGATATTGTTAAAGAACTATACAAATAAAGGACAAAACAAATCTGTCATTTGTCATGCCTACATGTGTCCAAGAAACCATGGTAGTACCATCATACTTTTGGTGATTTCTGTTGTGTGGGAATCCTAAGAGATTTTGTGCTTTGGTCATTATGGGAGGGAAAGAGATCCAGGTGTCTCTTCCTGTGTCCCAGTGGGTTGTTTCAATGGCTGGGAAGGTCTGGGAGTGTTACTGAAATGGAAAAAGCTGTAAACCCACCATAAGTCTGTCATTTACGTCTTGTTTTCCTCAAATTCCCTGCAATCACGGCTCTGTTATTAAGTTTTCAGACTTTCTGTTTTGTGCAACCTCTCATTTTCCAGAGTACACAACACAGGAGGTCTTTGACTGAAGGTTTGGTACTAATGTTCATCAGTATTATCACATTTCTGTGACTTGAGGCTTTGGGTGTCTGAGTGGCTTTAAGACAGTCAGTTCTCTGTCATATAAATCACAGGGGAATGTCAGCACTAAGTCCCTGGACAGAAAATGAAATCAAAAGTGTACGTCAAAAAGAGTTGCAAATCTCTTTCATCTTTGTCTCAGTTGCGAAGAACAAGATGCCTGTTTTCAAGTGGAACATTTCACCAATCTGACTTGCTTTGTAAGGCACCTCACTTTTCATGTGACGCAAAGACTCCTACATCAAAATATCTCTGTAGAGAAAATGGAAAGAGGAAATTAGCCTATTAGCAGTAATGTCATTAGTGCGTGCAGGGCGCATTATGTCCAAATACTAAGGCGTCTCCTTTCTCAACATGAAAATTCTTCATAACTATTTTGTTTGCCATAAAAAATTTGATTTTACATTTTTTGTTAACAGATTTTTTTTCTTTTTTTTTGTTATGTCAATTATAATAATGAAAATAAGAAAGATAAAAAGATATTGTGCATTATGGAAATAAACCTGATGATTTTAATAAAAATATATTCCACCTATTTTGCAAAAGGGAAGAAACCTATGCTCTTTGAACATTTGTGACATGAACATTATCTTCTTTGAACATTAAAGGGGGGGTGAAATGCTCGTTTTCACTCAATATCCTGTTAATCTTGAGTACCTATAGAGTAGTACTGCATCCTTCATAACTCCAAAAAGTCTTTATTTTTATTATATTCATAAGAGAAAGATAGTCTGTACCGATTTTTCCCGGAAAAACACGAGTGCCTAGAGGCGTGACGTGTGGGCGGAGATAAAGAATGACGAGCGCCAGTAGGCTTTTGAGTTGAGAGCATGTGGAAGCTGTGACACAGATCCAGAGGCTGAAATTTAACAAGAGCAGCATCAGCAAAGGCGGTATGCTATGTGGTATGTACTGAAACTGTATATATTTGCTTAGCGGTTTTGGAAAATGACTAAGTTCCACTTTATGTCGTCTTTTTTTTTTTTTTTTTTTAAGCTGTACATGTGGAAAGTGCAGTTTGATTACAACATCGCATGTTGTTTACTTGATGTGCTTACGGGCTGATAGCTAAGTTAACAACACAGAGATATTTGAAGCAGTTTTACTCACCGCATGCGGTTCCAACACACGATTGTGACCCTTTTCCGTTGAGACTGCATTATCCTTAAGAAATAAACGATGTGCAATCCGAAATGCAGGGAACAAACAAAAACACTTGCACAACTCTGTTGATGCTCTGTAAAAATAAACTCCATCCACTGGTCCCTTAATGCTGTTTCTCTTGTGTTTTTGCCCTGGCAACCAAAAACACACTTCTTTTGTGACATTTCGCGACGCTCTTGCTCTGATCAGTGAATGTCTGTGCTCAGCCTCTCTCTGCTCTGCTATATGGGAGCGCGCTCTTCCGGCAGACGTGCCCTCAGGACCCATATAAGGAAATTCCGCTCCATCTAACGTCACACAGAGCCATACTCGAAAAAAACTTTCCGAAACTTGTGACAAACCGGAAGAGGTTTTTTTGGAACAAAAATACTCCTTCAAACGTACAACTTAATTTTTGAAACTTTGTCCATGTTTAGCATGGGAATCCAACTCTTTAACAGTGTAAAAAACTCAGTATTCATGAAATAGCATTTCACCCCCCTTTAATTAGCCGTTAAATATGTGAATTACTAGAAAAATAACAAAGTGCAGTAAATGGCTAAAATATTGGTGCTGCACCAGTCTGTTCATGATTGTACTAGTAACCTAGATTGTTATACAGGTGCATCTCAATAAATTAGAATGTCATGGAAAAGTTAGTTTATTTCAGTAATTCAACTCAAATTGTGAAACTTGTGTATTAAATTAATTTAATGCACACAGGCTGAAGTAGTTTAAGTCTTTGGTTCTTCTCAAAAAAATTAGAATTCTTCTTCTTTTTTTGTGAATTGTTGGCCTTCGGGAAAGTATGTTCATTTACTGTACATGTACTCAATACTTGGTAGGGGCTCCTTTTGCTTTACTGCCTCAATTCAGTGTGGCATGGAGGTGATCAGTTTGTGGCTCTGCTAAGGTGGTCTGGAAGCCCAGGTTCCTTTGACAGTGGCCTTCAGCTCATCTGCATTTTTTGGTCTCTTGTTTCTCATTTTCCTCTTGACAGTAGCCCATAGATTCTCTACTGGGTTCAGGTCTGGTGAGTTTGCTGGCCAGTCAAGCGCACCAACACCATGGTCATTTAACCAACTTTTGTAGTGTGGGCAGGTGCCAAATATTGCTGGAAAATTAAATAATCTTCAAAAAGCTGATCAGCAGAAGGAAGCATTGAAGTGCTGAGTTTTCAAAAACCACAATGGACCAACACCAGCAGATGACATTGCACCCCAAATCATCACAGACTGTGGAAACTTAACACTTGACTTCAAGCAACTTGGGCTATGAGCTTCTCCACCCTTCCTCCAGACTCTAGGACCTTGGTTTCCAAATGAAATACAAGACTTGCTCTCATCTGAAAAGATGACTCTGGACAAATGGCAACAGCCCAGTTCTTCTTCTCCTTAGCCCAGGTAAGAGGCCTCTGACATCTGTGGTTCAGCAAATTCATTGACACATCTGTGTGGTAACTCTTGATGCCTTGACCCCCGCCTCAGTCCATTCCTTGTGAAGTTCACTCAAATTCTTGAATCGATTTTGCTTGACAATCCTCATTAGGCTGCAGTTCTCTCGGTTTGTTGTGCATCTTTTTCTTCCACACTTTTCCCTTCCACTCAACTTTCTGTTAACATGCTTGGATACAGCACTCTGTGAACAGCCATCTTCTTTGGCAATGAATGTTTGTGGCTTACCCTCCTTGTTAAGGGTGTCAGTAACTGTCTTCTGGACAACTGTCAGATCAGATCAGATCAGATCTTCCTCATGATTGTGTATCCTATAGTGAACCGAACTGAGAGACCATTTTGAAGGCTCAGGAAACCTTTTCAGGTGTTTTGAGTTGATTAGCTGATTGACATGTCACCATATTCTAATTTGAGAGGGGTTTTATTAAATGTGAACCAAAATCATCACAGATAAAAGATCCAAAGACTTAAACTACTTCAGTTTGTGTGCACTGAATTTAATTCATGAGTTTCACAATTTGAGTTGAATTACTGAAATAAATGAACTTTTCACCTTGATATCATTTTGAATTCTTAGTTCAGAATTTTCTTGAAAGTTTTTGAATTTTCTAATTTTAATTAAGACTTGATCAAGATGCTGTAACAACATTTTTTATTCAGTTTGGGCGGCAGTTGGTAATTGGTTGAAAATAAGAAGTCAATCCCACACTGAAATTGGTTTAATATATATGAAGGCCAATATGTTTAATGTTCAGTTTACATCAAATCAACATAATGTCAAGTTTTTGACGTCAGTTGTTTTTCTGTTGTCAGTTTAGATGCCAATTTTATGTCTTTTCAACATCAACTGCCCACTGGGAGCATAGTGGACAGATTTTGTATAACAACTGGAAGAAAATGGTTTTCAAGTCGAAAATGGCAGTCTGTTTTTTTATTAAAAATAAAGTGGATTCTGTAAATACTTGACTTGTATACAAACTCCTCTCCGGCCCAGTCGAAATTCATTCAGATTGAGCTAAATCAGCAATGCATTTCCCAAAAGCATCCTTAGCCAACTACGCTCTCAAATAACATTGTTACCAAAATAGTGCAATGATTCGCCGTTTCCTGAAACTATACTTCAAATGAACATTCACAAACAGCATGAAAAACATAGATGGTTGGGCCTACAGCCCTCAACCCTCGGATAGAAACATAGATTCTTGTTACTATGACATGTGCATTAAAAAAATCATGGTGTATTGTTAATTCCATTCGACTATATAACAAAAAAATGCACTGAACAACAAAACTCAGTGATGACTCATCTGAACAGAATCATGTGTGACTGGTTATAGTGTGCAATAGTGTAAAACACATAGATAGACATATGATCTGACATATAATCCCTAATATTAATTAGATAATAATACTAGCCTGATTCTAATGATAATCTTGATATTGTCAAAGGCATCAGCCACAGGCGTTATCTTTGACTGTCATTGATACACAACACTATCGTCTATTGGCACAACCCTAAAGACAAATAACAAGTAAAGTAGTCATCTGTGCCATGTTTGTTACTGTACATCAACCCTAACCCTAACCCAAATCATAAATTGTTACTCCACTGTGGCGAGTGGGGCGGGGCCGAGAGGCGTGGGAACGAGGAGTGAGGCCAGGTGTAGTGATTGGAGATGAGCTACACCTGAGCCCCACCGCTAGTATCGAGTCCCACGTAGGAGATGGAAGGATATAAAACTGGAGTGACGACCGTGAAGGACGAGAGAGGACCAGGCCTGGGACATTATTTTATGTTTGCTTTTTATTTATGCGCACCAGTCGTCCGTGAGGGGCTGGTGCGCCATTTTGTATTTACTTTTGAATATTAAAATGAGTTTTGATTGTGCGCCGGTTCCCGCCTCCTTCTTCCCGATGATTACAAAGGGATTATCGTTACATCCACCTTCTGAGCTTCGCAGCGATATATCATACCATTATAGTTAATCGGTCAGTTGAAATGAGAATTATTATAAGTCAAACTGATTGATATTAATGAATGTGACCAGACAAAATGATATACATAACAAAATATATGTTTGTCAAAAGACAAAAACTGTAAAAATGAGGACTGACTGTTTGAATGCCAGGCTGTATTTAGCGACTGTTATACACTCTACCTTGGATTGTCTTCATGCAAAGCTTTACTCATTCATCGAGCCGTTTATTCAGAAGAGCTGAATCTGAATGCATTCCAGCATACCAGTCTCTCTCCTCACGCATGACTGGGCAGAATACACAACAGAGGGGTCGTCCCCTGTGGTGGCGGTGCTGTGTACGTGTGTCCGACGGTCTATAACAGTTTAAATATTTAGAGGAAAATCAGTGTTCTTGCAGCTGAGCTAAACCTTGTGTCCAGCAAAGTATTCAACCGAAGACTTTCCAGGTCTGTGATCCATTAGTGATGTTAGAGATTGATAGATGGATGTTGGTTTATGGAGAATGAGTTCTCCTCATCCCATCACTGCCTGAGCTGCATCAAATCAGGCACTGGGGAATCTGGACTCATGGTGAGCAATCCAATATGTTAGATCTCTCTCCCTGATCACGTGAATGATGATCAACACTGGACATAACTCTGGCAGATCGCTCATCCCAGTCAAACAGGCTGCAGCTCAAGTGGGACTGGGGTAGGGTCAGCAGACTGCTGCGGAATGCAGGAAATGAATAATATAGACCTTTCTTGTGATAATACACCTGTTAGTGCATCAGGCATCTTAGAGAAGATTACACTCCTTGATTTGTTTACTTAACAAATATTATGTATCTATAGTGAATGTTCAACTAGTTTGCATGTATCATACTGAAATTCCACAGGACTTTCTGCAAAGGTTCACTCAGCGTAAAAGACATAATGTTGCAGAAATGTAATAGACAAGGACACTTATTAAATGTTCACAACCAAGAAAACAGCTTTTTTTTTCAGTTCTATTTCTTAAAACGTTTATTTATTTATTTACTTACTTGCTTACTAACTTACTTAATGGATGTTTTGACTGTTCCAGAACTTTTGGACATAGCATTTTTATAACTTTTTATTGACACAAAATTGGAAACAATACAGTCTCAATCCACAATTTAATTGCTTTAATTGCCTCGATTTGGTTTAGTTTTGATGTGATATTAATTGAAAAATGTTTCACCCCAAAACAAAAACATGCAAACAAGTCCTTAGATGTAGGCCTTTTTTTTATCTTAAGATAAAACTAAAAACATGTTGTTAATCAATGTTTCATTTAGTTTTATTAAAGACTTCAGTAGACCTTAAATGATTGTGATGTATTTTTTAAAGAACCATAATATTTCTTCATTATAAAACAACAGTAATTTTTGCAGTCAGTAAAGGTAGTCAGTATAAAGCAAAAATAAACTTTGAACACATTTTAAATATTTTCATCATTTTTATTTTTCATTTTTTTGAGGAGTGTTATATGCTTCCAGAAAAACTGACCAAAACTGGTTTAAAACTTAAAACCATGATTTTTGATTAGACCAAAATATACTTTAAATAAATGACTCTTCTTTTTTTTTTTTGTTTAACACACCATAGGCCATTTGTTGAATGAACACTAAATAGACATCACTTTAAATATGCATGACTTTTATGAACTATTCATGCAGAAGAGGGTGAGAAACATTGTTTTTGCGACTTTGTGTCCTTGTTTATGATCAAAATATCACACTGTTCCTGTCACATCAGAAAACAAGAACATTCTGAACAAGACGAACCACATGGTGACCTTCAGTAACCTCTAGAGAGCAAAGAAAGCATCTCAGTCCCTAACAGAATTACAGCTGAAGAAGAAGAAAGAGCGGGTGAGCTTTTGTTTTGAGAGAAATCCTCTTACTCTGGCAGTGAAACTTTGTGTGTGTGGTCCAAACTAAATGCTCATCAGGACCCAGTATGGGATTTTCCATACAACCTCATTTTTAATCTTGTTTTAAGCACTCAAAACAAGTTAAAAAAGAGTTTGTGTCATACTCCTGAAATAACTTGCGATACTTAGTACGCAGGACGAGACATAAGATGTAATGTGACTGTTTATTCAGAAAACTACAAGCATCCTGCCTTGAATGTATAGCAGTAAATGGACACTAACAATTAAATCAAAGCTTATAGTGCATGAAAACACAAATATACGTAATATAGATATATGGTTATAGTATTTGGTCATAGTATAGTTTGGTTATAGTGTGTAATATTTGAGTGTCTGTAAACACTGTGACAGTACCGTGAGAAATTCTCACTAAATGTCATTTAGGAGTGATCCTAGAGTGCCACATGCACTGTGGGATGGCATCAAAGCATGTTGGGTAATGGGGCATAAAATTGATTATCACTCTGAGTGAGTTATTAAGATCCACAGTTGATGGTTCCCATGTAGATGTATCAGCTTACGTTAAGATTGCTTTGCCTTAGGAAGTACAACAATTCTCACAGGCATTACACAGCAAAATAATGCATTTGTTGCTTGCCCTTTAGCCTTCAGTTACATTTGAACTAGATAAGACAAAATATAAATAAATAAAAATATTGAAAATTGCTATTTTAAAGTATTAAAAACTATATACACAAGCATAACAAATCTGCCCATTCATTCAAATATCTTCACCTACATTCCTCTACTGAATTGCATTGGATAGTTAACCCTAAAATGAAAGTTCTGTTATCATTTACTCACTATCAAGTTGTACTAAACCTGCATTTCTGTATTTCTAAACCTGAGTTTCTTTCTTCTGTTGAGCACAAAATAAAGTATTTTGAAGAATGTTGGTAAACAAACATTTGCTGCAATTCTAAGTCAATGGCTGTTTCAAATGCTGTTCTTTTGGACTTTCTATTCATCAAAGAATCCTGAAAAATGATCAATGACTCGGAATGTTTATTCAGCATCAAATGCGCATATTAGAATGATATGACACTGAAGACTGGAGTAATGATTTAGAAAATTCAGCTTTGCATCACAGTAATAAATTATATTTGAAAATAAATGAAATAATTCCATTTGAAAACAGTTCTTTTAAATAGCCTCGGTGATGTACTGTAAGTCTTCTTTTAAAAGCACTAAAAAAAGACTCTTTTTAGCTTTTTACCAGTATGTGTATTATATTGTATATTTTATCACTGCATCTTGTGAACACAATAATTCTGACAAGACTCGAATGCAGTGTAAGGAGCTGTTCAGAATACATTTTTTTGCATTCATTTATTTTATATGCTTTTATATATATATATATAAAAAAAGCGTCTCAAGACCTGATTTTCTGTGCATCTTGCATATTTATGTCTGTGTGAATGGCTAAGTCATCCTGTTTCACACCTTTAGAACGTTTTTATGTTCAGCAAGGTTGACCTGGACATGAACTTCATTCAACATATAAATCCCAGCAGATTTATACTATTAGATGTTCAACCTTTCCACCGGTTTAAGACAAAACACAGAGAAGCTGCCTTCTAGGACTCATCTCAGAGGCTGGATGTAGTAATTAATAATTCCATAGCAACAGGCTGCGGTGGGCAAGATATTCCATTTTTCATTATCCCACGAGCAGCATTCGACTGATCCCTTTGTGCACATCCTTCCCCCTTTGAAGTTTCAGTTACAAGTGCTTCAATCAAGCAGCGTGCCAAAGAGAGTTACAGAACAGCACGATAATCTGTCAGCGGAGGGAAATTCTTACATACCCAAAATAGAAATTGCTAACAGTTTTAATGTTTATTCGAATAGAATTCTAGAGCAAACTCCAATTAATCCCCCTACACCAGTGACCTCGGGATTGGATTTGTTCTCAGACTGGCCAGAGATTTGCCTTTATTATATCTTGAGCTGCAACCAAAAGAATCCCTGCCAATGTCAACCTGTTTTCCAAACTCAAATAGTTGTTTCAGGTCCTTTAGAAACATGTTTTGGTATTATTGCTCACATCTAGGATGTAGTGATAGGCAGAATAGAAAAGGGCCTAATATAAAGCCATTGTGTCTGAATGTAATAGGGCCTATTGCAGCCATTTCCTCCATCACAGACAAATTGATTTAGCATAGTAAAGGCAAGGAAACAACACCAAAGCCATCTTGTACACTTTTCAACCAACAAATACATACAAATGGTAGCTGGGATAAAACATTTTTAAATAGCAAGGATAAATATGATAGCTGGGATGTATATTTAAAAACAAATGAAGATTCTTTCATCATGTTTACTATGTCCTTTTATCTTTCCTGTATGACTTAATTTTTTCTTAAATGGTTCAACTGTTTTTACCCATTTAGTGGAGGTCACTGGGGTCCAAAACAACTCTGGCCCCCACTGACTTTCATTTTATGGAAAAGGAAATATCCTTTATCTTCCAAAGAATACCGAAATTCATACAGGTTTGGTATAATATTTTTTGTTTGGGTGAACTATACTTAGAAGTAAATTAGTTTTACTCAGCAAATCCAAATGTTAAATGCACACATTCATGTTATGTAATAGCCTTGTCTTTGTCGAACAACAGTAATTTGCTTTTCACTTGATGCTAAGACACCGTCATCAGCTTTGCTAGTGCTTTGATGCAAGTTCTGGTAATGAAGTAGGTCACTGTGCTGAAGTCTGTGGTTTTCTTGCTTACCTGTGAACGTTAGTGTAAAGACTTCAGAATTAGCATTCACACTGTGTACTGTAAGAAAGCACACAAATAATTGCTATCACACACCACCCCTTCATCTAAATAAACTGAGGTCAGAGCTGTGTTTCTGCCTTGGTGCTCATCTATTAATTAAATTGTATTAAATATTCACATATTCTTCTGCGAACAGACCAGGCTTGAAAGTTGTCTGATGCAAAGGTCTGCAATGAATTCTCAAGGCCACAGAAAGCCGTTTGTATTGACTGGATAGTGTTTCAGTGATAGCAGCACAGTGGCTGCTGTATACAGTATGTGTGTCAGAGCAGAGCATGTGTATTACTATGAGACTAAAGTACTTGTGATGCATTTATCCCAATGCACAATCAATAAAGGGAGATTTCTGCAGCATATAAAATCAGAAGCCTCTCTTGTCCAAGCAGCATCACTCATACCAGTTAAAACTGTATTTTGCACTGTCATACCTCTCTGGATGGCTGTCTCCTCCACTCATGGTAATTACATTAACTAACTATAGGGTTAGGGTTGAATTCAGCTTATAGTCCTCTGATGGTTAATTCACCCAAAAATGAAGATTCGTCATCCTCATGTTGTTTCAAATCTGTATGACTTTCTTTCCTCTGTGGAACACAAAAGAAGATATTTTGAAGAATGATCATGCTGCCAATCACAACAGGCCTGGTATGAAACTTTGCAGAACCTTTTTATTTTGTATACCGCTGAAGAGAGAATGTCACACAGGTTTGGAGAGTAACATGAAGAATATGGTGACAGAATTTTCAGTTTTGGGGGAACTATACCAAACTCGTTGTATGGCGGATTTGTATAACAGCAGGTAACGTCTGTTTTCAGAAAACTTCTGTCTGTTCTGTGTCAGAATCACACCATGTCTATTAGCATAGACAGAACTGCTCTTTGCGTTATTAGCTTGTTAAAGTAACACACACACACAGACAGACACAAACACCAATAAGGGAACTGTTTTTAATTTGTAACTGCTCTTTAATCAAAATGTTCTCAATAAAAAATTAATCTGACAGCTATGCACAATGACTCAAGAGTTCATGTAAAGTCACAGGACTGATGTTATTACTTCAGAGCATATATACTTTATGACAGACTCCAGATGTTCTATACTTATTTCCTAATTTCACTAATGAAGCCAATATGTCTAAATGATAAACTAAGGCCCTTCTGATGTGATTTATTTTCTGATCTGATCTTCACAGAGTCTTCAGTTCACTAAAATGCTGATGACGTTCTTCTTCTGTTGTCAAAGTCAGCCGTGTTTGTGTCACAGCAGTAATCCAGGTGGCATTGTTGCCTGGCGTCCTGTATAACATAATAGACAGCTCAATACATGAGCAACTCACATTTACAGCCTCTTCTTCTTGTGACAAATTTAGGTTGGTAGCAACTGAGGAAACACTGGATTGACCGTGTCAGTTGATTACAAGCCACCACTGCTATTGTTTGCAGTCATTTCAACATCTTAAAACCGAGTGAAAGTGTCTTTGTGTGGTCGTGTTGAACAGGGTTTGCCTTGTTTTAGGAAAGGATGATAACTGACAAATGGAATGCTGATAACATTTTCCCTGTGTATTTAATGAACTAATGTAGCAAATATCCTCCATATCAACCTCACATCAGAACAATCCTAAAAAGCAGCTACGTAGTTTTCCAATTCCAATTAGTTTTCAGTTTTCCTAACTTAAAAAAAAAGGATATTGTCAAATTGCTGACAGTTTTAATGCACAAATATTTTTCTGTCTAGAATGGAGTTTGCCTCAGTAAACTCCTAATTTGCTGCTTATTAATAGTTAGTAAGGTAGTTGTTAAGTTTAGTTATTGGATTAGGGGATGGGAACTTGGGAACTTTGACAAATAGCAGTTCACGAGTTCACCCTTACATCTAATCTGAAGGCGAATAGTAGGCATATTTTGGCGTGCTGTCCTGGGGGAGGGGTCTGGGCCCGGAGCACAGCCCGAACCCAAATAACTCCCCCTATCCCCAATTTGGGATAAATAGATTAGAAGTGAGGAGTTGGGGTGGAGGAGGGATGCCGGAAAAAACTGTCGTGGGACAGGAGGTAGGAAGACTGGATATATATACGCTTGTGTGCTATTTAAGATGATTAGCTAAACGAGATGCACCTGTGCCAAATTGGATGATTATCTGATCGTGCTTCTCCCGAACTTTGTTAATAAAACCACATATATCAGAAGGTAGACAAAGGGCTTACTGGGTTATTGTTGCACATCTGGTTGAAGCACACTGGTTCCTGCACTCGCAGACCCTTTAATGGACCGAGAGCAGTAAATACGCACCATCAGTGTCTCTAAAGCTCCTAACTGAGCTGTACTGCCTGCGGTGGGTCTGCTTGAGTTCACTCTGAGATTAAGAAAAAAATCCCCTATTATTATCAAACTGTTTTTTGGTTGTTGCAAAACACTCCCCCATGGGCTAAAACCTGACAGTTAGACTGGTTTGGAAGAAACATTGCTTTGTAAAACTCGATCTGCAGCTTGTTTTGAACTCAGTTTGATTAATGTAACTATTACATCATGGAAAGCAGCCAGTTTTACCCACACTGCCATACACAGGTCATGCATCCAGTTTTTCTGAATGTAGAGAATGTGGCTTTTCCGAATATATAACGTGCATGGAAGGCATGAGGATATGCTTTCACATAACTGGGTTTAATTATGAGCTGTTAGATTTTTGGACAAAAATAGCATTGCAACTTATACATTTGGGCCATAATAAAAGCATCAAAGCATTTAAATGCATCGAAAATCAGAGGGCACACAGACTATGTTAGAAAGTTTATGTGAATATGAGTAGCTCCCAGAACTTGAGCTCTGAGGCTTGGTCGGCTCTCCTCGCTGTCCACAACAGCCTTCTGTGGTGTTAAAGAATAAAAATACCACTGAACTCAAATCCCTTTCAGAATTCTTGTATCCGGCATGAGTTTGATTTAACCACAGTGGACGGATATTCACTTTAATACTGACATGTTTTTGGTTACTTTCTATGTCTCTTTTTTTTTGCCTTTCTTAGAAACGCTTGGAAGTTTTGACCACAGGCTGCATTGCACAGCATTCCCAACTCCTAGAGCCTAGATTCAATCCCTGGCGGGGATATTGAAAGCACTTCATAAAAATCATGTTATGGGAATGTTTTCTGAAGTTCTGAATGAATAAAAATACATTATGTGAAACCCACACAATGATCTGTGGAGTATAATCCCGCGCTGAATTTGTCGTGACAGTGTAATTGACATTGTTTTGGTCGAAATGTCTTGTTGCCTGGAGATGTTGTCATTATGAATTATCAGATGTGATAAAGAGGGAGAAAGACTTTGCTCAGGGTCACACTCTGCTAATAAACACTAAAAACTGACAAATAGGCTCCCAACTCTGGAAAAAAACAGTCTTAACAAGCAAACACATAAAAAGCCATGCTAAGTAAAAAATAAAATAAAAAGGTGAAATAAGGACATGTAAATGGGCAATTTTTATGGCAATATGGCATATTGCACTAGGATATAGATAGATTCAAAGCTTACAGAATGGACAATGCAACAAAACTATAATTGTATTTTTATCAGGTGTTTAATTTAAAAAGCCCTCCAAACACATTATTATTTTTTTTGTTTAGTTTTTTTTTATAACTCAACCTCATAAAGGGACAGAACATTGGCTAGATTGAGATCCAATGGATATAAATAAAAAGAGCATGAGCACAATACACACTCACATAAAAAACAGTTGCTTAAAGAGAAACAACAGATGCTTTTATTTGCATGGCCTAATGTCACCTCTACATTTAAGCACCACTGGGTATTATACCAATAAATACACAGAAATAAATATCTGTTTCAAAACAATAGTTACGAGGTTCTTATAACAAGTCAAGTAAATGAATCCATCTTCTTGTTTATTAATGAACCCAGCCTGTGGGGACATTTGTTCAAAATGGTCACATTGCTACTCGGTAAAAGGTTAAAGCTCTACTGTGTTTAAAAATAAAGTACCACCATCGCTAATCCTTACCCTACACCTAATGTCAAAATAGGTTAGTTTACAAATCATGTGTTTTGGTAAAAGTGTTTTGAGCTTAAAAGTTCTAACATAGTGTTGTGCAAGGAACTATTTGAAAACCTAATTAATAATGCATTTAAAATTGGAAGAAAATGGTTTCTTCACTGACCTCCTGCAATAAATAGGGGTGTGTGGGGCACAAACTAACACAGGATAATGTGTAAAACGTGGTTTAAATATTTCCACACATGCTAGCATAACAAAATGTATGGTATTTACTACTTAACATATAAAAACAATATACAGATAACATTTTAAGCTGTCGTATAGTCATGTGCCCCTCAGCGGTTACAATGCACCCCACCTACAGGGCATGTTGTCACATTTCACTTCTGTTTTTTGTGGGTAAATAAAGAAAAACATAAACATTGTGATTATAAAACAAAGCATCATATTAGTTCTGGACAAGTGTGAAATTGCTGTGGATAAAAAAAAATGATACTCTGAACCTCATGTGAATTAACAAACTGAGAAAGTCAAGTGTTAGGTTGTGCCCTGCATCAAAAAAGTGCTTTAGAAGCTTACAACTTTTAAAACATCAGGATCACCATTGCAGAAATGCTGCTATTTTTCCTATATTAGTGGCACGCAGCTGCTTGTTAGCACCACGTGACCTGGTATGACCTCTGTTTTGATGATAATAGAATACAAAGCAGATGGAATGCAACATATAAAATAACTATATATTTCACAGTAATGCTTTTATTGGTGATAACATTCAACATGCAGTATGACCTTAGTCTGGAGGAGGGGCTCCATTTTCTTTTGTAGACATTTGCATTATGAAATTTAGACTGATGTGAGAGCGATATACCCAGATATAATATAACAGATTTCCTGAAATCAAATATCTTAAGATTATATTAACATATTAATTTGCCACTACTCTACACACTCAAATAACCCATGCATCACTAGTGTGTATATATTAGTCTTTGGTGGACTTTTTTTGCTGCATTTCTTTAAAAACAAAAGCCACTTGATTTGCTATTGCAATGACATATTCCTAAGTTTTAATCATGCTTTAATTTTTTATTTGACATTTTGCATGTCTGAAAGAATGAGAGTCATCCTAAAACACCGTAACACGTGCAGAATAAACCCTGAATTCTTCTCAACCCCTAATGCTATTATTAGTAAGTATTGATGAAGCTTTCAGGCGGGGGAAAGGGATTACTTCACACAGCGTTTTTTTTGTTCAGAAGATTTGTAGATGCTTCAAGGGACTTGTAAACACTGATAGATGCAAACTCCATCACAGCCAATAAAATAAACTTGTCTTTGGCTTCCTGGCACTAATGACTTGAGGTCCTAAATTAACCAGATGATCAGGAGGCGAGGGGAGCAGAGCTGAGGAAAAATTCTCCATCATCTGCTGAGACACTGAGAAGACGCCCTAGCACATCTCCTCCAGTCGTTCGGGCAGATTCCTTGGAAACAACACAAAGGCAGTTTTATGAAAGCAACCCATTGTTAGAATGGGAGATTTGGTGTATGATATCTGGGGCAGGACTCTGTTAGTCACGCTTAACCAACTATAGCATATAATTAAATAAATATGTCAACAGTTGACGCACTTGTTTGCAAAAGTCAAACTACTGTAATTCTTTGGTTGTATAATAGTAACAAAGAATGCTAATTTCTAGACATTTATACAACTTTTATGGAAGATTTCACATGGCTAACGTGCATTGTTCGGTTGAAGCTTACCTGTGATCAAACACAAAAGCAGTCGTGGAAAATGTGGAAAATAAAAGCTAAAACAGCTGCAAGGTACATTAACCTTCTATTGGTGTTTATCCCAGATTAAGTCAGATGTGAAGAGTACGCCCTCCTTCGAAAGCCCCAGGACAAAATGATCCCACGTTCATAAGTAACTATACTGCATGAGCACATGTAGTCTCAGTGGGTGGTGGATAGAAATATTTAAAGTATATTCTAGTTTCTAATTTTCTTTGTTCTCAGACCTACTACAGGTTATAGTACAATATTCATGTGCACCTATATAAACACAAACTCACATACAAACACAAAAACTTTCAGTTTATACGAGAACAGCCATGGAAACGAGTGCTGAGAATAGTTCTGGGTTAAGAGAACAAGGTGATATGTTTTTTGGGAAACTCAGAACAACAACTTCTGAACTAAAAATGTTTCTCTATCCATCTGCAGTCAGACAGTCTATGGAATTGTATTATGAGCTGCAAAAAACAGGCGTTTTAAAATTTGGGATAAAAAAAAAAATATTCAGACACTTTGACCTGATCATGTTTTGCTTAAGTGTGTTATCTTTAATTGCTAATGTGAACTTTTTACACCACAGACTGAATAAAATTAAGCATTGTTCGGTAATTGGTTGAATTAAGCTGGTATTATATAATTGTGCACTTAAATTTAACAGCTGAATATTTTTTTGGTTGACTGCAATCCATTACATACCTTTCTATTAAAATGATCTGATATTATCAAGATGAATTTGTTTGACACAGTTCTTGTCATATTGTGCCATTTTCTAAAGTATATCGAATGAACTGTGAGAAAATGTGAGAAACGTTGAAGGTGTCTGAATAATCTAATCTATAATAATAATCTACTATTCTTCACTTAGTGGAACTTTAAATGAAGTTTGGAATCTTTAGGAGAGATGTTCATTAGTGAAGCAGAGCAATCAGACATTGCAACAGAGGCATCCTGTGCCACCACCTGCTGGACTTTATGGAACATTATTTTTATTTTATTTGAAGAAAAAAAAATCAATACAACTATAATATAAATATGAAATCATATGAAATATAAATTTTGTCAAATAAAATATTAAACTTTTTTTTTTTTTTTACTAAAACTAAAATAAAACTGAAATAAAAAAAAAATCAGCTGATTGTTTAGGTTATGCTTCTGTAATCTACCATTAAATGGCCTATGTATCATTTATTTCCTGTGTATCTAGGAATGCAAAAGCTTCAGTGTAAAGAAACTCAAGGGTCTGGTGGTGGTGGTTTAAAGGCATGCATCAACCCTCATCTCACACCATGTGCCAGATGGTGTCATTTGGCTCTCCTGATAAATATTAATGGGATTTCTGGAATTGAACAACAGGCAGAATGAAATCTGAATGACAGACTGAAAAAAGACCAGGATGAAAAAAAATAATCAACTGCTTAGAAACATAATAGCTCACCTCTCAAACATCTCAAAGAGTTGATATATGATTCATACATGCAGATGTGGTGAATCTCTGTTCAAAGCTAAGAATGGGACGTTTGCCAGCTGAAATAGCGACCTTTCGGTCTCGGTTTGAAGCAACGCCCATAATTCTAAGCCAACTCCACTTGAGTCTCTATTCAGTGCCAAAACCAGGCTGCAACCCCTGCAGAGGTACAGTATACGAAACATACCAAGCAGTAGCTATGGTACTCTAAACCTGAAATAATCAATTAAAATGGTTTCTGACATCTGCTGTTCTTGCTCATCTCTTCTCTGATACATAAAGCTGTAACTAAACCTCTCATTGCATTGCATTTTTAAGAAACTAATAAACAATCTCCAAGATATGTAGTTAGAACACCATGATAAATGAACAAATATACAAACAATCTGAGGACACAGTTCAAGTTTCAAATGTCAGAATGCTATCACATGGATTCAAAATTCATGTATATCTATGATATTTTTATGTTTTTCGCCATCTTTTTGGAGCTTTGTATGCATACTTTCATTTGTATGGAGAAAAGCAGCATGAACTTTTTTCATAACATCTCCTTTTGTGCTTTACAGGTTAGAACATGTTAGAAGTAACTGAGAATTTTGATAATGAACAGCAGAAATTTCAGTTTTGGGCAAACATAGTTCAAATAACGATCATTATACAGTTGCGATCAAAATTACTCAACCCCTCAGAGACTGCAGTACTTTACAAATACAAGCCTTTCTGAAGATCCAGGATAAAATAAAAATTGCATCTATAACAGTTCACTGGCATATTAAAAGTGATATTGTCAATATATAATGTAATATTTTTGAGTTATACAATTTTTAATAATACTGCTATGTCATAATTATTCAATCCCTATTCAACATTGCTTTTTTTAATCACTTATTTGCATGGTGGGGAATAAAACAGTCTCAAAACACAATTAAACTTTTAGAAACTCTATTAAAAACTGAATTAGCTTGAGCCGTTACACATACAGTTAGCCCATGCATGTGCTGAAGTTGAGTGGCAAAAATGTCAACAGAGATCTCACAAAAGCTAAAGAGAATAAATATTGTATTACTTTAGAAAGATTAAGGCTATATGAAGATTTCCTAGACATTGACAGTTCCTAGAAACACAGCTCTCAGCCTTATTCCTTAGCTTAAAGTGTGTTTTACCAGAAAACCTTTGAGGGTGTTGAAGAAAAAGCACAATATCATAAAATGTTTAATCAGAGCAACTGAGAAAAAACCTGCAATGTACAGCCAAAGACTTGCAAGATGACCGGATGAAAGGAGGAAAACGATTTCAAGGCAGTGTGTAAGAAGAACACTAGACAAGTATGGCCTTCTTGTTGAGACATCTTGCAGAATACCACTCTAGATCAAGAAGAACAAAAGGCAGACTTGAACTTGCTAAAATTTAATTGTGTAGACCTGTGGAGCTCTGGAGGAATGTTTTATGGGGTGATGTGACCAAACTGGAACTTTTTGGACCCATGGATCAACGGTATGTCTGCTGCAAAAAAGGCAAAGCTCATAAGCAGAAGAACACCATCTCCATCCTCAAACTTGGAGGTGAATCAGTCCTGTTATGGGGTTTCTTTACTGTAGCAGGAAGTGGAAATCATGACTGTATGAAGGAAATCATGGATTCTTTGAAGTATCAGGCCATTTTGACAAGAATTGTGATGCCTTTGTTGCAAAGACTGAAGCTGATGATCAATGGACTTACCAAAGTTCACATCCAAATCTACTTCTGCTTGGTTCAAGGATCAGTCATAGAATGTACTTGAGTAACCTGTTCAGTTTCCAGGCTTAATTCTCATTGCAAATATCTGGTTGAATTTGAAGAGAGCAGTGGCAATGTGAAAACCAAATATTATCAGTGGTCTGGAATCTTTTTCATGCGAGGAATGGGTCAGGACTGTAGTCGAGAGGTGACAGAAGCTTCTAATCACTTACAGACAGCGTTTATTGGTGATTATAAAGACTAAAAGATTCTGCACAAAGGGGGTTGAATAATTTTGAACATGAATGTTTAGAGCCAGTTTGAATTTTTTACAATTTAATACTTTACTGATGCATTTGTTGAATTGATTTCATAAAATGTTGTTCACCGCAGCAAAATGTCTTGCAGGTCAAGGGGGTTGAATAATTTTGATCGCAACTGTACCTGCTAAAACACAAGGCCATTGCAATTTGAATCACGGAGATCTCAGCTTTGCTCATTAGCTCATGTAACACACAAGTACTTGTCAACACTTTAAATTAAGTATACTGTATGTATATCAAGAAGTCTATTTCTTTTTACTATTTATGATGTTTACTATGGGTCACATCATGGAGCAAATGCTCTAATCTGAGTGTGGCATGTTTCCAATCAGATTTTAAGGGTGGCAGATTAGCCAGGCTCTCTTGTCAAGGCCAATCCCAAATTCAGTCCACGATGGAGGAGACCAGCCAACACATTAGGGGACACCACTCAGTAAGATGCTGACAAAAGCTGAGGCAAGGGGGGCGGGGAGATGAAGAGAGGTGGGAAAGATCAGGGCAGCTGGAGGATTGGTGGCACACAGTAGATCTCATTGTGTCCGACCTGATTATCCTTCACGGGAGACAGCTAGTTGACATCAGTTAGTCTGCAGCCGAAGAAGTGGAGAGTTAGTCATGATGCCGCTTGGTGAGAGAGTTTCTCTCGTATCATTCAGATAAAAGACACTTTCAAACCACAATGTTCTCTGCCTGGACTGTTATCTCAAGATAGACATGGTGGTCTTTATTAGTAAAAACTTTCTTTCTCTGTTATCAATCTTCAAGAAGAAGGGTGAGTAGATTCATGCATTTATAGGTGATTGATTATTCAACTTCAAACAAAAATATTTCTGCTGGATCTCAAGAATTTTCACGGGTTTTATTTTTATATTTTCTCTCCATTGTTAGTCTTGATTATTCTAGTAAATTGTTCTAGACTGGAGTACTGGTGTTAACAGATGTTGTAAAGCTATTGGCTACTCTCAAGTTGCAAAGTAAATGTAACAGGTGGCTTCTCTTTGCTTAAAATGCTGGCAACTCTCATAATGAATTTCCAGACTCAATACTAATGTGTCCAAACAGAGAGATATAATTATTTTTAGTAAAAAAGAAAATGAGGTTTCAAGTCCATAACCATTGCTGTTTCTTTGGCTTTTCAAACCTGAGGGGGTAACAAGGTCAGGAGCCGCGTTCAGTTCAATCCTTAGCATGCACACTTAATTTCATTTTAACAGTTTAACTTTATACCAGGGTACATCGTTTGTAAATGTCAGTTTCCATCTAGTACTCTTAAAATGAACCAATGTAACGGAATGTTTCAGCTTAAATACAAGTGAATCTTCATAAAAACTTGTCTCAATTTTAAAATCAAACATCAAATGTGTTGACTGAAATCCACTTAAAAATTAAAGTCTGTTGTTGAATTGGTGAATATTCAACCCGATCTCACAGCAAATATTTGACAAGGTGGCTAATTTGTAATTTGTGAAACGTTGTATGTATTTTACTTGGTAGCAAATTTGTAGGAATTCGTATGAAGGACCGCACCTAAAGGACATTAACCATCAAAAAAAAAAATTGTACGAGTGAGGTCTTATGAATTTGTACAAATGAGCAACCTCAAAAAATATGTACAAATTGGCAGTAAGATAATATTGGAATATTAGCTGTATATTGTAGTATAAGGTACACCGTTAATGATTTTACAAACCGAGTTGTATTTAACATGGAACTTTAACTTAAATAACTTGTAAAAAGGACTCATACAGTGCACTGGTCTACAGTGTGTTTTGACTTTCTGTTGTACCACAATGCCTGTAGTCAGTGCCAGGACACCTGACACCCCCTATGGGGTGTACTATACAAGAAGCTTAAAAGTTGATACTGAGTGAACAGCTAGAAATCTGCATAAATGGCTAAGAGTCCGAGGAGAAGATCTCAGTTAATGGAAAGTCCCTGTCCTAAAACACTCTCATTAACTCTTTCAGAAGCATCAAACCTGTTGTTATCTCATCTCATGGCCAGTAGTTTAAGGCTCTCAGGAGGTACGCAAGGAAGATGATAGGGGTACAAGCAGGCTTCTCACTGTTCCTTTGAAAGTACCCCAATCTAACGATAGGCCACCCTCAAGTGTCCCGTTTCTGTCTATTGTAAAGTTAACAGTGAGTCTCAGTGCAAGCCAGACACAAAGGCCATTAAGGTAATTCACAGTGCTTTGATGTTTGCGATTCTTGCGTGTTTTACGAATAAATAGTTAATAATAGATATTTGTAAATTAAATCGAGTTTATCAGATTTCTCCTAGAAAATCTGCTAACAGGAACAAGTGCTGTATCGTGACTGCATTGCCCTTGTTTAGAGGATTTATATCAGTTCCTAAGCTTGGTCTTGTTGGGTTATAAACAAATACTTGACCGGGTGATTTCAGAATGAAACCGGTCCAATATTTAAAGAAAGACAAGTTCTTCCTGTGAATGCAGAGGCTCTTTTGCTGCCATATGTTAAACTGAGGCAAGCAAAGGGTAATCTGGTATTTCAAGGAATTAAAGATCAGAAGAGATTACCTTGTCACAGCATGAGTGTGAAGACCATTACCATGTTGGAAATCTACAGTCAACATATGCCTCTCAGACTAGAATTAGCAGGCAGCTTTAGCAGGTTGGATAGTGAAAGAATGGGCATAGTTAGAGCACTTGACAGCCAGATTTCTGAGCTTTAACTGCACCTCATTCACAAAACGACTGCAGAAATCTTTAATCAGTCTTATTTCAAACTATCAAAATGAAGAAAAATTGAAAGCGGTAATTTGTAAATGTTGTTCTTTTTGTGCCTCTAGCAAATGTCTTGCTTATGCATCACTATTTTTCTACTTTTCTTAAACTCTCGTTGAAAACCGGCTGCAATTTTATAATCACATTCTTCATGTTTGAGAGAATGATTATATCAATTTTTTACGAGAATAACAATGCCCTTCCCTTTCCCTCTATTTTTAGCAGGCCAAAAGCAGAATGAACCAAGAAAGCTGACAGTACACTACACGGCCTCCCAGCACTACCAGGAGAATGTGTTCATAGAGGGAAGCAGGCCACAGTACCTAGAAGACCTGCATACTGAGGCACAGGAAGGACTGAAGATACTACAACAGGAGGGTGAGCCTTACGTTACACAAAACACTGGTCTATGACAACCTTAATGCACTGCTCACAGTCTGGCCTTCTGACGTACAACTTTCTTCCATGCAGAGAACAAAAATGGTGTGGACTTTCAGGATGATCAGACTGTGGTAAGCCTCCAAAGATTGTATATCAATATTCATGGAAAATTCCACAAATATACTATACTTTAGGATCCCATTCTGCTTTTTTAAAGTATTAAAACTCACTCATTTTTCGATATGAGACAATAGATTATTCCAACATAAAATTAGATTAGCATGAAAAGCAGTTTAAAAAAATAAAATATTTTGGCAGTTTTGACCCGTTGAACTTTCAACTGTATCTAATCAATAATATAATTAAAACAGAGTCATAAAACTTTAATTACTTCCAAAAGTAATTTTAAGGGAGCTGCCACTAACGTCTTAAACCTTAATGCAGGCTCTATCTTTTATCCTATTCATTCAGTCACTTTACTCTTTAAAATGTAAATGTATATGCATATACTGAACCTTTTAATGGATCACTTACAACTTACTGATGACCTCCATTTCTCCACAGCCAGAGGAAGATACAAGCTCAAAAGAAAGAGATGAATCACTTGAGACTGATAGCACTGCTGGACACTCCTTCATTTCAGTGTCAACTGTCTCAGCAGTCTCCTTACGTCCAGTGCTTACACGTCAAGGTATACAATGCTGACTCACTAACAAGGTCTAGAAATCAACGATGCTTAGTGGCACATACTACCTCTTGTTTTTTTCCCTCTAAAGCATTTTCAGGTTTAACAGTGCACTCGTTTGCCACACTTATAATGCAAACACAAAGTCATACATTTGCTTAAAAAAAAGATTAAGATAAAAAAAAAAAAAAACTTGTTTGTTAGTTCACCAAAAAAAAAAAATTAACTGTTCTAAATCAATCACCTTCATCTCATTGTAAGAACTTCGTTCATCTTCGGAACACAAACTGAGATATTTTTGAAGAAATCCAAAAGCTTTCTGACCCTCCATAGACAACAAGGGAACTACCACATTCAAGACCCCTTTGTATTCAATCTCTGTGTGTTGTACCACTCCTTTTAGGTTCCACATTTAAACCCTTGAACCCAGTTAAACGACTGGACAAGACCAAGAGGAGAAGTAGAAGAACAACTATAATGGGCATACCGCAACAAGTCCAAAAAGAACTGGGCATGTAAAACTATGTTATTTTCAAACATTAAAACAGGTTTTTTTGTTTTTCAGGAAAAAATGGAAATGACAGATATATGAGATTACACACACTGTTATGTCTAAAACAGAAGAAATACATTACTTTTGTTTTATTTCTATTAAAGATATGGCAAGAGGAACTACACTCCAGCAGCGTCCAAATGGAGAACATGATCGTGAAGATGATTTCTGTGGCAGAGTGGTCATCCCAACAATTAATGGAGAGCTTCCTTCAGTAGATCATGAAGGGGCTCGTGTACACCTGCAGAACATTGAGGTTCTTCAGACATCAAGAGATGAGGAGTTTCTAATAAACCACATCCATTCTGTCTACCAAGATGAGTTAAACCGAAAGCTTGGGATTGGAGCATGCCCTACACAGAGGCCAAAGTCTCTTGCTGTACCAGGGATGACCACTTCCTCTTTCCTGCATGAGCCTCAAGGTCCTGTTATGTCTATTTCGCCACAGGCAACTTATTTATCTAAGATTATTCCAAACGCAATTCTGCCTGCTGCAATAGACATCATTGAAATCAATCATGATCACAGTCGGCGCAGTACAAGTACAGTTAGCAAGAGTAGTTTAGCATCAGCTAGTCCAGCTTCTTCACGATCTGGAAGTGGCACAAATCAAGATCCAACTACCGCTAGCAGAAGCCATTCCCAATCATCTGGGACGATCGTCTCCAACTCCTCCACAATCTCTTCAAAAGCAAAGTGTCTACCAACATTTGTTGCTGACAACACCAAAGAAGTTTCTGATTTGATCCCAAAGGATGCAAGTGTTACAAGCTCAGGCAGTTGTAAAAGCTCTAACAGTAATGGTACAAATCACAGATTAGACCACAGGGAGATGAGTGAAGCAGGGGAAAATGTCAGAAACTGCCATTCATTCTCTCGTAGTCTTTCTGTAACGAAGACAAAATTGCCACCAGCACCACCTCAGAGAACCTATTCCCTGCACCATGAAAAACTTAAGTGGAGATCAAGGGAACTGGCAGACATAAAAATTCAAAACAATATGGCCCCAGATGAAAGGCAAACAGGTAGAGATCTTAGTGGTCCAAAAGACCAGCAGTCCACCAATAATGAAAAGAGTTCTGTCCATTCTTCAGTGCTCAACTCATCAAGAGATTGCAGCCCACTTAATCCTGATCAAGCTTTTACTAGATGTCATGTCAGATCAGGTAACTCTTCCCCACAGAAAACTGGAGAAGAAGCTGGTGAAAACAAATTTGATAGGACTTTGTCTCCTTCGAGTGGATACTCAAGCCAAAGTGGGACACCTACGCATTCCCCTAAAGAGGTCGGTCCCTCCTCACCTGGAAAGAGAAGAGTTAAGCCTTCAAAGCCTGAGAGAACAAGTGTACGGACCTCGCCGGTTGTTTCGGTCTCTTCATCACTGACATCTCTATCTTCAGTCACATCAGACAAGGCACATCATGACATTCAAACCAACACAACTCCATCAGAGCCATTAAAGTGCTCCCCAACTGTTACAAAAGGGAAAAACAAGGTGACACTGACACACCCAACTATTCCCCATGGGGAACTGTTCAACATTCCCCCTCAACCCAAGGTAAAAGCCCCATCTCCCCCACCCCCTGAAACCTGGATTCACAATAAACGCACAGTTGAACTATTGTGTGGCCCAGGTCCAAACCCCCATAGGTTACATCAGCTTCAAAAACAGCAAAAAGAGCCATTAATAGGTAAAAATCAAAACACAAATTCTATACAAATCACTGAACAAATGACCCCAAAGATACAGTCGCCAGAAGAAATAAAGTCAGGTATCCAACTAGAGAACAAAGAAGCTGTAAAAGAACAAAATGACTCTTTGTCATCACAAGTGCATGAACAAATGATGGCAGAACCTCCAGATTTGAGGCATAATGAAAGCTCAACATTACACAATGTGCTAAATGGACTAGAAAGTACAAAAATCCCCACAGAGGTCAACCAGAATGTTCATAAACAAGATCAGAGAACTGTAGAGGATCAAAAGGAAAGAGAAAGCCAAATACTCCCTTCAACAAAGGTACCAACTATCCAAATTGACCAAACTATGCTGTCACAAGCAAACTGTAAAGTCAAAACAAGTCCTGAAATTGTGAGCACAACATGCATCCCAAGGAATGATGAAAACAGTAAGGAAAACAAAGGAAACTGCATTGTTAAGGACATTCTCAATCATAAACAATTGCAAACTCTCGGCATAGAAATACCTGAGGTCAATGGCATTTCTCCTCCTCCTTCTCCACCTCCAGAACACCACCCTCCACCCCCACCTAGTAAAAATACGTCAGCCTCCACAGGGTCTATACCACCATCTGATGAAGAGGAACAGAAGCAAGAAACAGAGGAACAGGTGACTCTTTTAGAGTCTTCTTGGCCTCCACCACCGCCACCAATGGAAGAATCAACTGACTTGATGTTTGAGGAACAAGAGGAACTTGACTTCCCCCCACCACCTCCCTCGTTCATCCATGAACCCCTTTCGGAGTTATCTGTCAATTGCCACAAAGAGTCCTGTGAACAGCAGGACAATATAGAATCGAGGTCATCTAATTCCTCAGATATGGCTAGCAAACCAAGCCAAGACTCCAAAATACAGACCATTCTGCCAGCAAGAACTGTACAAAATGATATGGAGGACAGGCAAGAAGATAAGCCTTGTAACAATGTCCCACACTTCTCTGTGGACAAAGGTGGTATGGAAACTGTAGCTCCTACTGAAATGTCCTCTCTTTTAACAGATGAACTTGTACAAGGGGAGGAAATGGCAACTTTGTCAGCACAAGATTCATCAGGGCAAAAATCACTTGATACCCAAGCAGATTCCACTAATGTGCCACTTGCATCTCCACATCCAGTGGAAGACCAATCCACTGTTAACTTCCGAAGGCAACTGAACCTCATAAACAAAGACAGCCGGAGCAAAGACCTGCTTTGTCGTCACAAAAGCACACCTATTCCAAAGGAGGATGCCAACATTCCACTCGTCACACCTTCCTTGCTTCAGATGGTTCGACTAAGATCTGTAAATGTAGGTGAAGATCAAGTTAACAATGACACCAAACCAAGCTCTGAGGCCACAACAAATGAGGATCATGGTATTACTAGTCAAACAACTCCACAAAAGCCTATTCGCAGATCCTTGACCTTGAAGTCCAACTCACCTGCTAAATCATCTCCTGCTCAAGCCACAGTCCCATCCATGCGTCTTCAAGAGGCCATACGTATGAAGACTGCTGCAATGTCCTCCAGTGGAGCACCTGCAATGCTCAATCTGCGCTTTTCCTCAAATGTGCCATCCCCTAAAACACCAGATGGCTGTGACTTACACAAGTCCCCTGCATCTACAGCCAGCTTCATCTTCTCAAAATGTACAAAGAAAGTTATCATTGAAACGCCTACTTCTCCTGAAATCCAAGCAAGCCTAAAACAAAGTCTTGCAGCTGAGATAATGCAGGTTTCTGACCAAGCCAAGACGATGGTTACAAATGGGACAAAGAAGCCAATTAAGGTGCCGCCCCCTGTTGCTAAGAAACCAGTGCATGGAACAAATCCTCCCGACAAGACAGAGAATGCAACGCCGGATAAGACTGAGATCTTGACAGATAAACAAATAACGAGGGTTGAAGTTAACGGGCAAAGTGATCAAGTGCATCCTGCTGGTCAGCGAGCACAATCATTAGGAAACCAGAAGCAAGAAAGTAAGGAAGCATTCACTGGTTATTTTAGTTCGTTCATCAAATACAGACAGAACCATGCAAATGATCATTATAATTATATTTCTTTTTCAGGAAGTACAGAGACTGCATGTTGAAGAGTCAGGACACACGAGTTGAGTTTTGATTGGACTGTCTAGTCACAGTATGGGAGAAACAAGAGGACAAAGCAAGTGGTGAAAGCCCAAGATAGATCTTGTTCGAGGATAACTGTCTTAAAAGCCTTAGCCTGGAGAAATGGCCTTCAAATGTATGCAGAAAGCTTTTCCCCCAATTTGTTTTCTACAATAGCTTTATCATAGCTTTCAAGTATTTTTCTAAACGAGTTTGTCTGCTCTGGGAAAAGTCCTTTTAATTGTTTGCATAAAAAAAGTTAATGACTGCAAGACTGAACCGACATCTAGTGGTCACTAATGGTAGTAATCACTGCTTGGCGCAAAAAAAAGTCAAAACCTGTTAAGAATTTGTTTTTTGTTTTTTTTGGACATACAAATATGCCTAAGCACACAGATTGATTACTAGCTTTTACTGAAATTCTACTAACAGTTTTAAAAGTTTTAGTGCTACTGCAATCAACTTTCAGAATTTGCTTTCAGCAAATGTGTAATTATACATGTACAGAGCCATCTGTTACCTATATGAATTTTGCAGTATGCCGACTAGCTGAACATATACCCACTTATGTATTTACTTTTCATTAGATTAAAGCACTTTGTTAGCTTAATGCTGCATTTCTTTTTAAACCAGCAAACAGGTAAGAATATTTACTGCTGGTCCCTCTGAAATTGATGTAAAATTATACATACACAAATACTTTAGTAGCCATTTACTTTAAGGGATGAGTGAACAGAATTGCTACACTGTTTTAAAAATAAATATGCATTAAAGATATTTATAGATTTACCTTGTTTTGACTGTTTTTAACTTCCATGTGCTTTTGAACATTGCCGACAGCCATACATTCGTAACATCATATCTAAGCCCCACATACCACTATGTTTTGTTTTTGAAGTATGTTATCTGGAAAATCTACTATTTTTATATATATATTGTACAACACAATACATAAGCGAATTATAGTTTCCATAATCTTTAATCAATCATTAAATTGTATTGCTCATATGGTGATGTTTTAAAATAGGCTCCCAAACATTTGTCTGGTTCATGTATTTAAATATCTCTTTTCAGCAGATCAAAATCTTAAAGTACCTTTAAAAAGTCTTTTCCATCATCATTCCATCAAGGCATATATTGCAAATTAATCAGTTATGAATCATAGTTGTTTATTTCAATTAATGTGGTTAACATCAAATGACTTCTGAATGTTTTATTACATGAAATTCAATGTTTCTTTGTGAAGTAAGCTAACTAATGCTAAAATATGAATCCACAACAGTTTATTGAGTATATAGACTGTCTATGTCCGAACCGTTTCAAGTTTCCACTGATGATTAAATAGTGTGAACATTGTCAAACCGAAGACTAATCATTGTAATGATCTAGTTCCAGACATGATGACCTGAGTTTAAGGATAACAGATGAACTCCTGCAAGAGTCTTCATTTGTTATTCAAACAAATGAGCATGATATCATTCACTGCAGTACTTTGTGTAAAACCTCCTGGACGGCAATACATGCAATGTAAAGCACAGATGATACCCATATGTATTTTGCTGCAGTAATCGTGCTATTAGAAAATTCAAAAGATGATATGGCTGAATGGGACAGTTGAAATAAAATAATGTTAACTGGTTCTCCATTAGAGTCAGTTAACAGTTTTGGATGTCTATGATGAGCAATACCTGACACTGTACTGTCACAGGGATACTGGGCTGTCATGGAAACTCTAGCTTTGAGGATTTTGAGAGAAATGGTCAAGACAACTAGCTAATATTTCCCCCCTTCAGTGTTTTACAGGTGATCTGTCCGAGTTTGGTCATCAGATTTTGCTCTTTCCATTGTGCAACAAACTCGCCTGAGATCTTCAGATCCACCTGAAGAGATCAGACAAATAAACATACAACCGAGAATAAGACACAGTGATACTTTAATATGAATCTTTAAGCCCAAAGATATAAACCTCACATACCTGCAACTTCTCAAACACCTTTTTCTTTGGTTTCAATTCATCATCTGGTTTGCCCGATTCATAGCCTTCTACATAAACACGGTCTCCTGGTGCTGACCCTTCTGGTGGATCCAAAGGCTCCACTCTCCTGGGCTCTCCCTCACTGAAGACCATCACATTTAGAAAGTAGAAGTATTTTACTTTAAGAACTTAGCTGATTGAATGGAATGGTTGAATTAGGGTGCATCAGCCCTACTAACATTGAAGCGCAGAGCAGCATGGCTTGAGATTCAATCCCCCTCATCTTCTGGGGCTTCAGGTTGCATAACAACACAACAAGACGATCCTGAAGCTGCTCCTGAGAGAGGTAGGCCACCAGTCCACTCACTACTGTCCGCGGCTGTTCCTCGCCCACATCAATCTTCTCTAAATAAAGTGAATCTGCATCTGGATGCTAACAGGTCAAGAAACAAGGTTATTTAAAAATCATTTTACTAGAAAAAAAAATTACTCAAAATTATAGCTGGCTTTCTTTACCTTTTCTACACTGATGACTTTTCCAACTCTGATGTCCAATCTAGATGGGATGACCTCCTCTTCATCTACGGTTTGTTTTGGGTTTCCCTTTGCTCCTCCTTCTGTGAAACAATGACAATTTTAACGTATGTGTAAATGGATGTGCAAATTCTTCCTTGTCCTAAAACTTGAAGAAGCACTGTTAAATGGGTCCACAATAGGGCTGGGACAACGCATCGAGGTCATCGATGACGTCGACGAAAAAAATACGTCAACGCAAAATATGCGCATCGATTCGTCGACCTGTTTATATTTCTCTAAAAAAACTTTGCAAAACGTTTACCTTATGTGCGCTGAATATACGCGATGGCCGGGTCAACATTCTGTCCAACGTTATATAACCAATCCAGGGGTTTTTCTGCATTGATCTTTTTTTGGCGGCTGTCAAAGCCTTATTTGATCGGTGAGTAATGCCTGACAGGGCGCGTACGAGAGAGAGCCCCGGCTGCGCGCGCACACTCACAGTCTTCAAACTACACGAGCGCGGAGCATTTTTTTTCCCTCCATGACAGACTGCTGGCTCCCACTGTTAATTTTTTTTTTTTTTTTGAAAAGCACTCTCTGTATTAGCTTAAAGCCTTCAAGTTTACATTGGTTACTGTATTCTTTCAATTGCTCTAAACAAGTTTTTTGGGTGACCTTTTTTATTGAATGCTAGACATCAAGTTGTTGTTACTTTCATCTGAAAGAAGAACTTTTTTTCAGTAAGCTAGGCCCTATGTGTTCGGTAAGCTTGTTTCAGTAAGCTATGTGTTTTCAAGGCTTCAAGGTTTTATTGAATGCTATCTCTATACAAGTGCAAAGTAATGCATTCTTAGTCAGTCTTTTATTTTGTAATTTTAAGAGTAATAAACATATATTGCAATGTTAAGGAATTCATGTTTTTTTTTCATTCAGATATGTAAATCAACATGTATAAATTGTTAATAGTCAATTAATGGGGAGCTAATCGAAATCGAATCGGTCTGAAAAAATTAATCGTTAGATTAATCAATGCATCGAAAAAATAATCGCTAGATTAATCGTTTAAAAAATAATAGTTTATCCCAGCCCTAGTCCACAAGTGTCAGAGATTTATGTTTTCAGATATCGTGTATTTACACTCACTGTTTTTGGAGGGCTCTGGGTAAGCTGATGCTGTCAGTTTCTTCAACTCTGGGGTCTCAAACTTCTTCCTGATTGGGTCCAACAGTTTGTTAAGAGCCAACTCTACTGAAGCCTTCAGGTCACCAGGATGGATTTGCTGCAGGGTAAGCAATGCAGGAGCTCAACATATAATGCTTAACTTTATGTAAACATATGTTTTTTGAACATTAAAGGGATAGTTCACCCAAAAACGAATATTCTGTCATTAATTACCCGCCCTCACGTCGTTCCAAAGCCATAAAACCTTCGCTCATCTTGAGAACACAAATTAAGATTTTTCTTATGAAATCCCAGAGCTTTCTGACCCTGCATAGACAGCAAGGGAACTACCACATTCAAGACCCAGAAAGGTAGTGAGGACATCTTTAAAATAATCCATGTGCCATTAGTAGTTCAACCCTAATTTTATGGAGCATAATATTATGGTTCAACCAGTGATGACACATGGATTATTTTAACGATCTCTTTACTACATTTCTGGGTCTCGAGCTTGAACTTGTCAGTTGTGCTGCTGTCTTATGCAGGCTCAGAAAATCAGAAAGAATTTGCATTTGCAACAAAGGTCTTATGGGTTTGAAACGACATGGGGTTGAGTAATGGGTGAACTATCCCGTCACATAAATATTAGTATTGTTTAGATACCTCTGCAGCAAACTCCTTCTCCACTTCCTCATAGTCTGTGTAGACTTTGTCACCTCCCCACTTAGGATCTCTTTTAATAGCAAACTCTAAAAAAAAAAAAATAGGACACGTCATTAAGCACTAGATCTTTACATTTCCGAAATGATTATTTTTTTGGCTGAACTCACCTGAGTGCAGAGGGAAAAGAACATGCTTGACAAAGGACAGAACTCCATTATTCTCCACATTTCCAGGCTCACAGAAGGCTTTCTTCAACTTCTTCTTCACCTCTTGGTTCTTATCCAGCAGGTCAATCTTGGATTCCTGTAGCAGATATGAAAGTTTGAGAATGATGAATCTTAACCTATCAACCCAACACCTGGAATACAACAGCGTACGCCATTATCCCGTCTTGCAGAATCAAAGATTGTAAATCTTTATCTTACAGCATTCTTGAAATCTTTGAAGGTGTAGATGGTAACGTACCTCCTCAGAGGAGCTCATCTTGCCCCCCGTCAGTCCAGGCACCATTGGGTTCATCATGTGGATACGTTTGGTGTACCCAAGAGAGGGCAGATACTGCAAACAAGAGAAAACAACCACTCTAAAAAAAACTAAATATATCCAGTAATCCAGATTCCATTTTTAGTATTTCTTACTGGCAAGCTAAAGTAAAAAATGCAAAGGGAGAAAAAAGTCAAAAACTTTTGCCGAAGACTTTTACACAGTACTGTTTAGGTGAGCATTAAGTCTAAAACATATTATGGAATAAGAAATACGTAAAAATGTACCTTCTCTGCTAATGTGAAGATCTTCCTTTGGTCCACACCACCGAACTGAGCATCTACTTTTAAGTATTCCTCGTCCAATGCCTGTCAGAAATGAAAAAAAATGTCACAGTGTCTGGAAATAAGCAGTAAATTAGAATCTAGAACAGAAAATCATCCAATCCAGAAATTAATGTTTAAATAAATGAATAAATTACTTAGAATTACTGCTAAGCATACAGTAACCATACACTACTCGAGTCAGTAGGCCTTTTTTTTTTTTTTTTTTTTTTACTACAATTTAAAATAACTTTTCAATTTTAAAATGATTGTTCGGGAATATGCCGATTGAACATTTCTTCAAAAAAAGTTGTGCTGCTTCATATTTTGTGGAAGAATATTAAATTTAAAAGAACAAAAAATATTTTTTTTTTTTTCAAATGATATAATTATCTTTCCTGTTACGTTTGATCAATTCAACTGACCCTTGCTGAATTAAAGTATTTATTACTAAAAAAAATAAATAAAAAAAATAAAACTTGTGAACAGTAGTGTAGAAATACAAAACAAGCAGCATAATTTTAATGGGTTGTATATTTGCATTTGCACCAATATGAAAAAATAAGCAGGTTTTGAAAACTGACTCCATGTTCACATTATTATTGAAAACAAATCTGACCCTTCTGCTGTAGAGGACCACAAAGATGAGGATAATGTCAGAAGAAGATGGTCTGCATACCTGTAGTCCAGGATACAGAAGGCCACTCAGAAGAGGATGCTCAACCTGTTTGACCACCTCAGCACCTGCTTTCTTGGCGTCGTGTTCAGTGACCATGGACGACAGTCGGTAAACATCCAGAGTGTACTCTCTACAATAGATCAACCACACAAACAGTTGCCGCCTTCTTAAAGAAATAACATCCACAAACATCATCTTTAATTTTATGGTAAGAAAAACATGTTTGAAAACACAACAAAACATATCTAAAAACCATTTGCTCAATTATCATCCTATTTAATTGCTTGAAATTATAGCTACGGTATTTAAATAAAAGCAATGGTTACCTGCTGAGCTGATAGTCTGTGCCTTTAACAAATTTGAGTTTGTCAAGGGGAACTCCAATGCTCTCCAACATGGCCTTAATGACCTGCTCATAATACTGCACCCTGAGCTCCAGCAGCTCCCAGGGGGCCTTCATGTTGTCCAGATAGGCATGGAGATCAGCAAAGAGGATGGTCACCTACAGAACAGAAGCATTAATAGTTATATACATCAAAGCCCTGACTAATTGTCCATGCAAGTCATTCAGATTAAACCACAGAGACAAACCTCACAGCCCGCCTTCAGGAAGTCAGCAATCTTTGACATGGGCACAAAGTAGGCCACATGGGGTTTGCCTGTGGTTGCTGTCCCCCAGTACACCTTCAGTTCCCTCTCTTTTAGGATCTCCTTCAACCTCTCCTCACCAAGAACCTCCTGAGAACATAACCGGGGCAGAACCAGTCTTTTGAAATTGACAGAACAGACACCTCATTAACAGTGCATGTAAAAAAAAAAAAAAAAAAAAAAAAAAACTAAATAATGAATATGTTCAAAACAACACGACCAGACATGCTTAAAATGTTCACTATGTTTTTGAGCTGTACCAAGTAATGTGGGAATCTCTTGATATGTTTCTAACCTGAAGGTTTCTGGTGATGAGCTTGAACTTCTCATCAGGACTCAGCTGCTCTCCCATGATGTCTACTGCTTCTGGGAGAAGGAGGTAATCATAGGCTTATATGACAAATAACGAAGATAAACTCAATTTGTGCTTCTGCTAGAAGCAATATGTCAAAACTTTTATTTTTACGATCAGTTATTCAGCCCTGAGTTAAAACGACGTCTGCTATGAATGAACCTCTGAGGATGGGCGGTCTTATTTATCCATTTCACACACTGATAGAAACACTACAGAGCAGGAAATAGGTCGGTATAAAATGTAACACTATCCTTATAAAACGCCAGTGATAATAGATGACAAAAGCTCAGATATTTAATAAAAATTCACATTAAATCTCACCAGTGGTCTCTGAGAAACGTGGGTGCCGGTGACAGGCTTTTCCGGTTGAAAGATTTCATCACGTATTTCATAATAAAAGTCCCTCGGATATATAATATGTATTAATTAAAGTTAGTTTGATCAATTTATGTACATAAATTATGAGTTTACAGAAATATTTGTATATATTGGTGAAATATTTTAGACGTATATGACTAAATTATTAAGCTATTTTTATATATATTTATTTTGCTTTGTAATGATAGTGTTGCATCAGCTCTGAACAATCGATTGTCCAGCTGTTCAACACCAGGAAGAGCAATCGAGTGCGTGAAGATGCGTCCGTCTCCTCCAGGAGGCGCTCCTTCACTGATGAGATTTTTCTGTCCTTACCTTTTTCTTAAAAAAAAAAAAAAACTCTGTAATTTAGAGTAATTGGGTCATATGGACTAACACTTCGAAAACCGCGTTTTAAACCGATATTGATAAATGTTCATAACGAAATAATGACACTGAAGAAAAAACACAATGAAATGAAATTTAGATTTTTGTCAGAATTTAGATATAGATAGATATTAAAATGTTTTTGTTTTATTATATGAGGCCAAGTGTGTAGAAGGGGGGGGGGGGAAGCAAATTGTGATCCTTGAATATTAATTGGCGTTTATTAACAAACATTTTCAAATGCATTAACACAAAATTGACATTAGAAAATTGTATTGACTCCAAACATGCACAGATTTCAATGGCACATCGTATGTACATATGTATAAAATAATACATTTACACAAAATATTTACAAGGCATTCCATTTTCCCCAAATATAAAACAAAACATACAACTTAAAATTTTCACATGGTCTATGTACATATATCACAGCACTCACAGATGTTAAAGAAACACTTGGCATCTTTGACACAGAAGTTACAGGCAGAAAACTATACAATAATAAAAGCACTTGAGACAACTACTGACTGTACAGACACTGACAGGGAAACAAACAGACCAGAATTCAGATTAACTTAGCACCTAAACGAACAGCCGTGTCACCTGTAAACACACCGATTGGCTTTTGCATGAGAATTAATGGCATTTTAGACATAATTCAGCAGTGACCACTCTAATTGCCCTTATTTCATGCAACTGAGGCTCTTAAACAAGATAAATTAAGGAAGATGGGCGAAACAGACATAAACAACTCAACATATACTCTAAAACAAAAGTAATAAATACTTAACCTTGTTCACCTCACAAAATAAGCAGTGGATCGTACATTTTTTCCCCACATAGTCATGGATCAAATCCTCAATAGTCAGCAGCACTTTCATCCACACTTTATTGAACCCATCCAGAACTTAACTGAATAAGATCCTCTGATCTGAAGCGTATCATCTGAAGGTGTTGAGGGACCAAATTTGTAAGTTTATCCCTCAGCGCATCACTCTAAAAGAGCTCCGTTTGCCCCAAGAGAACAGAAACAGAAGAAAAGCAACACAGTAGAAGGGGTATGTGAAGGAAAGTAATACAAGAAATAAACAATAACCTTTTGTGCACAATACTGTATTTCAATGTAATCAAACCCTACTCCGGTCTTTATGTGTCAAGTTTGCTTATCCAGTTGGATGCACAAAAGCATTTCTAAATAACATTAAAATGTTACTTAGTTGTGTACAGTTTCACAGATATTCCTCCCAAAATGTACCTTTCGATCATATATATATATATATATTTAGCAACTAAAAACCTTTTTTTTTTTAATGTTCCAAGTTTGTTGTCATGGTAGACATGTCCCACCTCAGATCATTTTTTAGTGCAGTTTAGATGTGTGCTTCTCGAAAGCAGGTTTTTTTTTTTTTTGGACACTGCTTTGAGATCCTATACCAGCGAGCAGCTCAAATACTGGCGACACACAGAAGCCTTGTGCAACTCAGGGAAACGTTTCTAGCGTCCATAAGCACTTGCAACTGGACATGCAAGGCACTTTGAACTTGAGCTGGCAATGGTTACGTTTCAAGATGTTTTGGGGTCGTGTAGGGGTGAAATAGATGGAAGCTTTCAGCCACAAGGCAGCATGGTTGGTTCAAAGCATCCCCTCAGTTTGTTTTGGCTTTGTGGGTCCGATGCAATTGGCACGATGCTCAGTCCAGTGTGCTATTAAACCACATTGAGCTCAGTGGAGTCTGTGTCCATCTCATTTTCTCTGAAAAAAAGCAAAACAGTATACACAGGACAAGGTTAGACTAAATAATGTAAAGAATGCCATTTAATCAGCTTCAGAGGTTTAAAAGTAGCAAGTTAACTCATAGATTTCGAGAATGTTGAGCAGGATTAACATCTTTAAGCAAAACATGTGACTGGAAGACTGTTGAAATCAATAGGTGGCTTTACCGTTGTTCTTTAAGTATTTTGTTGTTGCCTTGTCGCTTTTCCTCATTGATTGGATATGAGATGAATATTAGCAGCCCGATGATGATGAAGAATATCGGCGCAGCAGACACCAGGATCTTCAATGTTAAATCGACTTCGGCGGGTTGCGTGCAACCTCTCGTCACATAGCCGGCAAAACTATTTACAAGAGAAGAAATGAGAGATTAAGATCTTATTCATGTTCATCAAGATAAACCCAACCTCATGACTGATCACTGAATCTCACAGTAAAACACGATCCTATATGGTCATGTCTCCAAACTCAAAAGGCCCATAAAGCCGACGCTAATCGCATTATATCTGAATGTCAGGAGGCCAGACTGATTCTCACACAGTAAAACAGAAATCCAGGCTTAGTGGATCATGAACACTATTATCCACTTTGAAAGCCAGTATTTCGTGTGCAAGGCTGTGAAACTTACTCAAGACTAAGAGTGGAGACCCCCAAGGAAACTCCAGATGCAAACTTGGTGAAGAACACATAGAAGGAGTAGAAGATGGCTTCGTGGCCCTGAGAATCAGGATTTTGCACTTTAAAATCATCCACCACGTCGGGAAGCATGGACCTGAGAATACAGCAAAGCATGCTCCATTAATAAAGTGCACCAAATCTGTAAGTGCACACACATTTCTACAATTCTCAGGTACTTACCATGGCAGGAGGAAGGCTGCTGCAACACTGACTCCAGCGGCGAAGGACACGATGTACGTCACAATAAGATTGCTGGGCACTAAGACGACGGAGATCAGGAAAGGCACCACAGACTGCAAAGAGAATATAAACCATCAGTGACAGGAAACAAAAGCATCAATTACAGTAAATGACAGACCAGGAGCAGCTGCTGCTGGTCACTCAGTGTAATTAAATGAATGTTTATGTGCTGCTGCCAGTACTTACTGTAGTCCCAATAAACACAGCGGTCTTCTTGCCAAATTTAGTGAGGAACCATTGCCAAAATGGGATGGCAAGTGTGGCGGAGAGCTGAAAGAGAGTAAATTAAAATACAATTAGCTCAAAGACAACTACTGTAAAAGTGTGCAGGATGAAAAAAAAAAATCGCGTTTTTGTGCATATGCTGGTCACACCACATGATCAAATATTAAACATTTTGATCATCTATGCTGACAAAGATATCAGTTTGTAATACAGTAAAAGCAATGCACTGAAAGTTTTCGTGAGCAAGGCATTAGCTAGTCTCAGCCTCAGACGTCAGGCCCAGGGACCGGGGGCAAAACGTCTGATGTATAGGGGACACAGAAGTGGAAACTTCAGGAATGTCAAAATTAATTATCGGATTGGTTGAATTATACAGGACTTCTGCGAGGATTTCACGTTCTTTAACGTTCTGCCTTGAAACAAAGATACTTTGGCACTAAACCCCTTCACGAAAAAAGAAAACAGTAGTGTTTACGACTGTGACGACAAGCGATTATCAGGATCAACTAAACACTGGATTTTCAAAAGTATGTGAAATATTTAAAGTTCACGGCACAGAATCTTTAAAATACGTACGAGAGTTTTACACAACGGCCAGTTATTGTAGTGACATTTCCACGCTCTGAAACTTGACAGTGAATGAAACGAACTGTGATTGGTTGTTGGACATGTCTGTCAAACGGCCTCATGGGCGGGCCTTGGCCAATGAAAGCTGACATGAATTCCAGGCCATCAGCTTGAAGTTCTGGCTAAGCAAGGCTGGGCATTAGCTAATATTAGGTTTTATGGCAATGAGTTTATCCCTCTAGGTGTTCAAACAGGTTCCCATCAGTAAGAATGCTTCCGAACACACCTGTCTGACAACAATATTGGAAGGTTTTGTGTCGCATGTTGGACAATGCCTGAAAACGTTCTATTCATGCATTCATCTGCCTGAACGAGGGTTACTGTAGTCTGAAAAAAGTCAGCAGACTGGGTTTTACATGACTACAATGATATTCTCTTATTGAACATGAATTCTTAAAAGGAATATGGGTTTTGAACAAGCTGATTTCAAGGACAAAAACAAATGAACAAAACAATCTTGTTCTTTGAAACTGGATGAACAACTTTTTTCTTCCTTGGACAATAATCTAGTTGTCAATCCTCCAGATGCTGACAACTTTTCTGTGATAATGGAGCTCTTTATGAGTAAAGCCTTGAGTAGAGGGTTGGTTAAGGCGTATTACATTACTGGAAACACTAGTCTATTCAGACTATTCCATCAAGAATTTAACGTGTATTATGCAAATGGACCCATTAAGTGCTCTCCTTTTGTACATTTGTCTGTCAAAATGTCACTGTCAGTCACTCCATAATGACACCTCACGTATCTTTACAGACCATACAGAGTCTTTAGCATTCAAAAAGCCCACAAATTTAATTTGCTCACCATAATGACGAGAAGGACGTTCTGGAAGTCGTTTCTGAAGCCAAGGGTGTAGCTACAGAACAGAGCAAAGTTTCCCTCCAGAAACTGCAAGAAATGTTTATAGAAATAATAAGCTGCACAGTAAAGACACATTAGCAAAACCTAACAAATACAGCGATCGCCAAAGGCAACAGTGCTCGTCCATGGCAGTCACAGCTCAAACAACTCAAACAGCTGGTGGTGACCACGGCTCAACCTGAAATGAATGGATCATTTGCACAAGGACTCACCATAAAAGCCAGAGAGGTGAAGAGGAAGCCCATGACCAGCTTGGCATAAGGACCGTGACCCATCACCATGCGAATGCCCTGGAAGAACGGCATGGGCTCAGTCCTAATCCTGCAGGTTTCTGTCAAAAAAAAGAGAGGCAAGATGAGATGATGAAAATAAACGGCAATTAATGGTGCAACAATAAATCCAATAAATAACAGGGCAGTGAGGAAGAGACTAGGATTTTAGTCATGAGTCATTGCATCACATGACAAGGAATCCACCACAAAACATGTTGTTTAATTGCTCATATGCTTTCATTTCTAAATGTTGAGCATGAGAAATCCTCAAATAAGGTGTGGTGATGAGCCAAGTCTGTGCTTGATTTTCTTTAGAAGTCTACTGAGGTCTGCATGTTAAGACTTGATATTTTACCTTAAAAATAAATAACTCTAGAGAACACCTATAGTAACCTTCCTTTACCATGCGCCTCATTTAGACAGCCCTATTTGTGCTGTGAAAGTTAATCACCCTGCTATGCTTATTCACTGGCATTTCCCTGCAAGCAGCTGAGCTCTGCTCGTGGGCCAGATCAGCCTTTACTGATTTAAAGAAACCCGAGCTGTGTGGAAAAACCCGGGTCCATCTGCAAGCAACTTCATGGGATTGATTGTTTACACACATTTCTCACTGAAACAGAAAGTATTGGTGAGACATACTAGATAGATAATTTCTGTTCTGTTTTAAGACAGCCAATTGGCTTTAATATCACCGTTAAAATCTATGATTTGCTGTTTACAAGTCTGTTTCAGCAGTAGGGGCATTTTAGAGAGGAATGGACAAAAATCTTTGCTGTGCGGCATGAATCATCAAAGTTTTGGTACATTTCCAGAGCTCATACTTTATACCAGCATTTTAGAAGATTAACCTTAGACATACACATTTAAACATTTCTACAAGACCTCATAGCTTAAAAGCATACAATTAAGTCTTAAATTATGATATCATGAAGTCTTAAAGTAAGAAGCTATACTGCCATTCAAAAGTTTGGAGCCAGTATCAACACTTTTATTCTGCCAGGATGCATTAAATTGATCAAGTCAAGAAAAGACATTTACAATGTTACAAAAGATTTCTATTTCAAATAAAGACTGTTCTTAAAATGTTGAAAAGAGGTACTACTGTATATACAAAATATTAGGCAGCACAACTACGCCAAATGAGCATGTTAGAATGATTTCTGAAAGATCATGTGACGCTGAAGACTGGAGTAATGATGCTGAAAATTCAGCTTTGCATCATTAGGATAAATTACAATGTAAAATATATTCAAATACAGTTATTTTTTAAATTTTTACTTTATTTTGGGCAAAATAAATGCAGCAAGAGGATAACAGATGACTTTTAAAAACATTAAAAACATAATCTTACACCGACCCCATATTTTTTAACAGTAGTGCATGTTTAATTGCATAAAGTTTCATTCTTAATTATGTGTTTTTGCAGTAGTTGTAGCACTTACCTTTTTGTTCTTTCACACCAAGGAACAAGACCACGGCACAGACGACATAAATCGAGCAGATGACTCCAGATGCGATCATGTAAGCATTTCTCTGTGGGAACCACATGATATCAGGCATTTAATACCAATACAGCAAGAATTTAAATTAAGTCAACCTTAAAAGAAAAAAATCCTCACCAGATGCTCCAGTGAAACATGAGGCTCAGTGATGTTGACCTCGGGAGCCCCCTGCAGATCTGTAGAGTTCAGGTCCTCGCCAGCGCTGATGCAAGGAGCGCTAGCCATTCCCACAATCTGACCTTGAACAGCAGTCCCAATGAGCGTGCCCAAAACCTCAACGGTCATCCCTGAGATAAGAGAGTGGCGGTTAGCTGTGAATCAGAAAACGATGGATGGATGTATCCAGCTGTAGATGTTTTAAAACTCACGGTAGGCGGTGGCTGAATCCCTCTCCTTCTGCTCTGTGCTGATGAACATAGTAAGTGCGGAATATGGCACGTGGAAACACTGTTTTTTGAGGAAAAAGACAATGCCAAAAGGTCAAGAAGGAAATGATGAGGAACTTTGCAGGCTACAATTTATGGTAATTTAAAGATGGTTACTCACTGTCTGTAATGTCTGGAAGGAGCAGTAGAAGATCAGGTACCAAACAACCTTGCCTTGGTCAACAGACGGCACGTACCAAATGAGGAAATAGCACAGGACGGCAAATGGGGTAGACAGTACAATCCTGCAAGGAAAAGATGTAGAAGATTAGAAGACATGCACAAAAGGTAAAAAAAAAAAACCGTTTAACTAGCTACTCCATGATGATGAACAGGTTTGGGATCAGGTACATGTAGATGAAGTTTACTAGGTGTCACTGAATCTTGTCAAGCACCTGGTTATTTTTGTCCCTCCCATGACTATGAGAGATGAAAACTGATTGGATAACTTCCTGTCTTTGTACTATGACTCATGTGGCCAACAGGATGCTGAAGTGGAAAAACATGATCTGCTCTTAATCGGTCACATCTGTGCAGGGAAATAACATTTCAGCTGCATTACACATCATGGAACTGAATGGTACCATATTTTGTTTCCCTGGTAAAGTTTCACAACATGCCGAGTAGTAAAACCCAGCTTCATTTCCAAAAAGAAAAAAGGGTTTGTGGAAACAGTGGAGCCACATTAGGCGGTTTTTCTATTAACGGAATGGGATCCCACAGAATTCCACTGAATGTGGATGTTTTTCTTCAGTCAGTACATCCAACGCCCCTCTCCACCCCCTTTCTGTTTGCTTATTAAATATTTTGGCTGATTTCATGATGTTTTCAGCTACTAATAAGACTGCAGTACTCAGAAAGCATGCCCAGAAAGCATTTGCGGTTTTCACATGAACCGGTCTGTTACATTTCTAGTTTAAAACGGTAAAGGGGTGATGTTATTCAAGAGAATGTAATGCCAAAAAAAAAATTCATTTCAAATTAGGTTAGATGTTTTCACTGAGCTTTAGGATACCATTATCCTTATATCTTTTGTGCAAAAACAAAACGATAGGCTCTCTATAAAAATAAAATAACAAAATATAGTTCAATGATAAATTACAATAAACAAACTGAATATTATAACAGCAAAATAAAAAAAAAGTTCAGCCTGACAATATTTAGATTAGATATTGGACTAAGATTGCACTGAACAAAGTAATATGTTTACACAAACTTAATAGGACATAAAAGGTAGGACTGGTAGGAAGAAATGTATCTATTAAAACATTTGTTATGAAAATAAATTACACATTCGATTTCTCAAGTTTCTTAAATCTGTAGTTTTAATTAAAATATATAATCAGAAAGCAAGTAAAAGCCTTAACTAAACAAATGTTCAAGTGCACACATGTAGCAAAAAGAAGCAACTAGTTAACAGTTCAAGATAATAGCCATCTCAACCAACCAGTCAGGCTGCTATTTGAACTAAAGTAACCCTTGTATGTTGCCTTCAGATTTGAAGCCGTGCTGTTAGGCTTCTCTCGCTCTCTGATTGGTTAACAGAGGTGGTGTGGTGTGGGTTGGACCATTCAAGAGGCACATTTAGCATACAGCTCCCAACCCCCCCATGCAGCATTTCTTCTGAGCCTGACAGCACAATACAAATGTCTTGGTATTCACGCCATGTGAAGAATTACACCTCAGATGAATCGACCTACAAAACGTGCGTCACATATGACAGAGACACTCTTAGCCGTTCAGACCGTTCTAAACGTTTTTTTTTTTTTTTAGGTTTATGGTGCCTTGAAAATCATTTGCGCTTTATGAGATGCTATCACATGGTCAAATATTGACTTTTCTTTTTTTTTTTTCAGTTCCCCAGCTCATGTCATTCAATATATCATTGCAAAAGTGTAACTAACCTTTGCAATGAATTCCCTTTCAGGATTATGATAGCTTAACTCACATGCTTGTGACTATTAATAATGCATGTGATGAAACAGAGAAAATGAAATTATACAGGCTTGTGGTCCATATGACACTCCACGGGAATAGTTAGGGGAGGAAAAAGTCCCCTCTTACCCACATATACCCATAAATACACCAACAAGCCTGTCTCATGTACTCCCAAGTGACATCACAGCACAAATCTAGCATCACTAGGGATCTTGTAATCACACCACCCTGAGAGGATACAACCGTCTTCATCCGATCCAGCTTCACGGAAATGAGCTCATTAGGGAAGACCTTTCTCACCAGCTTCCTATCAGATTCCTTTACATTCCCGGAGTCCAGTTAAAAAGCAGACGCACATTCCTCACCCCGCCCCCCATTCCCATCACTTCCTCGGAGTGGTTTTCTACTTATTCATACAATGAGTGACCTCCTACTTCTGATGACTTGAGCACTCCTCAAACCGAACATCATTTGGAAAATAAGACAGAGAAAGTGGAATCTTGCAAAGTGCTTTTGATGTTAGACTATGCTGTAAACCCAGATTTCTCACAGTGTAACCCAAACCCAAAAGCCTTAATTGTGTAGAAAACCTGTTAGGCATCCCTGTCACTACAGATAAGGCTTGTGCAAGCGCAGGGTTAATGGTCACTAGTTGCAAAATTTCTATTATTTCAGTTTTGTGTTGTGGGAAAGAGCCATTCATTATCCAAAAATGTGCTGAAAAATATTGGTCGCCAATCTCGTGGGGTAAAATTAAAAGTAGTATTAGCAATTTTGTTTTCAAATTTTTTTACACAAGGTTTGCACATCTCACAACCAAATTACCAACATTCAGGGCATATGGTCTAAATAAATACAGTGAATTTGTTTTTGCTAGAAGTAATATTTAACATCACCAAAATGAGTAAGAAGCTACATTTTAACCTAAATTATGCTGTGATTTGGTAGCTAGTTTTGGACCAAATGTTGGTTTCTTAAGCATAATTGCCTCCATATATTCTGCAATACAAGTTAAGAAAAGGAACCATTTAACTTGATTATACTTTGTTGCTCAGTGGCAAGCATGTCTTGTTGTTATAAAGTGGTTTAGTCATGCATGTGACAGAGAATAAATTCATATTGGCCAGCTGAAAATGCAAATTGGTCGAAGGCAAAGCTACTGTGGTGTATCCAAAACCCCCGCCCATCACACCCCTCGACCCAGCGACCCCCCATGAGAGCTCAGGGGACTTCATTTAGTCCCACAAGCTTCCTCTGACTTAGAAACATCACCAGATACACTTGGCTCTCTCACTTAAAGACTACCTCCTGACATTTCACAACAACAGAGAAATGGGTCAGAAGACAAAGCAAGTGGTGAAGCATAGAGATTCATTTGAGACGTATTTTAAATGCAACAGAGGAGGCCTCTGAGTTAGTGGAAGATCGAATTAACTAGGGCAGACAGTTACTACAGGCAACAGGCTCCTTAAACAAGACAATTCTGAGTCTTGTTTAATGTGAAAGATTGCTCTGGACATACAGGTATGAATGCACAAAGACCTGGACAGTAAACCCATCCATTGAAACTGAGCTGAAGAAAGACTTACCAGGGCATCATTCGTCCAAATCTGGTCCAGGGACTCCGGCTGACTAGAAAGCCCACCGTAGGGTCTGTGATGGCATCCCATGCTCGACCCACAAACAAGATGATGGAGGCATAAAATGGGTCCAACTGTCAAGAAACACATTACAGGTTGAGAGTTTTCCAAAAGCTTTTATTCAGCATCAGAATGGACTAAATAACTGAAAATAAAAGATGAAATACCAACATGAAAAAGTTCTGTTAAATATGACATATTTACACTGGGGATAAAGAACAGGTATCTACCATTGCATATCAGTTGAAGATATGAATTTTCATGATAAATCTACAAATATTTTAACTGTTTCGAGGGCTAGGCAGCATGTAAACTACAACAACTTCTTAAAGAGGAGCACATAAAGCCTGCCCAAAGACCTTGAGATATATGAGATCATAAACCACATTACAGGCAAATGGAGTTATTCAGTTGAAACGGTTGTACTTCCAGTACAACACACTTGTAAAACTGCTGCAGAACTGAGTGCTGAGTGCGTCATGCTGGCATTGTGTATTGTAACTGTTAACTATGGGATTAAACACATTAGCAGACCTCACACTGGGAACCTGTCTCCTGTAGTCAGTGGTTACATGATAAACACTGAAGGCTATCAGAACAATCCCTTTAATCTGGCCAATCAGCCTGCCAAGACTACAGTAGCTCCCCCAAAAGTTAATGGCATAAAAGACCTTGGCAAAACTATTCATTTTCCAGTACAATTCCCCTTTGTGACTGTACTTGTTGACTGTGACTATGTGAATGGGAGTAAAGAAACCAGCTTGCCCCGAGGATCGCAAACAGATTCTACATTCTACAAGTCATTATGATCTTCTGTTATCAGGCACTTTCCACGAATTCATCAAAATTCATCCACTACGATGAATCAGTTGACTGATCCAAATGATTAAGATGTTATTGGTAAAAACAGTTCACTCACCAATGCAACGTCCAGCAGGTAGATCTGAAGGAAGAAGCCGATTGCACATCCTGTTATCTGATATGGTGCTCCTCCAATGGCATAACACAACTTGTTGCATACAGACAACTGGCCCCTTGATTCACGCTATTTTTATGGGAGAAACAGTACACGGTTTGAGACGTTCATATAAAGACACTCCAAATAATTAAGAATACAGTACAGAGGCTATATAAGGTCAAATGAGTTCACAGTGTCTCAGTTGGGATTCAAAAATTCACATAATTGTAGCACATTGTGGCCAGACACACTTGTAATTTAGCTTAAGTACTGGATTTAAATATATTAACACAATGCATTTCTGCTTGATTTGCTGTTTGGTTCAAATCCAAACATAACCTCATTTCCCATACAGCTGGGTAGCTTCTGATATTTGGGTCAGGGAGCCCTCAAGCAAGAAATCCCACTGAACACAATCAGAGGAAACAGGCAGTGTTCTTCTTTGATGAGCATCAGTACATCAGTTTAAATAATGGTGCTTTAGCCATTTCCATCTATCATCTAGAGCTGAAACCTTTGGTATGCAGAATCAACTCTGCATCAGCAATAAGTGCACATCACGTTTTGCAGCAATAAAGCCATATCACATAATATCAGCCTCATAAATCAAAGGAATATGACTGGATTATCCATTCTGATGATGTGCCATGTGTGTGCATGTAGAATCTAAACTTGACAAATGGGGGATCAATTAATTAGTGCTTCGTGTTACACACACACATTGTAAGCATCTAAAATTGCTGGGTCATTAGTAGAATAATTTCCAGAAATAAAATTCAAGTAAGGATTCATTGTTAGCAGACCATGACATTATGACATCTAAATGCAAACTCTTAAGTAGTAAAGTGGAGAGAGAAAATATGAATTTTTCTAATAATTCACTGGCACGTTTAAGCAGTTTATGCATTTATTGAACAGAGAGCTTTCCATATTTGAGCTCAACTAAATGAGCGATGAAACGTGATATAATTATAACTCTGGCGTCAGAATTCATGTGCAATGGGTCTAATATTCGTTTATATCATATATAATCTCCACGCGTCGCGAGCAGCGCAGAAAGGGCGTGCGCGCTTAATTTAACTTGACAAAATGACACGTCGATCATCAGCCGCTCCTACGTGGCTGTTCAACAGGGAAATCATGCGAATGGGAAACACCTACACTGCTGATAAACTCATCACTGAATGAAAGCATCAATTATATTCAGTTTCTTACCTTTGCTGCCGGTTTGATTCCATCTGGGCTGGGTTTTTGAAGGAGACTGGTATTGGAGTACTGCTCGGCGCCCTCGCCTCTAGCCATCTCGTTCTTGAAGATTTGCGTTTAAAGTCGTTTACACGTTTCCTATGAATCCAGTAATTGAATTATATGAAATAAAAAGGAAAACAATTAACCGGTTCGATTAAACAACAACACTGTATCCGCAACCGTTTCCTTCGGAATCAACCTGTGTTTCTGCCGGTCTCTGTATCAGCCGACAGTAGTAGTAATTCAAGTCTTGCTCCGCCCCTTTCATTCTAATTCTCTCTCGTATGATTTTCACCCGACGTCAAGAGGCGGGTACAAACATGACGTCAACACGCAGACGCATGACCAGATGCACTGATTCTAATGAAAATCACTTTGAAATGAAATGCAATGAAACTCAAATAGATTTCTGAATCATTATGTTTAATGTATGATATAATTATGCTCTCTTTTCTGACAAAAGAAAGTCATAATTTGGGTGGGTTTTCCATTCTGCAATACACTCAGAGAAAGAATTGTCATGCAGGGTACTGTAAACTGTAAATGTACTGTTTACACACACACATATTGGGGGGCGTCCACCAAAACAACTGGACGCCCATATACACACACCATAGTGTTTACAGGGTTCAGGTTCACGCACTAATCAATGTGTGTCAACAGAAGATTAGATAACAGTCTGTTGGCTTGAGTCGTTCAGTGTCACTTAGCATTCAATTAGCATTTTATCTTGAGAGCAGAGGGCAATGCATTGCTGTTCAGATCGACTTTGTCACTTTTGTGTCCCATATGCATCAGCCTTTTGCCAACGGTCTGTGGGCGTGATGTCTGAGGCATGATCTCATTTTGTCTAGACCCCAGTGATAGGTGGGTTTAGGTGTGGGGTTTGGGGTGTATATAATTCATACAAATTCATACGAATTGTGCAACTTGTAAAATACATTTTAGCAAAAATCGTATGGATTTGTATTACTGAGGTTGTACGAATTAGCCACCTCATAAAATATGTACAGATTGCTGTGAGATCGGGCTGGAGCTTTTGATCTAAAGGCATTCTACTGCTTAAAAATGAGTTTTGTATATATAAATATAATTTGTGTGTATATTTATTGGTTACAACATTTATTTATTTATAATTAATGTAATTTTACATTCATACTCAGCATTTCAAAAAATGTGTGCAAGTTGTAAATGAGAAAATGAAAAAAGCCTGTATACAGTATAGATGCATGTTTGATGTTTAATGTTTGCTCTAGTCCTTTTAATTAATCAAAGATACAACTTTTAAGATACAAATATTTTAATAATGTATTAGTAAATGTTTCAATTAACATTAACTAAGAATAACAAATGCTTGTTACAGTAGTTAAATATTACTGTCAGAATCATGCACCTATTTTGCCCGCAGCACTTTTCTGTTCCTGTTTTTCCCTTATATGGTCTTGTTCCTGTTCTCGTTGTCAAAACAGAATTTGTCATTCTGTTCACCTGAATTTTTCCCAGTTATCTTATTATTAGTGTGTACTTGTCATTTTTGCAAATCGTGCACATAATTTATTTATTTTTTCCTGCATGTCATGTGTGGGGCTCCTACTTTACATCCTGGTAGCAATCACTAATTTAAGTGGTCTAAATGCATTGGGGCCAGATTTACTAAACAGGGAAAATTAGCGTTAGATCTCAATTACATAAGAGTGCTAATGTGAGGGGGAAATTCTGATGCTAAATTGTGCACATGCTTTAGCCTACTATTTTTTTCTTGCATGCGGGGCTCTGTATTAAAATGACTTTCAACCAGCATAAAAAAAAGAAAAAAGAAAAAACCAACCCAACCTTTAACTAATGTCAACACATGGAGTTGTAAAGTGTTATAATGTTTTCCAACAAAATTAGAATCCATAATCTTAAGAAATCTGGAGTTGATTTGTTAATATTTCCTTCAAATGTGAGGGAGGCTTTAGTTGTCATTGTATGTCTGTTGAGTTTTTGTTTGCCACTGGTTAAAAGACACAGTCTTGATTCTTATTTACCTGTCTAGTACACAATGACAAATTTTCAGTTTGTCCAGAGATCATTTCGCTCTTGTTTGCACAACCATGGAACAAATGGCAACATGAAACTGAATGGTATTTCACATATGGAGCCTTGAAGTTTTACTGCTTTCCTGTACCTCATATTTCTTTCACAATGTCTTCAGGGTGGTGTGACCAGAGTCTCTGACCATGACTCAGTCCTTCTGCATTCACTTTCCGTTACAGCCTCAAGCAACAATGGCCTTTTGTAGCCTACTGTTATAATCATGACAAAGTTTCAAGGAACCGGAGGAGCAGTGAGCTTGCTGTGATCATAATTCCACTGGTTTTATGTTGGGAGGGGTCATTCATGAAGCTTTCATCAGCTCACATGAGTGTGTTGTCAAACACACAAGACGCGTGTGTATGATGGCGCTGAAAACCTGACCGCTGTTGTTTGTTCTGCACTATACATAGCCACAGGTGTTATGGAAAGTCACGAGCAAGCGGGTGGGATTTATCTGTGTATGCGTGTGTACAGTATGTGAGAACTGTTACCATTATAGCAACAGGTTTGAAGCACAGGTTCTGTACCCTTGTCAGTTCTGCTTATCTGGTGCACGGTGTATGAATGTGTTTTTAATTAAAACAGGATGTAATATACCAGTCAAACTTCTGGACACAGCTGAAGACTTACAACCACTTCAAAAGACGTTTTGCAGACAAATATACATTCTGCATTTATGTATGTATGTGTTTACTTATTGGATTTTGATATTGACTGGAGGAAAATGCTTAAAGGGACAGTTCACCCATAAAATGAAAATTTACTGACCCTCAAGTCATCCAAGGTGCACATGCCTTTCTTATTTCAGATATAATTGGAGTTATATGAAAAAAATTTTGTGGCTCTTTTAAGCTTTATAATGGCAGTAAATGGGGTTTAAGTTTTTAAAGTCCAATAAAGTGCATAAATCTAATATAAAAAATACTTCACATGGCTCTGGTGAGGTGCAGTCCTCTGCCAGTTTTCTCTACAAATCCTCATTTTGTACATCTATTTGGTGACCAGTGTTTTGATTTGCTCTCTCGAATGTTTCCACATTCGTCACTTCTGTGTTCATCACCATAATCGTTTACAGTACATTCTATATGTCATCTTCTGGAATGCCACTCTCTCATGAACATGTGTATGACGAAAATGCATTTATTAGCTTTTAGAAGGCCTTTTATAACTGTTTCACTTTTATGTAGTTAATTAATATTACTCAGTATAAATGTACAATGTAACAAGGACACCTTAAAATAAAGTGTAACTGAAAGTCATAAACAGCTAGAATGGCTTAAGGGTCAGTAAATCATGGGGATATTTACATTTTTGGGTGAAATTTGTTTTGTAGACAAATATAAATTGTGTCTATATTTTACGTATGTGTATATGTGCTTATGTGTATTAATTTTTTTATTAGCTTTATTGGAAAATGACTGGAAGTAAAGCATCTAATAAGACATACAATCCACCTCCCAGACTGTTTTCCTTGACTGTGCCAACAGCAAACATTATTAAAAAAAAAAACACACCCACTAAAACAGTCCACGTACACATACTGTTAAAGAGTCTCTGCTGATAGTCTCAAAGTCCAATAAAACTGTCTATGTGGCTGTGGGGCAGAAATACAAAATGTTGGGCCATGCTGGTTCTGTTTAATCTGCGTAATAGCATGACCTCAGACAGTCTGAAATGGACATGAACTGTAATAAACTCTGGCCACTGGTGAGGAACACGTCACGATTAGAGACCTTTTCCATGTGGAATGGTGCACTGCACTCCCATCTGTATTTGTTAAGATAAAAACTTCATATTAAACTGGAGAGTAGGTCGGAACAAGCGATTGAGCAATTTATATGATGGCAGGACACCAAATAATGCATGCAATTCAACTAAAGTTATACTGTAGCCTATTTTTTTGTATTGCTAATGATCTAAATAATCATTTTAAAGCATGTTAACTCCTTTATTTAAACTCAGCTAAAGTTTAATATACCATACTCAGTTTATTCCCCTTATTAGGATAAGACTTAAAGGTTGCTTTTTAAGGCGCTCACTTTTTTAACCCACTGGTGTGCTCCTACACCACTTGTATAGTATTAAAAGCCTTGCACTTGAAATGTGATATCAAGACCTAAATATATATATATATATATATATATATATATATATATATATATATATATATATATATACAACATCAAAAAATACCACATCAGGTCCCAAAAAAACAAATCTGGGAAACAGGCTATATATACTATAAATAAAAGAAAATGTATATATATATATATATATATATATATATATATATATATATATATATATATATATATATATATATATATGTCTGTATATATATATATATATGTCTGTATATATATATATATATGTCTGTATATATATATATATATATATATGTGTGTGTATATATATATGTGTGTATATATATATATATATATATATATATATATATATATATATATATATATGTGTGTATATATATATATATATATATATATATATATTAACACAACTAAATAACTAATGCATATTGAATATCAGAAAGGTAGGCTAGATTACTCAAAACTAAATCATTAAATAAATGATGAAATATATAAATAAATTAATATTTAAATGCATAATTGCATAAATATTTATTTATTATTCAGTCATTCATTCAGAAAACCACTATCATTTACCACAGTCTGCTGCTGCATCAAGAAATGCAACTTGAATATCTGTTACTTGAAGCTATACATCAGTTCTATGCAGCAAAGTGAATGTGATAGACTGGTTAAACTAATAACATTTATTACTAATAAACGAATATGTATTTATATATACATAACGCAGTACAAAAAGATAGCTTCCCCCCTTTCATTATGAGTGATGATGCCAGAAAGCTCAGTGTGAGGATGAATTATGTAAAATGACTCCTTCCAGAACAATAGTATGTCACAATTGCATATACAGTATATCATGTGGGGTCATATGGTAAGTCATTCTCTCTGTTTTAGGAGCAGCTTCACCACACCCCTATTAGGATTCTTCACACACCGTGTGAGCATTACTCAATGTCCAACTGACAGCTTCCTGTCTATTTTCACTCTGCGTATTCAGACATGCCATTGACATTCATAGCAGCTCTTTGCCTCCGTCATGAATTTTCCATCCTGACCCTGAGAGTATTTAAAGGTGTCAGGTACAACACCAAACGCTGACTTGCATGAAACTTTGTTGTTATTTTCAAACTTGGGTCCACCATTAACAAACCATTGAGGGGAAAGGAAAAGTGCACAACAATACAATACACCTTGTGATATTGATTCTGAGTTACTTGGACCAGTGAGAAATATAAAAGAATATTTTAGCATCATTAGGGGTGAGTTTCGTTCCACTGGTCATTTGCTATTTAGTAAATTGTTCCTTTAAAAAGTGGAAGCAAATGCAGAATGAATAATCAATCTGATATAGCTACATACTGTGTCCTAACATCCTCTCTGGATTCATTCTACTTCCCAGCAGCCTTACCAAAACCTTCCGTGATGTAACTCTCTCTTAGTCAAGCACCACCATCATGCTAAGGAAGTTACACTGTATGTTACATTTAATTTCCTTCTGATGACTGTACAGTACATGCGCCACGCTGGATTCTTCCTCGCGTAACCAGTACATCCAGCAGTCATATATTACTACTGACTGTGTGAAAGCAATATCTCTAGGTTATAGCTTGTATCTGTTTCTGTGTAAACCTTATTGTAAACATTCATCAGTGCATGGCATTCCAAAGAGGATGGTTCCATTGGATGGTTGAAAACCAGCATAAGGCAGATACCTATTAAACCACTGTTTTAGTAAATTTAGACTAATCTGGGTTGTTTTACTTGTGAAACATCCATACAAGCAATTCCTGATGGATGAAGTCAAGTCTCACCCAGTCGCCTAAAAACACAACACTAGGCTACAGCAGAACAGAAATGATTCAGTCAGCCCACTGACCAGGATTTGTTTTCGATGAGATTTAGCTGCCATCTTGTGGTCATTAGCAAAACAGTTCTCATTTTAATATGATGAAAACACCTTATTTTATGTTAAAACATTGCTACGTGTACTGCGTTAGGCTAACTGAGACTTGTCATAGCCGTTGCTTATTGCTCTTTTGTTGATTCTGATTGCTTCCATTGTCTTCATTTGTAAGTCACTTTGGATAGGCGTCTGCTAAGCGACTAAATGTAATTATCATTATTATTATTATTATTACACCAAATATCTTCTCCCACGTGCTTATAAAACCTGTATTACTCTTCTGCCAAACGTACTGTCGTAATTTCTTCGAAAAGAATCACTCCTACTGTTCATGCAAAGTCACTTCTGGATTTGGTGGGCTACTGTAAATAATACTAATCATTGCTGAAATACCGAACATAAATACCACTCAGTCACTACTGGAAACTAAACATTTTAATTCAGACATAATTTACTGACCCTCTACTTGTTCCAAATCTGTAGTTTTAAACACAAAAGAAGATATTTTGTAAAATGTTCATAATCAAACAGTTGACAGTATATGGAAGTCAGTGGCTACCATCAACTGTGGGACCACCAACATTCTTCAAAATATCTCTAACTTTTTATGTATGTGCGTGAAGAAACAGACTTTCAAAAACTAAAACCACCCTGAGAAATATTCAGAAATATTTAAGAAGTGTGACACAGTGCTCTGCACAATGTACACGTTATGCTGCAATGCAGTGTACAACCTACAAAAACGTAAATACAATTTATGATTTAAAAATTATAATAAGTCCCCCATGTCATAGCTTCGCCCTGATCACTCAGTCATGATTCACACTGCACAAAAAAATGATTGGTGTGCAGACAAATGTACAGTACAAATATCAGAATATGTTAGTCTTTAATTACATATATCACCAGCAGGTGGCGTAAATGGACCACAAAGTTTTTCTTTCAAAATCTAAAGTCACCGCATTCGTAATCATCGCCGTGCACTTAATAAGTTTATATTGTGATACTGCAAATGATGCTGTGTTCAGCTTGACAAACTAAGAAATCTCTATTACAATGGTAACCAACTGAGTATCTGGTTACTTGCAGTTGCAGTATGTTGGAGCTGTTTGCAAACATCATGCCTGTTACCTGTGACTTTAAACACCTCCAATTCATCTCCTGTTACATCAACGGTATCTAGATGTGAGAAATGTCACAGCACTGAGAATAATGCAATCACAGTTGACATGCATCTTCTTAAATGGGTTCTAGAGACAGAAAAACACAGAGTCTCAAGCCACCCACTCCAGACCCTTCACACATATCAGTGCTGGAGAAATCAGTGCTTAGCAGCACAGATGGATCTTACACAACATACCCAGGAAATCAACTTTCAGAAGACTTCTGTCAAGAACTGAAAAACCCTACTTGTTTTTGGTTTATCAATAGACCTTAGTCAGGGTAAAGGCATATTTATTTTTTATATGTAAATATATATTATATTTTTGACAGTAATGAAAATGAGGTTGTGAGGGATAGAAGTACAGTGTGTTCATTGGATTGTATTATGCCGTTTGTTGCTGAAAACTCTTAATAAAACTTGTGAGTCATGGCATTTACGTGATCTAGGACCTTAATACAGTGTATGTCATTGTATAGACTAAATGTATTCCTCACAGCCTCATTTACATCTATATTAAATATGAAGTCTAACCTGACTGAAGTCTATTAAAGCATTCTGCCCTTCAGATCATTTTGTCTATTACATGGCTCTTGGAAATGTGTGGATCATTTGATTGTATTCTTACTTGACATAAAAGTTCTGATAAATGATGTATGTTATGAATGTTACATTAATGTTTAATAAATGTTGGTTACATGATTGTGTCGGACCCCACACAGAGTGAGAGTATAGGCTGGTTGTAAGGAAATCCTTAGGGGCTGAAGCAGAAGAAGCAGTTCTTTGATGAAAGCCTATGGACAGATGAGCAAGTCCAGCTGTCCAGAGCTGCTCGGCATCAGTTTACAGCAACCTTAGTGCCTCCCCAAGAGATCCCAGAGCAAATGGACCCACCACTACCCTTTACCATATCATATGGCACATACTGTCCTCATAAAAGCATGCTTTTCATGCAGGCACATATGCACACACGCAATTCTTAGAACAAACTGTTCTTTCTCCATGGAGTATCACTTTATTTTATTGCTTTTATGTCAGAAGTGCAGGGCAGTAAAAGCTCAAGCCCTCTCCGTAGACACTCAAACAAACGCATGCATGCTGCAACAGCTGATTCTCTCTCCTCCTCGGGGGGTCTCCGCCTGGTGCCATACCCGACGGCTGAATGTTGTAATACTGTTATTCTGTAGGACTTAAATGCCTCAGCTGTCGAAAAAATTCAACTCGCCTGCCAAACATCCTGGGCCTAGTTTGATCTTCAGGGATGTTTTGGTGGTGACCTCTACTGTCTTAACTGAGCTCTCTTTCTACAGAAAGGTCTACTAATTAATTTGCTCAATATCTCACTCAGCTACACGTAAGATAGTACAATCACAAATGATAAATGACTTATATAAAATCACAATTGTTTCTCCTAGACTGCATGTGGAGAGAGAAACAACAGTGAAACCCTGTTTCTCAAACTGTTTCTTTGATCTCATCAGTTCCTCAAAATGAAAGGAAAAAAAGGTTAATCCTCAGACTTCTGAAGAACTAGAATTTAACAGGGTAATAAGCAAATGATCTGTCATCTGACACACTCACAAGTATGTGAGTATATGGCCCGTTACAGCTGTGGGAGGTCAGGTTGTATAGTTCTTGTCATGGTTTCTAAGTGGACAGAAGGTCCTCTTCTCCACCTCACCCCTGCCCTCTTCCTGTGCCTGATGAATAATGCTTTGATCAGCTCGAGAGGGATGGATCAGTGTGTGTTTGACTGATAGAGACAGAAAGAGAGCAGGAAAAAGAAGCATCTCCAGATGTGTGTGTGTGAGGGTGGAAAGTTGCAGAAGGATCAATCACATCCGTTGACAGTTCTTATCTGGGATGGGGGCTCACCCAGGGATTCCCAAGAGACTCATACAGTGGTCCATCATGCTGCTGGCAGAAGGGGCTGATGGGATGCAGTGACCGTCCCATCTGTCAGGACATGGAAATCACACCTATGACCACACCTCCACTATCTATCTATCTATCTATCTATCTATCTATCTATCTATCTATCTATCTATCTATCTATCTATCTATCTATCTATCTATCTATCTATCTATCTATCTATCTATCTGTCTGTCTGTCTGTCTGTCTGTCTGTCTGTCTGTCTGTCTGTCTGTCTGTCTGTATTTTTATGCATTAAATATGTTTAAGTATTTAATTGGAAAAGATTACAACTGGACTTTCAGTTTCAACACTCACGGCAATTTGTGAATATTAAAATTTTTAAAGAATTGGTGGAGTATTCATTTGAATTCATATGATCTCAAATTCATACATTTTATACAATGGGTCAATCATCATATTCTTGTTTTTTTCTAGGAATTGTATGATTTCATACAAATTAAATCATACATTTATACAAGATCATCAACTCGTACAATAGTTATGAGATTTATTTATTTATTTATTTATAAATAGTTTTCTACCCCATAACAAAGCATTGACTTTGACATTACCAATATTACTGGGAATTCTTTGGTCAAAATATATGCAATGATGTCACTTCCTCACATATTATGTCAGGAAGTCATTATTTTTTACTGGTGGCTTTTTTAATATTCTTTGTAACTGATTACGTGTATTCAGTGGAATTGTGATAACAGACATGTAAACTGAAGTTTTTTCTTCGTGGTTTTTTTTTTCCGCATTACACATTTAAATTACAGATGAATCTATCAAAAATCTGATTATGCTCATTATCTCTGTATCATACTCTACAGTATGTTTTATAGTTTATAGTCTTTTATGACACATGACGGTAGGAGGAGAGACAGGACAATCTCTGTACGCGCGCACACACACAAACACACACACATCAGTAGTAGAATGGGAGACACAATTACACAGTTTCCTAAAATGACACATTGCTGAACATCAGCACTTTGATTCCTCTCTCTCTGTGTGTGTGTGTGTGTGTGTGTGTGTGTGTGTGTGTGTGTGTGTGTGCGCGCGCGCCCTTGCAGACAAAAGACAATATTTTTCATGTCTCATCCTTTTGATACATCTAAAAGCGTCCGATAACAACACATCAGAATTACTTTATGCAGAACCAATCCACTGGGCTGATTTGTTTCTGTGCTTATTTTAGCCTCATGGCATAAATTCTATATGGGTTGAACAAAGAAAGATTTACTGTCTTTGTGAGGACTGTTTCTGTAGAGTGCTTGCTCAGCATCTGCTCATTGCGTCTTCATTAAACACTGCTGCTGTGTATGGATATTCATTACAGTCAATTGAATGTTACTGATACTGGATTCAGCCAGTAAGCCATCAGGGCTGTGATTTATTGGTGCTTATTAGAGAGCATTGATCAGAATTGAGCTGAGAGCTGGTGGAGCCGCATGTAGCTGATTGATCATGCTAGCTGCTCTCCACAGCGGCCTGGGAGTCATTAGCAGTGCAATAATAATTTGCTTTCAATGAGTGTCTGTCTGAATCAAGACTTTTCCGTCAGCCTATAAAGAACTCATAGATTGAGCGTTGCTTTTTTGCATAATGATTGACAATCACACAAGTACACAGCAATTTACTGAATTATGTTACAGTAATAAAGCCATGAGCGATGCTGCTGAAGTGTGCATTTCTTTACAATTGAGTGGGTATTTTAGTTTTAATTTTAATGTTTTCTTGTGCTCACCAAGACTACATGTATTTGATTAAAATACTGTAAATATTGTAAAATATGTTTACCATTTGAAAGAAATGTGTTGTATTTAAATATATTTTGAAACTAAATTAATTTCTATGATGAAAAGCTATATTTTCACCATCATTACTCCAGTATTCAGTGTCACGTGATCCTGCAGAAATCTTTCTAATATGCAGATTTTCTGCTCAAGAAACATTTCATATTGCCATCAAAGTTGAAAATGGTTAAATATTTGGTGGAAACAATTTTCAAGATTCTTTGATGAGTAAAAAAGTCACAATTTCTTGTGATAAAATCAGGAACATTTCTTTTACAAAAGCCCTGATCTTCTTGAGTGGCGTTAGAAGGTTCCATCCATCCCCCTTTTTACAACACCACGTGCATTTATTGGGCTATTACCGAGTGATTGATTGGTGTCCCACAAGATGCATGACATCAGTCCTCCTGCATCATTGATGTACAGGGCCTCTGGCATGAAACGACGTTCCTGGAAAAGGCTGGTCTGAGTTTTTGGAGGAGGTGTAGGCTTGAGTGCTTCACTATGGGTCAAGAAGCTATTGGCTATTGGATGGTTTTTGAACTAAGAGAGCATTCTGGGACTGGGATCGATAGATCAATGCAGAGGATTGTGTGGATGTCTTGAATTCCTGTAGAGGGGTCTGCCCCATGGGCCCACCCTCTCCTGCTGAGGTGGCCCATCTCTCTGGGGTGACTGGCTGCTAATGTGCTAATGTGCCCTGCTTGACTTCTCCATAAAGCCAACAATGCCGTCTTCTCCTCACTGTTTCACAGACATATGCTGGAGAGACAATGAAGAAGTTTGTGTGGGTGGGTGGGTCGTGGAGGAGTTGAGGCATCTTCAGCTTGAGTTAACCTGGAGGGCTTTTGGGTGGGAAAGACAGTGTTGTCAGTGTTAACCATTGTTAGGACTCAAATGTGAATGTCGGGACTATGAAACAGAGGCAGGCCATGGGAGGAGAAGGAGAAGCTCCCCTGGTTGTCTGAGAGGCCAAAGGGCCCGTCATTCTCTCAGGCTATAATGAATATCACATAAGAGCAACAGATTGTGGGGTGTCTCCAAACCGGTGAGATTGTCACAGAAGAGCACAAAACACAATGCAGAAAGCTTCACTGACTCCACTATTCATGAGTTTATTCATCCTCTCAAGAGACCCGCATCACTCATGAATGTTAAAATGATGTTAATCAGACAATGATGTGTTAAGGAATGACTAGAGATTTAATAGTCACACATCTATCTATCTATCTATCTATCTACAGTTTTGTTTTGGAAGGTCTGTCTTAATTTTATTTGTCCACACTAATAACACCAAGGTCCAGAGCTGTTCTTAGCTGTTTAGAAGATAAGCCACTTCCAGTCAAGATCCGCCGCATGGCTAAATGTTTATAGCACAGCAATTTGGAACTATTTTGGTGTAATGTAGATTATCGTCATGACTTTGATCTTCCTTGGTAAAGTGCTTGCACACACATTTCCCTTATGTAAGGATTGAGTCTCTGGCAACCAAATAGTAATTTTATCCCCCTGTGAGTACAGACAGAGGAAGCAATAGTCTTTTGGCAAGCCACAAGCTGTTTTCTTTGGCCTTGTTGTGCTTGGGCTGTATAACAATGAAGGCAACCCTCTAACTTAAACAAATGGAGGGGTCAGGTGGAAGCTATTCTTATTCTAATATGAGGGGACAAAGCAATGCATGTGAAACACTGTGGAGAGGAGATTATAATGTTTCTTTCAACTGTAAAAATGTGTGTGCCCTTGTTGTTAAGGGCAAGAACTTGCGGTTACAGCTAAAGTGAGAGACCAGATTTACCGCTCTTTTCTTTCATGCAATTATTATTTGCAGTACTGGCAGACATTAATTTGATTTATTCATATTCTTTACTGTCTGTAAGAACACAGTGTTCAAGATATAAATATAAAATTCAGCTGCATGAGTAATACTCGGTACTGGTGGACCTTGTTTACTACAAATAATTTAGCATGCTTGTAAATTGCGAGCATAGCTCAAAATCTTTGCAAAACATCATTGATTTGTTCATAATTTTGAATCCATTTTAATTTAGGCTTAGTCATTAGTTTATACAACTCATTCTAGTTATTTTAACAAAACCTAATCACACTCAGTTTATTGACGTATGCACATCATTAGAGTTCACAAACGGCTGGGACATGAGAACAAAAACACTGGGCTTAAACTGGCTTAAAGCTCTTTCCAACTGGCCCCGGGCCAGCAGGACATCCTTATGTTGAGGGGTGTAAGTTAACAATTGCATATATACACTTTGTTTATAGAATGTTAACGTTTCTCAGGCAGTGCTTTGTTACAAACTGACATAGAGCTGATGTTTGTGGACACTGATGAAACTCTTTATGTCATTCAGAGGCCAGACTCCTCTGCCTTTGTGTGCAGCGTTGATGTACAAGGGTCCTGCTCTTTGATGAGGGCATCTCCATCTACAGGTCATGTTGGGTCAACACCAACATTGGGTCAACGCCGCTCTTTGTGAAGGCCTGCTAATCTTGATTTGAGCAGACTGCAGGCCGGGATGTGCAGCAGCTTCTCTGTTAACACCCGCTGCATTTGGGTATGCCACTGCTGAAAGACTATTCTGCTGAAATGGAGGCTATTTATCCAGTCAGCTGTAAAAAGAGACCACATGAGATGAGTAAATGGGAAATAAGAGGTTTAGAAATATTCTGGGATAAATTGCTTGTGATATTCCTCATATTCCTTAAGTGTCTGTTTAATGAGTGAATGGAAATAGGGGGCGAGTAAATGATGACAATGTTAATAATTTTAAGATTACTTGTTGTTTTTATGTCATTTTGAAGCCTGTATGAGTCATTAATGTGTTTACAGATTAAATTGTGAGGTTCTGGCCACTGGTTTGAGATCTCATAATATATAACCATGACCTTCACTCATATTACCATGTGTATGATTTCTGGACGCAGGGTTGTTAATGAAAGTTATTCTGACCTTAGTAGTTTTGTGGCTCTTCTGCAGGCAGTTTGATTAATTTTGTCAGGTCACATGAGGATCTCTGCAATCCATTTGTAAATGAACTGCGGTCTGTGTAATCAAACGAAGATGGCATCAAATCAATGATGTGATTATTCTTTCTGGATGCTGCATGGATTTCCAGGAATGCTGAAGAAATGACCAGGAGGAGGAAGATTCCTATCATGTACAGATGCACCAGGGGACGTCATTTAACCCAGTCTCTGTCTCAGATTCCTTCCTGTCCTTTTTTTTTTTTTTTGTTTGTTTTTTTACATTTAGAGCCTTATCATGTACAAACACATATAATGTAGTCTACACATTATTTGGGTGTTAAAAAAAAGAAAAAACTTATGAAAAAGAACTGTATACATAAACCAAAAAACAAACAAAAAACAAGTCTTGTGAAAAATAAAAAATAAAAAGAATAAGGAAAGGTGAATTAAAAATGGAGGTGCATAAACAAGAATAAATACATATACACTCACTGGCCACTTTATTAGGGTACACCTGTTCGATTGCTTGGTAGCACAAATTGCTAATCAGCCAATCACATGGCAGCAACTCAATGCATTTAGACATCAAGATGTGATGAAGTTGACTTTCTGAAGTTCCAACTGCGCATCAGAATGGGGAAGAAAGGGGATTTAAGTAACTTTGAACATGGAATGGTTGTTGGTGCCAGATGGGCTGATTTGCAGATTTCAAAAAGTGCTGTCTAATTTGATTTTCATGCACAACCAACTCTGGTCTGAATGACAGAAAATGGAGGCGACAATTCACACACAAAATTGGACAATAGAAGATAAGAAAAAAGTTGCATTGACTTATGGGTCTCAATTTCTGCTGCGACATTCAGACGGTAGGGTCAGAATTTGGCGTGGATCCATCCTGCCTTGTCTCAATGGTTCAGGCTGCTGCTGGTGGTGTAATGGTGTTGGGGATATTTTCTTGGCCCACTTTGGGCCCCTTAGTACCAACTGAGCATCATTTAAACACCACAGTCTACCTGAGTATTGTTGCTGAACATGTCCATCCCTTTAGAACTACAGTGTACCCATCTTCTGATGGCTACTTCCAGCAAAATAATACACCATGTCACAAAGCTCAAATCATCTCAGACTGGTTTCTTGTATATGACAATGATTTCACTTTACTCTCTCTCTGGCTGCCCCTTCCTGGTCAGGTCTTACAGGGGGCTGGCTATTGAGGAAAAGTTGGGGATAAAACATCGGTAATAGCCCGCCAACCCCAGAAAAGCATGTACCTTTTTTCCCAGTGGCATGATGAGTCCCCTTCCAATCCTGTATACCCGGTACTTGGCTTCAGTCAGGCCGAGATGGCATTTTCTGGTGTTGGCTGTGTGGCCAGCCCTTCTCAGTTCCATTAACACTCAACCGGGTTGAACCATCATCTTCGGCACCATGACAATGGGACTGGCCAAGGGGCTACGAAACGGCTCGATGATCCATAACTTCAGCATCTTTTGGACCTCCTCTTCTATAGCCGGCTGATGTGCCTTGGGGATCTGGTAAGCCCGCTGCTGCAACATAACTCCCAGCACAGTGTTAATTTCATGCTGTATTACCAAGGTCCGTCCTGGGGTTTCACTGAAGACATTTGAAAATGGACTGACCTAGACTTCCAGTTCTTTCTTCTGTGGCCCGGACAGCTGTGAGTTCATTTCTACAATGGGAGGCTGGTTTAGAGAGAAAGCAGCGAGCTGCTTAGAGCACAAAGCCCACTTTTTAAAGATGTTAATATGGTAAATTTGTTCCACCTTCCTCCGTCCCAGCTGTCTGACATGGTATGTGACCGGCCCCATCCGTTCAACAACTCTTTAAGTTCCCTGCCAGGTGGCCAGGAGCCTGGAGGCGTCAGATGGAACCAGGACCATGACCCGATCCCCGTGCTCGAATTCCCTTGCTTGAGTGGGCCAGTCATATATCCTCTGCTTGGCACGCTGCGCGGCCCCTTAATGTTCTCGAACTAGTGGCATGACCAGATTGATCCTCTCTCTCATTTCCCGTATGTGCTCGTTGGGGTAGCGATTTGGTGTATGCTGGGTTTCCCAAGCCTTGAGAGCTACATCCAGGAGCACTTGTGTTTGCCTTCCAAACAGCAGCTCTAACGGTGTGAACCCAGTGGATGCCTGAGGTATTTCCCAGACCCCGAGCAGCACGTAGGGAGGCATAATATCCCAGTCATCATCGGCTACTATCTCCAGCATCTGCTTCAGAGTCTTATTAAACCATTCCACTAATCTGTCCGTCTGAGGGTAATAAACAGGCAGACCGGCAGAGGTCAGTCATGATCCGGGACATGAAGGGGGTGCCTTGGTCAGTCAGGATCTCCTTGGGTACAATGTTCCTAGCCATGGCTTTGCAAAGGGGAATGGCCTCTGGGTACTGGGTGGTGTAGTGGACTATAACCATAATATGTTCGTGACCCCGGGCAGACTTTGGCAGCAGGCCAACCAGATCCATCAAGATCCACTCAAAGTGCACCTCAATGACAGTCAGCAGTATTAATGGGCTGGGGGGAGGGCGACGTGGAGCCATTTGCTAGCACATAGGGCAGCTTTGACAAAAGCATTTTACTTCTGCGTTCAAACCTGGCTAGTGGAAACAATCTCTTATCTGCTGGATAGTGTTTCAGCTCCCAGATAATCAACCATAGGATGAGAGTCTGCCAGCTCGATGTTTACCTCTGTCTTGGTTTTAGGTATCATCAGCAGTAGTTTTTCCTCCCACTGCCTGGGGGTGACGCAGTACAGCAGGCCCTTTTTTACAATTAAGTAAGGGAGGGGGTACGGCACTGGAAAGCATTCCTCATCTTCAATCTGCCAGACTTGTTCCCAGCAGTGGCAGAGCCGCTCATCCTCATGTTGTTCTCGGCCAAACAACCCCCCAGCTGTAGCCTGTTGGAACACGTCAAGAAAGACATTAGGCAAAAGGGAATTTTGAGACTCACCCTACCTTTCGCTGTCGGTGGCCAGCAAGATGGACTGTCTAGTGGGTGGTCCTCTGTGTCTCCTCCCTTGGGGCTCCTGGTTTGGGGTGGATGGCTGCATGGCTTTGGACAACAGCTGGTCAAACCTTGGCCAGTCTCCCCAGTTGGGAATGGCGCGATGATGTTAGCCCACTCTTCTTTTGCCCACCCCTCCCATGAAGCAACGACATCAAATGTATGGAGGTAAGCCTCAACATCATCCTGGTCTGTCAGTTTCAACAGGTACTGTTAGCTTTGCTGGCAGCGTCTGGGAGGGGAAAGCTAAACCGCTGCGCTGGCCTGTAGCTGCTCGATTACCCGGTCAGTATATTCTTACCACGCTGCCAGTCTCTACCTGAATTGCAGTTGGCAAGCTGAGAGCTAGGTGAGGCGGCAGATAATCTCCTCCAGAGAGAACAGCAACCCTACAGGCAAAAAAAAACATAGACATAAAATCTTGTGTTATCTTCTCATGTCTTCACCCTAATATGCCCGCATTCTCCACCATCTGTGGTGGGGTAAATGAGGACACCGACACAGAAGGCATAGGTGACAGCCAAAATATCCCCAGAGGGTAATTTATTTAAACAAAGAAGTGCAAATACGGTGCCTGTGAAGGTGCTCTGGTCCTGGCACCAGGAAGTGTCTGTGGTCCCTTGCAAGGTGGTGGAAATAGCCAGAAGCTCAGTCCATCTCTGGAAGAAAAATGGAAAGAAAATACACATTAGTCTCTCCTTTTCAGAGTTTGTTACTCCTTGAGTGTGTTTTCTCTTCCAGCTTTAAAGGCCACTTGAACGAGCTCCAGGTGCGCTGATCAGTACGCCCAGGTGTTCGTGGTTAGTGATTAGTGCAGTTGCGGCGTTTCCAGGGTGACATTGATCTGCCCTTGGAATACTCGTCACAATATATGTATATATACTGTACATACATACTTACACAAACACACACACACAAAATGTATATGATAATATATTATATCATATATCAGAAAATATTTGACAAATATATGATACAGAATACATATGACAAATTTAAGTTACCATCAATTTTGCGTGTGAGGAAAATTCCAAAATTGGAAATGTAATACTTCTTTTTATTAATTCTTTTAATCTGTTGTTTTTCACAGTTTCTACATTTGTTTTCCACAGAAAAAATGACAGCAAACAGGTCTGGAATGATACGAGGGTGAGTAAATACTGACAAAACATTCATTTTTGGCTGAACTGACCCTTTCAAATCAAAACAGTAATTTCACAGTCAAATTATACGGTATGTCTCCAATAAGCTGTGAGTATGTTCAAGGGCTTAATTTGTACATGTAAATCCGTATGTGTAAGCAGGTGTGTGGGTAACTGTCTGGCACACTGCAAAGACCAAGATTGCAGAGCCAGCAGAAGATCTCCGAGATGAGTGGGTGGGGATCAGCCTGAAGACCAGCCTGAACCAGGATATGCAGGAAAGGGCTTTGGAATCATGCCGTACTGTATACTGTTACAAACACGGTCAATTATACATGGAAATAATCCTATTTCTTAAGGCTTGGATACACTACACTAGTTTTAAAATCTGAACAGAAGCATAATAAACTGAATAACTGAGCATCACACACTACCAGACTTCCAAGTTCGAACTAGGAGATGGGTGACAAATGAAAACATTATGTTTGATATCCTCCGACTTGATGGAACCATAGTCTGAATCTAAAGAGTCTGTGACCATCATACACTATGTGATTTTCTATGAAATCTGTCAACTCAAATCTGCAGACTGGCTTAGACTTTTGGCAACTAGCATCAACTTTTCAGTCAAGTCAAGAGTATCCTATAGGCATTACAAGCATGAACATGCACAACCTTAGAAAGTTGTTGTATGAGCAAACTCTCCCAGTCGCAAGTGTTGATTCAGATGCAGATGGTGGGTGTTGTTGACTACAGAATTGAAACACAAAAGAAAAACAAAGTATGCCTAGAGACAAATACAAGAAAAGACTGGACGAGGAAAGGCTGTATATGTGAAGGGTTTAAATTAAAAATGCATTATACAAATAAAACAAAAATGCACTAAAATAATGACAACAAAATATGTGTTGACAGAATTAAAGTCTATGGGTCATTCATAGAACATTTGATGACTTCTGCCAACACATATTTATGTCTTTATAATACAACTCATTCATTCATTCATTTACTTTTTATGTATTATGTTTTATTTAGTGGTAGCATTTGCTTATGGTGGACACTTTGCATTGACTAATGCGATCTTATAATTATTTATATTTTTTATATCCCCAACCCTGTATGTTTAGCTGTAACATAAACCTTTTATCTTCATTAGGACAATTTTAGTATATTTATTGTTTATTAAGATGTTTTCCTTATGGGAACTGTTGGCCTGGTCTCCACAACATAATGTAGGTTTTTTACTATCCTTGTCGGGATATTTCATCTGCAAAATGTAGTCAAAACCTGAGCCATGAACACACACGTTAAAAACAAGGTTATGAATAATGAATATGATACTGTGTTTCCTCTTTTGTTTTTTATATGGTGGAAAGAAGATGTTTATATTGACCATAACAGAAACGAATCCTGTCTCAACTGTTTAAACACCATCCCATCACATTCACAAGAAGATCTAAATGGTATGTTGAGAAATATCCTGAATGATTTGTATCTAAATAACCCAGGCAGACCCTCACGTTTGTCTCAGATCATGTGTTCCCATGCAAATATCAGTTTTGTAGCTAATATTATGTAATTGAAAAATTGACATGCAGTGCAAGTTTTCAGTATCTCTGCATCTGCTCATATGCAAATACGTATTTCAGTGGAACAACATGCAAAGCTGCAATGAACGGTCAAATAACTGCTGCTCACTTTGTTTATTTAGAAGCGTTTGCATTTCTCTCATTGCCAGATAGTGGTTATGAAATCTTTTCACTCTGTGGCTGTTGTTGTGAAATGCAGCACCTCTCTCTCTCCATCTCCAGCTACCCTCTCTCTCTCTCTCTCTCTCTCTCTCTCTCTCTCTCCCACCCGATTTCTGCTGCCAATGTGCAGTTTGCAACAAGTACATGCCGTACCCAGAACTGAGCTGACAGCCGGCTTTCTCTCAGGGCTGAGTTTCAGAAGAACGCAGTAAAAAATCCCACCCTTTCCAATTATTGAGCATCTATCAATCAAAGGGACCACGTGACCCTCCCACTCACATTCATCCCTGCTGGTCAATAGTTACCGCTGGACAAAACCTCTGTGCCAGGACCTTTCGTTTAGCTGCTTATATATTCATGAGAAGCATGGGATTGTTTCAGCATTTCAGTCTTTTTTAGTGGAAAAAAATCACAAAGTATAATAGAAAAGAAAGGGTTTAAAAGGAATGGTGGTACATTTGTGATTTACATACAGATGCTATATAGACAACACTAAATGTTCCTGCACTATCAATGGCGGTTTTGTTCTCAGATGCTGGTGAATAATAGTAAGCCGTGACTATTTCTGAAGTCACTGATCACTTTAAAAGAATGGTTCACCAAAATATTTTATTTACTTATCCTCAAGTTATCCAAGATGCAGATGAGTTTGTTTCTTAATTGAAAAAGATTTGAAGAAAGTTATCATTACATGACTTGTTCACCAATGCATCTGAATGAGAGGCCATACATTACAATAATCCACACAACTTCAGTCCATCCATGGTTTAATGAAGGATTTGTTTCTTACAAACATGCTTTTCCCTTCAAAAGAAGTTAACTGATTTTGTGTTTGGATTACTGTGATGTTTTTATCAGCGGTTTGGGCTCTCGTTCTGATGGCACCCATTCACTGCAGAGGATCCATTGATGAGCAAATGATATAATGCTTCTCTAAATCTGTTCTGATGAAGAAACAAACGCGTTATGGCCTGAGTTATGAGTATATTGTCAACAAAGTTTCTTTTTTGGGTGAACTTCCTTTAATGTTTCTTCTGCAAGTATCATGCAAGCACATGTCCATAAACATCTGTGCATTTGCTGTAAAGTGCTAAGTAATTCAAAAGCATACGCAATCCAACAATCATTTCCATATGTATCTCACACATTCATCTTCATGTATCACCCTCTGAATCATGCAAATGTGAACTAGCACCTATTAAATTATGAGCTATTAATCACAAACGCGGGGTAGGAAAAATATAGCTTAATTTATGTATAATTGTATTACAGGCTACTTAAAATTCCAGTGGAATGTATAATGCATAAAGACTAGAACCTTGTCATTAAAACGACTTAATTTACATATGGTACAAATAAAGAATATTAAAACATATAACTGTTTACTACCAGAATCTGCTTTCAAGCTGAGAAATCTGCTTAGTCTTGGCTCTCACTTGTGCTCTGACATCAATCTCACATACATTACAGAGTGATGTCAACTCACCCACAAGCACCTCATTGGCATATGAGCACAGCAGGCGACGGATTGGCTGGGATTGGCTTGCGCATTTTTTAAAATCCAACAACTGGGAAACAACAAAGAGTCACCAGGAGATCTATTTCACCTCAAACTCTGATTCACACACTCCCTTGTGGGCCCTTCCTGGACAAGCGATTTGGGCATAGGCCTATATAATGACATTTTTTAATGCACTCATATCAAGTTATAAACATGTTTCCTTCAATCAATATTTTTGAATAAAGTATTTAATAGGAAAAGACTGTAACCCTCCCACCCCCTCAAAAAATAAAATAATACTTTTTAAATGTTAAATACTTTTAAATACAAGCTTTTTTAATTATACAATCATTTTAAAATATGTATAATATTTATTTTATCAGTGTTCCTGTAGCTCAATTGGTAGAGCATTGTGCTATCAAGCGTAAGGTTGGGGGTTTGATTCCTGGGGAACACATGATAGGTAAAAATTGATAGCCTGAATGTACCTTAAGTCGCTTTGAATAAAAGCGTCTGCTAAATGTATACATTTAATTTACATTTACATATACAATATTTAACATATATATGAATATTTAAATAATATTAGAATTATATTTTTAGTAAGTTAAAAATATGAATTATATTTTTTATTTTATATGAATTATATTACATGAACCTTAAAATTTCTTCAGGAAGATTTAACCCTAGAATTCCCTCACATTTCTGGATACTATGTCTTTTTTTTCTTTTCTTTTTTTACATGCTAATAAGTCATATCTCGTCTATACATTGTTATTGTCCAGTGCAGTTTTTTGGGCTTGTCTGTTGCTGCCAGTTGTTCAGATTTAATTATAGTATTCTGGGTGGTGCAAAGCGTGCAAGATACTAATAGATCTAAGGGACAGGTCTCCACCCATTTTTGTGCATAGTGGTCAAGAAGATCCCGGGACCTTGACCTTTCATTAGACGTTTAGGGATAGATACTCCCTTCCTCATCTGATTAGAAAGACATCAGATATTATTCAACCTGCTCAGTCAACCCATTCCCTCAAGGGTCAGGCTACTGGGAATTCATGATACCCGCCTTAGATATATTCACTTCAGTAAGTAACAAATAGGTTTAGATATCCAGAGAATATTGGAAGACATGATTGCATTTTTTTGTATTTATCTCATCCTTTGTAACATATTAAACCCAGCACATTTCTCACAGTTTGCTCTCCACAGCAGGATTTTGTTCATTGACTTCTCGGTTCAGTTTTTATGCCAATAAACCTTCATAACCTGAAAAAACAAAAGCGCTGTCATGGAAACAAGAACTCTCACATCATTCACACCAAAGACATCTGCTGATGATGTAGATTCTGCTGTACGTCATCAGATCTAACAGTACAGCAGCTGTAGGAAAAAAAGAAAAAGCTTTTAAGCGAGAGCAATTACACTAGCCCTATAAAAATAAACCTCAAATAACTTCAAAACAAAGGTACAGTTGCTGCTTTGAATTTTGAAAGTATAATCAAACTGCCTGTACAAGACATTTAAACTCATTTAATAAATTCTTGTCTTGCTGAATCCTGTATAACTTATCTGGTTAAATTATTTTGATGAGTAAAGTAATAGAAAACATATGTTGCCATGACTTATTGATCATTTTTTTACAGCATACATTCCGCCCTGTTTGGCTATGAATTGTCAGAGAAACTTTAAAGTTTCTGAAAGTTTGTTTCAGAAAGCATATTTGTGTATGTTCATGTAAAACATGTCAAAAGAACAAGAAATGGCCTGGGTCTCTCATTCAGTGTACATTCCATTTTATGTCCCACAGAAAAAAGAAAAAATGTTACAAAAATTAGTGTTACAAAAACTTTTTATTTCTAATTTTCTACTTTTCCAGTGCTCAGCTTTGAAGGCAGACTTCGTAATTAGCACCTATATGATAACAGCATGCTAATGTTCAAAAACCTTGTTTACACACACTCACAAACCTCTTCAAGTATTGTGCCCCAGTGCCACATCCAATGCTTTTCAGTTCATCCGTTAATATATAGCTACTGAATTGAGGAGGATTCATTAATCCAATCCACAAACCAATCAAACTCACTCAGCCTGGTGTCACTGACCAGCCTCCTACAAACCCTTGAACATTTGTATGGGACAACTGGATATAAAGGTTGGGTCAAAAAAGCAAAGCAAATTTATAAAAAGACCATAAAGCCATAGAAAGAAAGACACATCTCTCCAGGGAGATTCGTCAATCACTGTGGGAAGAGCTTTTGTTCTAAAGTCAAGGTTTTAAAAGAAAGGAGAGGATAGACACTGAACTGAGATACTTGTCAGCTAATACTTACTTCCTAATGCACAGATTTGCCATATGGGACATTGTTGGAAATGAGGACATGTGGTATATCCATAAGAAACACTATTGTCACAAGTAAAGCTTGTGCACTGCCAGCAATTCATTGAGCTGTCTGGCATTTATTATCATCTTGAGCTAAATTAACACAGACAAGATGTATACTATAGTCTGGATATGACTTGCTCTTTCACTCACAATAATAATAAAACAGTGTGTAGTTTAACATGAATACAGTGTATGTATGTAGGCAAATGCACAATAATTCGCTAACATTTTGCATTGTGAGACGTTATTATTATTATAAATATTTTATTATTGGACAAAATCTGCTCCCTGCTATTAGCTTTCTTGGCTTTTTATTTTATTTTTATAAAACTTTTTTTTTTTTTACCAAAAATCAAAAACTAATTACCATTTATTTATTTATTGATAAACATTCTTAAACCAAGATATTTTTATATTACCATTTTATTTATTGCAACATTATATAATATAATTTAAATACATTATTAAATGCACTTTGGTAGCTATTATTATTTGCATATATATATATATATATATATATATGTGTGTGTGTGTGTGTGTGTGTGTGTGTGTGTGTGTGTGTGTGTGTGTGTGTGTGTGTGTTTATGTATGTATGTATGCATTGTGTGTGTGTGTAGTTTTGAAGTGTATTTCATTAAATTAATCTTGTTTTAAGGGATGTTTAGATGTTTGTGTAAATATATTTATGTTCAAAAATTCCGTTTTTTGCAGATTAAATAATAAGCAGAACATTACAAAACAGTGATCTACATTTACATTAACGGATATCTTAAATATCTGGAACATCTATGTCAATTTATGGGGCTTGTTTGTATGAGCCATTCTGACAATGGTATAACATAAAATGCATCTTCATATTAAATTCTTGCGTATGTTAATTGGTTGTTGAGATGATAAAGAGTATATCGTCTTAAAAGTGTCTCCCACTCTGAAACAGCAAAACATTTTTTCTCAATCATCATCCAAATTTATCTAAACCATCTACACATCTACACCAGACCCTGTCGCTTTAAGCGGTGGGCGTGTCAGCCGACTGCACCTCCCCTTCTATGCAAATCCTGCCACTACTTTGGCTGGGTAATATAGTGCGGTACTCGATTCAGGTGTCCATAGTGAGCGCGAGCCGCGGTTTGAGAAGGGATAGCACGAGCGCTATTTAAGCGAAGTTCTCAAGAAAAAGCGGACTACAAATTAGCAAACATCCTCGCAACTCAGCTTATTAACAACAGCCGGATAACACAAAACCACACTCCAGAAACCCAACACAAGACAGGATTATTCAACACACAGCTGACGACGCTTTTCTTCACTTGTTGACATGAAAGCTTTTTGTGCAAAACATTTAGCTCGAGCTCACCGGTGAACCGCAACACCTTATTTTCGCGTCTCAAATGACATGCAGCGCTGTCTCCCGGCTCTGTATTACGGTAAGTGAAGAGCGCCTCATTTATTTGGTTTTTCTTAATCGTTTTTTTTTTGGGGGGGGGAGTAAGACATTTTTCGACAAATAGAGCAATTCTTTGAGACAGTATTAAATCGTTTTAGCATATGCACTTACATGAAGCATGTTGCGTTATGTAATAAAGTAGCCTATGTTGCGAAACTTTTAAGTTTTGTACTGTATAGTGGAAGTGCATGCAGGCCAAATACTCTATAGTAGCGTGTTATCTGTTAGGCGTCTGTAATACATTTGCATGCATATTTGAATAATTAATTAATTGATTCATAATTTCTTTCATTTGGGATAATTGATATTCAATTTATTTCTTAAAATTTCTGCAGGGGTACAAAAACATTAAACTGTGATTTTTTTTTTTTTTATATATATATATATATATATATATAATATATATACCCGAAGTTAATTGAAAATAAAAATGAAGTGCTTTACATTTTTTAGCAACCTTAAGATCGGATTGTTGTTAAAAGAGGATCACTTGTGGTTTTCAGATCTTGATCTCTGAGGAAGACACTGATGCCAGGAATTATTGCAAACGCAACGCGAAATAAGAAGTGGGAGATGGAGGAATACGACCAGTATCAGCACTATTTCTACGATGACCTCAACTTGGACGAGGACTTCTTTTTCAAATCGACCGCACCAAGTGAGGACATTTGGAAGAAATTCGAGCTCGTGCCAACCCCGCCCATGTCGCCCGTCAGGACGCTGGAAGGGACCGGTCCATCTCCAGGGGACAGACTAGAGTGGATGTCCCAGTTCTTGGGGCAGGACGACGAGCAGGAGGGACCGTGCAAACTGAATGCGGAGGAGACTCTGGAGAACTTGAGCTCCATCATTATTCAGGACTGTATGTGGAGCGGTTTCTCCTCCAGTCAGCATCTGGAGAAAGTTGTGAGCGAGCGCTTGTCCTGCTCGGCGCAGTCGAAGCTCTCCAGCAAGGCGCAGTGCGTCTCTGCGGACAACGGCTTGGCGACTGATTGCGTGGATCCAGCAGCTGTCCTTACCTTCCCCCTGAGCAGCAGCTGCAAGAAACAGGTGTCATCCGGGTCAGAATCTCGCACCGACTCCTCTGGTAAGCTCGAGCACGTTGACTTTTTAAAAGCGACAGAGCGCTAAAACTCACTTAATTGCTTAACCGTGCAGTGCAAGCTGTGCTGACGCCTCCTTTGACACCTGACGGATCTCAGTGTCTAGGGTCGTACAGTGCTGTAGTCACCATTCATTTGTGCGTTAAGTAGAACTAAGTTAGAATCTGGCATACCTGAATAGAAAATTGCATTGGTGCCATGGGATTTAGGTTGGCGTTTCATCTAGATTAATATGTTTGGAATGTAATGGTGAGCTGAGCTTCCACATTCCTCAAGTGGAACAAAAGGAGAAATTGTTTTATTGTGGGTGGTGCCAGCAGCATAAGGATGCTTGAATCCTGAAGTGTCCAGGGCCACTCAGTTGTCCACGAATGAACGGTTAGTATCCAAAGCTGCCACTGGCATTGTAAGGGCACTTGCAACTTTTACCCAAAATGAAAATTCTGTTTCATTCTTGCCATTCCAGACCTTTTATATTTTAATTTCTTCTGCAGGATACAGAATATATTTTTTAGAATATTGATGAAAGTCAAAGGTGTCCAAAACAACAATAGATCCCATTGACTTTTAATTGAGATATATCTTTTTTTTTCTTTTTTTTTTTTACTTAAATATTATGTTTAATTGTGAATTTCTGGTATTGTGAAAAAATGTGCATTGTGCTGTATGATTAAAGTACTAGCATAGTGAAATCAGAGCAGACTTGAACTCGGATCAGATGCTTCTCTTATCAAAATGCACATCAGAGGTGACTCCAAGTTCATTATTGCAGTTCAAAGCCTCATCTACTCTCCTCTTGCTGAGAATAGGGAACTAATAGAAACCTAATATTCATCTTGTAGTTTTAGGACCCATCTAATTAGGTCTTCCATTCTGAGTGGCGTTTCTAACATGATGGGATGTGTGAATGGAATGGTGTTGGAGTTGGCGTTACACAACATATGCCTACATTCAATCTACATTTCTTTTTGTTCTCCTTTCAGATGATGAAGAGATTGATGTTGTGACAGTGGAACATAAGCAGAACAAGTCACGTTTGGTGAACGCCCGTAAACCGGTGACCATCACGGTTCGTGCAGATCACTATGACCCTTGCATGAAGCGTTTCCACATCTCCATTCACCAGCAACAGCACAACTACGCTGCCCGCTCTCCCGACAGCTATCCTGAAGAGGAGCCGCCTCGCAAGAAGATCAGGCAAGAGACCTTGCAGCCACGACTGGGTTCCACAGCCCAAACCCCAGAAAGAAAAAGCCCCTTACCTTCCCCCTCAGTCCCCAGCCCATCACCGACTATCTCCGCTTCTCCAACACACACATCCTACCACCTCAATTCCCAGCCATCCAGCCCTCAGAGTTCAGACTGTGAAGACACTGACAAGCGTAAGACACACAACTTCTTGGAACGGAAGAGACGCAATGACCTACGCTCCCGATTTCTGGCCCTACGGGATGAGATCCCAGGCCTGGTTGACTGTCCAAAGACACCAAAAGTTGTGATCTTGACCAAGGCCACAGAATACCTCCATACACTTCATGTCCGCGACAAACAGAAGAACCAGGAGAAGAAACAGCTGAAAAAGAGGCAACAGCAGTTACTGCGGAGACTCGCTGAACTGAAACGAGCTTAAACCTTCATAGTCCAGACATATTTTCATGTAGAACTGTGTCTTTATTATTATTATTATTATTTTTTTTTTTCAAAAGTGGGATATTTAATGGAACGGACTCTATATTTTGAGATTTAGTTCTTCAGTTTTTGTTTTTTTGCACACTTTGCCTTCGCAACAGGGGGAGACGAACTGGTGGAAGCTGTGGAACTGGTTCAAACATTTTCCAAAGAGGGTCATTATTTCTGGTTTTCATTTGAAATTTGAAGATTTAAACAATGACTGCGTGCTATCTTAAACTCTTTCGTGAAAGCTGTAGTATTTGGGCGGGGGAAGTATTACTTGTATCATTGAATAAGCATGCCAAATTAGGCATTATTTGAAATGTAGCAATTTATATGCATGTGTAATTGATCTTCTAAATTATCAAGCCCTGTTTTTGTGGCGGAATCTTGAATTTATCTGGGTAAATATATTTAAGGGTCTTAAATGATCAATGTGACTGCTCCATTAATAGTGCTTCATCTAAATTAACCTAAATTTAAGGAGAGCTGTGTGCCCCCATTGCCACACGTTGACAGTGTAAGTTTAACAGACAGGAAGTTGCATCACTGTTCCTTTGTTGCATTGTGTTCCATCTTTTTTTTTTTGTTATTGTATATTGTTGTTATCTTGAACATCCAGGACCGGGTCGAGCACAGCCTTTCAGTGTATATAAACTGTGGCATATTCTTTGGACATATGTACATAATTTTAGTGGTGTACAGGACATTGTGTAATAATACATGCTTTGTGTTTTGAATATGAAAATCAGCACTGTTTATAGACTTTATTTTCTATTTTTCTGTTGTTTGTCCTTGGTTGGCCCACCAGCCTTCCCTGGAGATCTCAAAGTTTCTATTTTTGTTAAGAAAAGTTGAAAAAAAAAAAATCAAAAAGTTAAATAAAACAACACTATCGACATTTCATTTTCATCACTAGCCACTTTATGCTGTTTTCACTGCCTATTCCTTTTGTGTTCGGAAATTTCTTTGGTTTTTTGCTTTTGTGGCAGAAAGAAATTGTTGAAAAAATTTTGTACTAATTATATTTTCTTACAGAATTAATTGTATCATTGTTTGATTTCTATTTAAATATAAAGTTGTACTGGTGGCATATGCATACCTATCTCCAAATATGACCAGTTAATTTAAAGTTTATGCACATGGTCATTTGTAATGCAATTATTTGTAAAATAAATAAAATACAAATAAAGGCCATGTGCGCACAGCAATCACCAATGATTGATTGAGGTGACTTTTGTTTGTCCATTCAGCTTCGAAATTGGCCAAAAGGGTAAAATATGCATATGCCATCAGTAACCTGTTGTTGTTGTTTTTTTCACTTTTGTCCCTTGTTATCAGGTGTCGTAACTGGAGGAGAATGGCAGCAGCATTGTCTAAGCACTTTTGAGTTCTGTACCTCATAAGCCTATATACATAAACTCAAAGTTGGGTAAACAATAAAATAAATTCAGTTCAAATCATGTCAGCATGCTTGTCTGTCTTTGTTAATTAGCATTTTAGAAAATAATTTTAAGCAAATAAATATTCTGTCATCATTTACTCACCCTCATGTTGTACCAAACAAGTATGATTCAGTCAACATTCAACTTCTTTGTATAAAAAAGATGCAATGAAAGTGAATGGTGACTGAAGCCATGGTCACCCTAGTCTTTGAGCTTGTGAAGTTTCTTCATTCACTGTCATAATATGACCTCAAGCCCTGCAGTATCTTTTTAAAAACGTAAATCCAACACAAACAAATGTAAAAAAAACAAAACAAAAAAAAAAAACAGTTCATCTACTCCACTTTCCTTAAGCACTACACTTTTACATTTTTGTTCTTCTGAAGCTTATTGATCTGTCAATAAGTAATTTCTGGATTAGAGGGGCAATGACTGGTTATGAAATGCACCATAACTGTTTAAACAGTATTATCCTTTCTCAGCTATGCCAGCAAATAGGGCAAGGTTTTACTATGTGTGGCATAAGAGCTATTTCACCCCATCAACACCTGTACAAGTGTGTGTGAACTCGATTTGATCGTTTCATTAGCGAGAGCCACTTTTAGTTGACACGTTGTAGTGGCCTTCTTTGTCATGGTTTTCCCTGGCGCAGAACGCTCAGTTGCCATGGAGATCGAGGAGAGCTATTCATACCCGTGTTCTTCCTGAAAGTGCTCAAGTCGACCGGCTAAAGTCAACAGTGTTGTCAAAGCAAAAAATGGAACAATTAAAAACTGTGCTAACAGAGCTGAGTAGATTACTTACAAATTGTAGTCCATTACTGATTACAGATTACATTATGAAAACTGTAGTGAGTTTAGGTAAAGTATTCTTCACTACATCCTAGATTACGTTTAAACTACTTTTGTGATCTAACTTGTTTTAAACTTAGAATTAAACAAACCGTACTGATATAAAAAAGCAAAGAGAAAAAATATAACTATATATATATATATATATATATATATATATATATATATATATATATATATATATATATACAAGGATTTCACAAACTGGGCTTTGTGAGTTGATAATAAGCTAATTATTAATTAAATCATAAAAAAAAAACTTTAAACCTTTGAACACTAAAACTAGAAATATTTAATTTGTTTACCTGCACTCCATGTGACCATTTAGTGAAATCAAACTGTAAACATGCAAATGTTTGATTAAATTATTAAAACACAAACTTCCTCTGAGATATTTCAAGTAAATCTGTCATGTCAAAGGAGTATGCTTTTTCACCCAAATCTAGAAGCAGTGTACTTACCATTTTATACTATGAATATAGTGAACGCTAAATGGTATGAATTTTAGAGAGAACATTTTAAAAGAGAAAAAAGAAGAATCAGGGGTTAATCAATAAATTATGAATGAGTTACTGCCATTGAGTGAATAATAATCATGTAATCCATAAAAAGTAGCTGTAAACTGAGTATAAGCATTATAAAATGTAATATACACTAATTACGAGTACTTGATTTTTGGAATCTATTTACGTAATCCTGATTACATGTAATCAATTACTATTCAGCTCTGTGTGCCAGCTCATCAGATATGTGAGTGAATCTCAAAGCTCTCATTATTGCATTTAAGAATACAGATAAGATACTAATCTCACCATATTACTAGTAACTCAGTAATGGGTGACTACTTGCAAATTGTAGTCTGTTATTCAATTCAATTCAAGTTTATTTGTATAGCGCTTTTTACGATACAAATCATTGCAAAGCAACTTTACAGAAAATTACGTTTATACAATATTTTTATTGTCATATGTCACATGTCATATGCACTGATTATGTGCATATGAAAGGATTTTTCAGAAAAATTAATACAAGACGTAGTCAACCAGATGATGAAAACTATTAACAGCAATTATTATATGATCAGACTAATAGCAATATTTGTTAGTTCTGTTTGTTGTTTCAGGATTACAGTCTGTTACTGATTACAAATTACACAATGAAGATTAGAGTTAAGGTGGGAATAATTTAGGGAGAAATAATAAATTATGAATAATTTAATGCCATTGTGAGGATAATATGTAGTTATGTAAATCGTAAAAAGTAACTGTAACCTTATTATGAGCATTTAAAAATGTAATATAATCTAACTACAAGTAAATGAATGAATAAATTAATACATTTTTGGAATCTGGTTACATTATACAGCACAATGTTATTAAAGCTAACAGGATTTTGTATGAATGTGATGAAAACCTGAACATTTTTAAACGTATTTACTAGCTTCTTCCATGTTTGAAACGAGCAGTGCTTTTTATTGTCCATATATATTACAATTCCTGTTTTCCAAGCACTTTTGTTCGACTGTTGAACTTAGTCCTCTTTCTGAATGAGACACCCTTGCTTTGCCGTATCTTCTAGCATCGAATCCTGCAATCACGTTTCTATGGAAACAGTTTTAGTTGCTTGGATACAGTTCCCGCCTCCGTCGCGGAATCACGGCGCGTGCTCAGATCGCTCTACAGCCCTGAGAGCTTGCTGTCATGGCGGCCGCCACGCGTGTGCTCCAGAGAGCCATCAGTCCGTCTTTAGTGGTGATTTTAGGAGCTACGGGAACGGGCAAATCCAAACTGGCTATCGAGATCGGGAAAAGACTTAATGGGGAAATTATAAGCGCCGATTCCATGCAGGTGAGTCGAGCGATCCGCTGATTTATCTGTCAAACAGCGGCGCACGTGAAAGGGCATTGCGATTAATAAACGAAAGGTCATTTTAAAACTGCAGTCCTGTGGAAGTAAATATGTTATGCTTTATACTAGAACAGGCTGATTTGTCTGAAAGCCTTGTTTTGGTGTAGAATTAAAAGCAGCAAGTTTTATATTACATTAAACTAAAGCACCAGTAGGCCAAAAGCATTTGGACTCCAAAATATGACTAGTAACGTTAACTTAATTCGTTTCCATCTCTAAAATATTTAGGAGCAAAGGTTGTTTAACGGTTTTGCATAGCGCATCGTATAAGTTTGAGTTTTTAGAGTTATTTTATTTCCTCGTGTCCAGCATTGGTCGCCATTTTTGACAATGCTCCACACGAATTCATAAATTTGACTTCACGTTAAAGCTAAGATTAAAGTCGTGTCTCTGACCTCTGAAGCTGTGTGTAATAATTGGTTTCATATTTTAGTTGATTCGGTAATTGCATTATATGCATAGATAATCTAAAAGTGATCATTGCTCCGTTTTTTGACTTGATTAATTTAGATTGGTTTCATTAAATGGATAGAAGTCACCATGTGCAGTATAGCTTGTAAGTCTTTGGTCATGTATGGATATTTCTGAGCAAAGTTGGAGATATCTTAAGCATGACAGGGCATGTTGCATAACAGTATGAACGGTGTCTTATAAAATACCTGTCCACCTTCTGGTGCCAATTCTATATCAAGGTCTATATAATATTTGGAGAAAGCTGTCCATTAGGATTCCTGTGAATCCTAGGGACATTTACTAACTGGCACAAATAACCTAGTGAAGTAACGTTACACGATCAGAAAGTCTGCCATCTTTGCTGGTTGCATGTGCACTTTGCCAGGTTGTACTGAGCAGTTCACTGTGAACTCAAAAGCAGCAAATAGACAAAATATATTTTGGTATTTATAGAGAACCTCGAAAAAAAGACCTGAAATCTTATGTTAGTAGCAATGTAGTGAAATATGTAATTAAATGTTGCATGCAAAATGTTCTCCATCAGATTACACATATTTTGAGTGACAAACAGTGGAGAACTTGTTTTTTAATCCCACCAGGAATTAACAATTTTTGATTGATTTTGTGGTGGTAATTTTCAGACCTCTGTGGAAAATAGTGACGTTAACTAACTAAGTTGTTATTAAAAGCTGTTCTTCCGGAAGATGCACCAGCAAATTAAATGATTTAAACTGTGCCAGCTCATCAGATATGTGAGTGTATCTCAAAGCTTTCATTATTTCATTCAAGGAAACAGATAGGCTATTAGTTTCACCATATTACTAGTAACTGTAGCACTCAGTGCTGGGTGGATTGCTTGCAAATTGTAGTCTGTTACTGATTTACACAATGAAGATACATAGCTGGTAACAATCTATTGGATCATTAATTTTAAGTAATGTATTTTGATTTTTGATTACTTTTAGATGAATTTACACCTAACTCGTTCCCAATTTGGGATTATTGTGTGCCATATTGAGATTTAAACGTAATCTGATTATGAATAGGGCTGCTCCGATCACGATCGGCCGATCATTAATGCGCATCTCGTCAGTAAAGCCAGTTCTCTAATCAGCGGTAAATTCCATCAGGTGTGTGATTTCACACAGAGCCGTTGTTAACTGAGAAGATGCGCAAATAAACGCTGAAAATGAATGTGGATTTGCGCATCTTCTCAGTTAACAGCTGCTCTATGTGAAATCACGCACCTGATGGAATTTACCACTGATTAGAGAACTGGCTTAACTGAAGAGATGCACATAACGATAGACCGATCGTGATCGGAGCAGCCCTAATTATGAACATTTTGAAAGGTAATGTAAAGTAATTACAAGTGAATAAATTCTTTTTTTTATGTTTTATTTGATTAGGCCAATACAATAGGTTTGGGCTGATAGACAATGAAGGGAAGAAATATGAGATGGGAGCAAAAATATACATTTAAATATATTTCGATACTTTAGCTCGCAATTATATTGTTCAGTAATTATACTACTGTACATACATTTTGGGCATCAGGGAGCTGCTATTTCAAGCATTATAATTACTTTTGAATGCACACACTTTTTACTTTAGTAAATAACCCCCCCGTAGTACTCTATACGGGGTGGCAGTACTTACCACACACTGTTCTAGATTAAATGTTTGTCAGTGGTGCTACATGAGACTTATTCGCGATCACAAAAGTATTTCCACGTGCTTTAAAGCTTTGCCGGTTAAACGTTTCATTTGCGTGTTGTTCTAACATTCAGAGCGCATACACCCGAAGCGTCCATACACTAAAAGACACGCTGAACACAAAAGAAGATATTTTGGAGAATGTGGGGACCAACAGTGACCAGAAAAGTTACTTGGGACCAGCAACTGTTTAGTAGAGGTCTTCACGGGTTCAAAAATTTTTGCCCGACCCCGAAAGAGACCCGTAATGTACTACACAGAACCGACCCGGATCCGTCTATTATTTCAAAAGCTGGACCCGGACCCGTGTAGATCCGAGAAATGCCTACCCGGACCCGTATATTATTTGAAAGCTGGACACAAACAGCTGTGCACATGTACATTCTGACTCGAGTTAACTCGCATAATAACTTAGACTGTTCGCTCTTTTGAACTATAATAATGCCACTGACATTATTTATTTGCTATCATCTCTGTGCTCTCTGCTCTGCGTCCAGCCTGAATCTGACCAATATAACTTTAAGATTAAACGGTTTAATTATATTATTATAAAAATGGGAGAAAATGTAAAGCACGGTTTGGCGGTCGAAGTGTCTCTCACTGGTTGTCATAGAAACATGAAACATGCTGGAGACTGCACATGTGTGCTAGCTGGATCAACCTAAAATAGGTTTAACCCAATTTGAGCGTCATAGAAAACATTCTTGTGACAGTTCACCTTAGATTGTGTTGCTGATTTGAAATATATTAAATATAAGTGTGTCAAACCTGCAAGCATTATTACCGTGCGGGCACTTGCATTAACTCTGAGTCTGCGCGCTCCGCTTCTAACGTTAGAGAGAGAGAGTGAGAGAGATTGCTTTTTTTGGGCTCACACTTTTCTTTTCCTAATTTTACAAGTTGCAAGTTACAAAAAACACAAGCAGTGCCTGATCACGGCCAGGTGTTCTCCGAGTCCGATGTCTCATGTGCACTGTGAAGACCTCTAATGTTTAGTTTTCCACATTCTTCAAAATAATTTTTGAAACTCATTCAGGTTTAAAACAACTTGAGTAAATGATGTCAAATTTTAATTGAACTAATCCTTTAATGTTAATAAACTAAAACAGAGAGAAAAATATCACTCAATGCACTTGATTGAAGAACTTTAATACAGTTGCTAAAGTTCTGCATTAATAAAATATCTTTTTAAAATTTTCAGCAACTTTCCACTTCATATTTTTTTTTCACCAAATTGTATTGATAACAGTATTGATAAGTATCAATATCGATAGAATGTTAATGATACCCATCCCTAGTACTGGTGTAGGATAACAATCTACATTTTTAATATGTGAAATATGAGGTTTGAATCATATTTGAATATGACTGTAGCTTTTAAGTTCCTCCGTGTGCCGATAGTCAGTAACAGATGAAAAAACCTTGGCTGCATGGACCCCATTTGTGCTCCCAGGGCCCTGGGAAAAAAGTCCTGGGAACTCAGGGGGTTGGCTTAGTGAAGGTTTGGTACTGCATTTGCATATAGGCTTTCCTATTATTCTCTGTAGAAAGGGACTTTCCTGCTGTTGAATTTGGGTCAGTTTTATCGTACATTAAAGCCCCATTCAGGATGTGAACATTTGGCCCAATCCAGCACATAGATTACATCATTGGAAAAGTATTCTTATGTCGATTGCTTTATGTAATTTTCCTTAGAAATTTGAAGTCTATCCTTAGAAATGTGTCTAGCATTTTTGTATAAGTTTCTTTATAAGCATTTTTGTATATACTTTATTAGTTGTGTTTGCCAAGCATCTATGCTGTTATTGCACACTCCTTAATCCTTAAAGGGTTAGTTCACCCATAAATCAAAATTATGTGATTAATGACTCACCCTCATGTCGTTCCAAACCCGTGAGACCTCTATTCATCTTTGGAACACAGTATAAGATATTTTAGATTTAGTCCGAGAGTTCTCAGTCCCTCCATTGAAACTATGTGTATGGTATACTGTCCATGTCCAGAAAGGTAAGAAAAACATCATCAAAGTAGTCCATGTGACATCAGAGGGTCAGTTAGAATTTTTTGAAGCATCGAAAATACATTTTGGTCCAAAAATAGCAAAAACTTCTTAGTCCCATAAGTGAATGATTTACTCACAATGTAGAAGGCTGTTCAAGGAGAGACCGAAGCCATATCTAGGAACAAGAATATCATTGAGATTTGGGTACAGTACTCAGTATGTTTTACTAAATACCGTATTTTCTGGACTACAAGTCACACTTTTTTTTCATAGTTTGGCTGGTCCTGCGACTTATAGTCAGGTGCGACTTATTTATCAAAAGGAATTTGAAATGAACCAAGAGACAACATTACAGTCTACAGTCTGCTTTAAGCATTCCATTGACTCCCATTTATTTTGGCGTCACTTTGATAGCGAATAACTTTACATCTGAGGCATTTAAAGTCTTAATTTGTCCATTCATTATTTCTAAAGAAACATGAAAATGTATAAAATACCCCATGGGCTAGGTGCACAAGATGGTGCGGTGAGCTTAAGCGACGCAAGTGTGTGCATACTTATTTCCTGTCTTGCGATGCTCGCATTGACTGTAAGGGAAACTTACATGCGAAACTTGGCTAGATGTTATAATTAATGATTCCCTGTCAAGGGAACTTCGAACTGCGTCCTCTGAAGGGACACTATGGGGAACACCTCGTCGTGACCCGTGTCTGAAGCATACTTTGAAAAACGCCAATGTGTTGGCCGGCGACAGCCTCTGACGTCGCTACCGGCGCGACTATAAATACGCGCCCGTAGGACCCGTCACTCATCTTCTTCGTCTTCATTGACTGTTTTGTTTGAAGCGTGCATCTATTCTTCTCTTGATTATGTGGATCAGCATCAGGTCAGGTCCACAGGGATTTCTTCTTTCAAACACAAACCACTCAAATATGCAATACTTTTCATTTTCGAAGAGCTGGTTTTGTTCTGACTGTTATGTAAGATCAATGTTTCTGATTGGCAAACAAAATGCACAGAGATTTCTGATAAAGCATGTTTTATTAACTTTATCTGATAACATAATTTATAACTGTTCAATTAAACGTAATATGGTAGGTTTGCATTAAATAAAAGATCGCTGTTTGCATTAATGTGTTTTCTATGTTTATTTGTTTTGTGAAAGATCTGCAGCATAAATCATTATCTGTCTATGAGCAGCCATGTTTATTGTTATTCTTCTGCATTAATTATCAGATTAAACAGATATTAAAATTAGTCATGTATTTTTTTCTGTGTAAAATAATAAAATATGTTGTGAAAATAACGATGAAACAGACTGATGTATGTAAACAATTGAGAAATGGATATACTTCTGAAGATAAATCGCAGCCCACGTCTCATGAGGTAAATATTTAATATATAAAAAATAATAATGCAAACGTTTTCGAGGAATAAGTAATTCGTACATTTACATATAAATTACAAAATACATTATATAGCTGTGTATACACACCATGAGTTAAACTTTCATCTCGTGAACATTAGTGTATTTAATTCATTCGCCAGACCCAAACATACGATATTCAAATCCACTGGCTCAAATAACATTTATAGTATAGTGATAATAGCAGTTTATATCTTATTTGCATTGAAGTGATATTATAAATCCTGTAAACATATAGAAGGTAATATTTGGACTTCTCCGGTTCTCTGCACTGACGTTTAGCACAACCGGAAATATCTACGCACACACTCGCAAGACCAAAAATCCAAAATGGCGGAGATATGCAACTAGCCCATTACCTTGTATCTTGCATAGTGGCCCCGTAGAAGCAGTTTTTATAAAAATAGGCTAACGATTGCATCATAAACTGCAACTCTCTGTCGCACAGTAGAGAAATTACCATATGGACAGGAGGAGAAGCTCGCATGCAATCTTTTACTGTCTATGAGGCAGTCGTGGGGGCGTTGAGACATGAAGCCCATAGAGAGTAGATAGAAGCAACGGGACAAAATTGTTCAACAACGTTTGCAAGATTCGGTGGGTGATTCAGATTTCTCCTGGCACAGCTATTAGAAGACTTAAAATTGTCCGACAGGTTGCTCACGTGACCTCTACGTCTTCAAGCTCAGTTTGTGTCTGCGCAATACACTCGACCCCCAGAAAGTGCCTGCTTCTAATTGATTTTACTTGTCTCCGTTGAATCCAATAGGGTCGCTGTGTCCATTTTTTTTACTGTCTATGAGTGCTCCTGTAGCCTACCACTGAAAATATAGATCACCCTCTCGTGGGTGTAGACGGTAATGTTTTCTCTTGGTTATAAATAAATGCGACTTATAGTTCAGTGCGACTTGTTTTTTTTCCTCATCATGACGTATTTTTGGACTGATGTTTAGGTGCGACTTATAGTCCGAAAAATACGGTAATAATAATAACATGATTTGATGATGATGATGATGATAATAATAATAATAATTATTATTATTACAAAATGAACAGATCTGAAACATTACTAATTTAATATTTTACTGTTAAATAAATAAATTGCATTTACATTATATGGTAATAAAAATAATGATAATAAACAGCACAACTTTCAAATTCAAATTCTTATATTCTAATAAATTCTTAATTTTCAAACTTTAAACTATTAAGCTTTCATTTTGATGAATACCACAACCACACTACAAGGAGCATCTAAAATTTGTATTTTATTAACTTTTTTTTATTTTATTGACCTTAAAGCACTTCTAATTCCAAGTTTGGGAAGGTGATTGATGCCCAAATACACAGAAACCATCCTCAAAAACCATGTGTGGCTGAGTAACTGTGAACAGAGCCATTCTGAGATACTGAAAACACTGGATCATAAATGGATAAACAAACACAGTGCTGTGTTTCACTCTAAAACATACAGAACAAATTTAGTTTTAATTACATTTCAGCATTTATTTTATAAACTTATTTTGAATGCTTTAGAATACTCTAGCAATGCCCCTTGGCGACTTTTGTAATTTCAACGGTTACTCATATTTTCCATAGAAAATTAGAGCCTTTCGTTGTCCTTCCCTCATGAGGCCTCCTTGGGGATGTATTGCTCTATTGAGAGTGGCATGGCTGTCACCTGGTGCAGTTAATTGGGTTACACTAATAAAATTCCTCCCCTTGTGCTGCACTGCAGTCCCATCCACTGCTTACACACTGAGCTGCAAGCTGGCTCCTCCAAGACCCCTCACTGGTGTAACGCTTCATGAGAGAGACATAATGAGAGCTTTGGATTGACCCAGCAGAAGTAAATGTGTGCTTGGTTTATCTGTAGACCTATATGGAAGAGTATTGCATTTTTTCATGGATAGTAAATGCATGTTTGTGCAAGAGTGAGTTGTGTTTTCTTTTTTTGTTGAGTTCTGCTCCGGGCAGGCTACTGGGAAGCCGTTATTGAAGTGCTGAATTGGTGCCTCCACGCCTATTATGCTTTCATTGGACATTCAGCAGCCATCCGGCTTACACAGAAGACTATTTACATTTTGAATGGCAGTACTGTACGGAGGGCTAGAATGGGACTAAGCCGAGAGAGCGACTGATTGTTCTTGTGGTCAGGTTAGGATTGAATATTTGAATAATGGTTTGTTGATGTCTGGTACCAGAATTCTTGCTGTTGGAGCAAGCTGTGACATGAAGGGTCAAAGAGGGCAGGGTTCAATGGACCTTGGGTTGACAAACTGCTCATGGGAACCCCGGCCAAGGTCACTAAGGCTGTAACTGGAGAAAAGTAAGAAGGGATTTTAGATGCTCAGGGCATCCTGCCTTTCACACGAGGTCTTCAAGATCCCAGCAGTCTTTTTAATGGGCCATTCACAAGAGTGAAAGACCAGGAGACCCTAACGCAAACGGTTATTAATGGCCTTTAGTGTGTGTTTGTGTCCACTGATGCGGAACCAATTCATATTACTCTTTGCTGGTGTCAGCTTTTGATCAGTATAAAAGCAATCCAAAGGGTTTAAGGGTAACGTGGATAACAGAAAAATGAGACACCCCGCAACAACCTGTACAAACACCCATGCCATCTATTTGAGCTTCAATGACCTGCTAAATGACTTTAGCCCAGTTATAATGAATGGTAACTAATAACACCGTGCAGCCGTTGGATCTCTATAATGCGGTGATGTTAGTTAATAAAAGGGAGATTATATATTGGTACAATGCAAAGCTCTTTCTTATTCGGTCAGTTGACGGCACAAATTCAGCATATGACAGAGTACAAGATGTTTGGCTGTTTTGGGGCTTTTTTTCTCTCTGATTTTTGACACCGCAATTGGAAGATTGTCTGAGAAACAAAAATATACGCAATATGAATGTTTTAATATTCTATATCAATGTCAATCTTTCTGTCTTTACACATCTGCTAAAATGTGGGGGAGCCACTTAAAAAATTCAAAGAGACCTAATCATTCAGGATCATAGGCACAGTATCAGACGTTTCTCAGACTGGTTCTCAAGAACTTTAGCACTTCTAATAATTGGACCTTTGCTCACAGTGTAATGCTCCAAAACTGTGGCCCATGAACCCAGGTAATGTGTGAGTAGTTTCTTATGACTTTTTAAAACTGGAATAGACTGACGTTGAGATGCACTTAAGAGTTTTTATCCTAATTTTGCTTTTAATTAGATTTTTCATAATCAAAATTCTCTTTTGCAAATGTTTCATTATCAGTAGAATCCAGCAGACATTTGCCCTTTAGGAAATGCAGTTTGACTCAGAAGCGTTTTCTTTTCTCTTGATCTCCATTTTTCTCCTGGTGACCAGTTTCAACCGACTCTCAGCTGAGAGCAAGAGCCTTGAATGTCCATTCACATACTCAATAACTATTTACCTGAAATTTGTTTAACGTTATGACATGATGTGAAGGCTTTCAAAGGCAATGGACTCAAAAAATGTTCTGCCTCTCTCTCTTCCACTAACTTTCCCCACATGACAAATGACAGGCCTTGACTTATCCGTGCTCTCCTGTTTCACGGGATAACCGTAATTCAAAGAGAATCATTTATCAACCTGATCTGAATACTCTGCTGGCCTCATGATCTGCTCCGTTTTTCCTGAGCTTTTTGATAAGGTGTTGTACCTATTGTACCCTAGTACTTCTTAGTAAAGTTTAAGTTTGTTGGTTAATATTTTCTCTGTTTATTTAATATTTCTATTTAATTTTGTTGAGATTTCTTTTGAGCTATTTTTAATTTAGATTTTTGACATTTCATTTTTAATAGTTTTGGCAAAATACTAACAAGTTTAGTTTCTCTATTTGTTATTGGCTCTTATAGCTGACATATATTTATAGGCTCCTTATTTCTTCTGTAGAACGTAACTTGAAGAATGTTTATGCAGCTCTATTCCATTCAACATAAGTTCTTAGTGACCAGGTTCACCATAAAAGCATGGTGTCAAATAGTAAATAATGACAAAAAAATCTTGGTTCTCTATCAAAAAATAAAATAAATAATTGGTTCCACAGCCAAAAATCAACAGCATTCAGGTTTGAAACAACATGATTATATAGTGACATAATTGTTATTTTTGTCAGAACTATCACTGTAAACATCTGTCAAATGATTTATAACCTTATTTAAGGATATAGACAAGGGAAGGGTTAATGTGGCCTTTTTTGCTTTGAAGGGGCGAGTCAGTTTGTCTGCGTTTGCTCAGGCGCTAAATGCTTTTGGTAGGAACCATTTCCCCCCTTTTGCCAAACACACCAGAAGCTAAATTCAATTTGGGCTGAATGAATGAAAATCCAATTGTGTCAGTCTGTCTGGCTGCCTAGGACTGGCGGCAAAACACATGCCCGCTGTGACGTCTGCATTCATCCTGAGAAACCTTGACAGAGCTCAAGATCGGCCTGATGTCCAGTTAAACTCCCGCTCTGGTCTCTTGGTGCAGACTGAAGCGAGAAATAGAAGTGATGTCTCTCATTTATTCCCCATTGATCATCTCCTCTGGCGCCGTGTTCGGTCCTCCTAGAAAAGCCTAAAACGAGGTGCGGAAATGGGTTAGTTGTGGGTGGGGTGTTGAGTGCGGCACGATTCAGAAAGCCTCCCCAAATGATGACTTCACGATAGCACTAAAACGATGACAAAGAGTGACATCGTGAATGATTTATTAGCTTGGCTTCACGAACTCATTCCTGGAGGAGAGGAGGAACGGTTTGGAAAGATGCAGGAGAGTGGGGCAGCGTGAATGACTCCACGATTGGGGCTTTAAAGATGTGTAGTGGGAGGTACACTGTTGGAGAAACTCAGTTTGCAGTTTCCACCTCGAATACAGATGCAGGCTTCTCATTTGTTCTAATTGCCATCAACATGTCATAGATCCGTACATTTATTTATTTTTTTTTTTAAATATAGACTTTGTTTACTAGTCTTATATATGAGATTTTACAATATTTATTATACTATATAACCAAAGTAGATTTCTCCCTCTTTGTTTATTTAGGTAGCTTGCATTTAATTGCTTTGTGTAGTAGCTCAACACACTCTTTGCCGATTTGACATCAAATGAGGTACTTATTCAGGCAGTATGTGATTCTGGATTCCAGCTTTTATCATAATCAAAAGTGTTACTTGGTATTTAGTTAATTGTCTTGACTTGCTGTTGGTGGTACTGTCACTTCTCCCCGTCCCTCCCCCTGTATGAATAGTGGGGAGCAGCTGTCTCGTGCGTGGCCTGAGGTGCTGTGTGGATCAGCCGTGGCCGGCTCTAACAGCTCAACAACACTAAAACCATTGTCTGGGGACTCGTCTGAGTGTTTGCGGTTTGGGTCACTGGATTCACTACACCCTTTTTGCTCATTCACCCCCTTTTCCCTTTGCTTTCTGTCCTTCTCTTTTTTTTGGGTCTCATATATACACACTCTCTTCACACACAAAGAAAAATGGTCCCCGCCCCGTTGGGCTGTGGTCAACAACACACAAGACTGTGTCAGCCGTCTCTTGCTCAGTTCTTGTGTATGCTGAGCGCTTGGATTCTCTCACCCTGCCGCAACTCTTACTACCTCATAAATGCTGTTATTGTCTTTTTTTACAATTGGAAAATGTGAAATTGTCCTGTTCCTGTTTCCACTCCTCTTTTTCTATCTCCCACTCTGTGGACCATTTGTCCTCATTAATAATGAGTTTCAATTAGACACTCTGGCTCTCTAGGACACACACACACACACACACACACATATAGGCAGCTGCATGGGATTAGATGCCTGCTATTCAAGTTATGGAAGGGCATGAGACCAAACAGCAGGACTTCAGCACTGCGACGTCAACCAGACAAAACGCGGCAAGCGCAACAAAGTCTAATCATAAAAACGAAACTTCAATGGCTTAATCAGTCAAATTGAACATGTCTATATGAAGAGATAAAAGTCAGTGAAACTTTAAATCTTTCCCCAGATTTTCCGTTGACAAAAAATCTCATCCAGTTTGAACTGTTTGTTTGTGGGAAATTTTGTCAAAGAAAGTTTGTGCCAAGTGTTGGCAATAATTTTATTTACACATTTTATATGCTCCTTAATAATCGACAGAACATTGAGGTGTTTCTCCCCTTATTTATTTTAACAGAATATTCCAGTTCCAGTGTTCCTTCTGTAAAATGATTGAAACAACACATCGAACAAACTGTACTTTCATTAAAGTTGGTCGCACAAAAAAATGTTGCGTGAAACATGGGGCATTTTTTTACATTATTTTTTAAGCGAAATTCTGGTTCTGAATGAGATTTAGTTTTTGCAAGAAACTTGCCAACAATATCCTAACATGCAGGGTTGTGACCATGTGCATTAAACGATAGCCGGTTACAGATGTTTCCCCATAAAACAGTCTTTTATATTTGGCATTTAAAATGACTCCACAGATTTTCAGTGGACAAAATATTCCAGTTTCATTTGTAAAATGATTGACACCAAGTTATACACCAGCATGACACATTGAACTTCCGTCCCTCACAGCCACGTATGCATTTGTGCCAGATTAAATATGCCTTCAATTAAACCACTAGAGCGAATAAGGGGCGCACTGGTCATTTGAAGCCTGGAGCGCAGGGTGGGCTCTGTATCAGTAGCTATCTTTCCATCCAAAGATTCAAATTAATATGCGCAAAACTGGAATATTACATAAAACATAGGCGAATAAAGCACAGTTTCCATCCAAAGAGTCAAAGAGAACAAAATTGCCTCTTCCTGATAAACTGTGGAGAAGCCACTGTATATAATAATTTTCATATATGATATAAATTACTTGCACCTCAGAGCGAGCAGACGAAGCACAAATGCTGTCAGTGCTTTCGGAGGTGGATGCCGCTGTTGGGAATGCAGTTGTCAAAGACAGTTATACAAAAATACTTTGATGAAATAATGACCATAACAATATATAGATGCTGTGAACAAGATCTGCCTCATAGCGCAGAGTCACGTGATTTTTTTTTTTTCGATGTGCATAGAGGAATTTATTTGGATAATGTGTTTCCATCGTAGTTTATGCACATTTTTTCTTATCGGATAAGAAGTTCATCCTACACAGATGTGCGCATAAGTTTTTCTTTATGCATATTTTTTGAATTTATGAGCATATTTGTGTTTCCATCCAGTGTTTTATGCGATATTCTAAAATGTGGATAAAAATAGGTGGATGGAAATGCAGCTAATGAGAGGCTTGTGCGGAGCCTAATTAAAGAGGGTAACAAACGGGTGTAGAGAACAAAACCTGCTAATGCCTGCAGCACTTAAGAAACATGGCCCCAAATTAGAGCCACATGACCAGGGTCTGCATTCACAGGGCCTTCTCTCATACTTTGCCACACACATGCACCCCCACCTCCTATTTATTATCTCTTTTATGTAATTTTAGTCCTATCCTGGAGGGTAGCTCATATATGCTAGGGGCCCTATATAACCTCTCAGAAGAACACATGCATTTTTTGTTTTTGTTTTCTGTGGTAGTTGCAAGGTTTCTTGGTTTTTGGTTATATGACATTTTAGTTTTGTCAAATTCAATGTTTTTCTCTCAGATCTAACCTTGATGGTACGTGTTGCATCCTTTATGTATATTGAGATTCTTTATCTCCCCACCTCTTTATTGCAACTGTATGCATTTCCTACTGTGGAAAATAATGAGGGGAATGAGGCAATAAACAAACACTGATTGGTTTCCCTCATGTTAACTGTTTCAATAATTAAAATTACATTCTGAAACCATAATTTGGTGCATATTCTTACTAAACATTTCACATGTTTTGCCAAAAAAGCAAGAGGATCTGTTAAGATCCCAACTCAGTCTACCTACTGTTAAAATGAACTTTGTGGTAGATTTTCATCTATCTCTCATCTGTTGATGCTTTTATGTAAAAGGGATAATTCACTCCAAAATTAATATTATGTCATTAATTAATCTCCCTCATGTCATTTCCAAACCTGTAAGATTTTTGTTCATCTTCGGAACACAAATTAAGATATTTTTGATTAAATCTGAGAGCTTTCTGACCCTGTATAGACAGCCACACAACTGACATGCTAAAGGACCAGATACGTAGTAAGGACGTCATTAAAATAGTCGACATCAGTTCAACCTTACTTTTATGAAGCTACAATAATTCTCGCACTCGCTGTGCACAAAGAAAACAAAAATAATGACTTCATTCAACAATTTCTTCAACGTCAGTAGCACAGTTAGTGTTCTTTTCTGTCTTTTTTTTTTAATGAATATTTAAAATTTCCACCCACCATATCGGGTGCCATTTCCATCATCTGTAGAACTTGTCACCATCCTCATTTGTTTGTCTGTCACCTGACCTGAAATGCCCTCGCTACAGAGCTGTGGAGTTCCCAGCATGCTGCTATCTCAGGCCATGTGATTTGCTGTATCGATCCCTCATAATGCTACATTATTAGCTGAGTATCTGCAGTCTCAGATTCAGTCGTCGTTTTTCTAGTGCTCTTTTCATAGGTAACTCATGAGGATTTGATGCGAAATTAACATATGAACACCTACCTTTACTAATAAACGTATTGTCCGGACTTGATGAACTTCAGTTTCCCCACATTGTTTTTTGGCAACAGTGTTACAGTTACCAAAAATGTTGTGTTTTGTACTCGGGCTCTGCATTTGTGAAAGTTTTATGTGGTTTTTGGTAAAGTCCTTGCTATGTTAGTCTATCTTAACAAGCTTAGCGACCCAACTCTGTGTTTTCGTTTTATTTCAAGATCGAAAAACAGCTGTTATTGATTCCAAGATTTCACAGAGTTAGAGGCCTGTAAATTCGCAGTATTGAAGTTCAAGAGGACTGGCTCCAAAAAACAGGCATTTTACTAGGGCAGTAAAAAACAGAACGGCAGTACCTTGCCAAGTACTGAGGCAATTGTTAAGACCTTCTGCGCCCATTTATTAGTGTTTCCCATTCTGCTCTGGAAAGAATGGACTGAATTCCTGTCTCTCCTCCTATGCTGTTCTCCCCGTTCACCTCACCAAGATTTCGCTGGCAGGGATGTCCTGTGGAGAGCACAGGGGAAAAGATCTTAATAATTCAGGAGCATTTCTTCCTAACTTGCCGAAATCGGCACGCAAGGGCAGAGGAGTTACGGTACGCTGTTCTGAATTTAGCCACAGTGATGCATGCATGCCCTTGATCTTGAAACCCTGCTGACACCCCTGACGTGTTCCTTGAATGACCACAACACTTTATGGTGTCTACTTATAGACCGATGGCACATAACTGGGGTTGAAAATTCAGATACATTGTATACTGGAATCCAATGTTTTCATTGAGGCTCATCAAATATAATACATCTTTCTGTTGGGGTCCACACACATGTCTTTTTGCTGCTACACAATAGTCACACAAACACTACAATCCTCACAAAGAATCATGACAATAGTTATTTAGGACGGAGTGAAAAAGTGCTTGTGACCTGTTTTGCTTGTCTCACCAGGATTCCCTTTAAGGATTCATGTAGTTATCATGTCACGTTGAATTAAGCAAAACAGTAATGTGGTGTATGAAGCACGCAAACTTTACTGCATTCCTCCATACTACTGTGCATAAATGTATTCTTGCTGCTTTGTTTATTATATCTCGTTTGTTTCTCACTGCAGGTGTACAAAGGGCTGGACATCATCACCAATAAGGTTACAGAGGAGGAGCAAGCCCAGTGTCCCCATCACATGATCAGCTTTGTGGATCCATTGGTTAGTGGATATACTGTGGTGGACTTCAGGAACAAGGCTCTGTCTCTAATATCCTTTATGAAATGTCCGACCCTTCATAGTGAAATTCCTGACTACTCCAGGTCGAATTAAATTATTTAAGGCATTTTTCCATGTCTGTGTTTGATTCATGAGCAAGTGACTCTTATAAACATTTTTTAATGGGTCAGTCACAAGATTCACACAGCTGTCTCAAACCTCGCTTGTGTCTCAAGGCTTGTTCACTCCAAGGATAGTAGCGCTAATATATATATATATATATATATATATATATATATATATATATATATATATATATATATATATATATGAACTATTTACTACTTCTGTCTACTATATAAATATAACTAATTAAATATTTATTTATTTCTTTAAATAAGGCCTTTGATACCAAAATTTGATAGAAAATAAAACTGTAAATTAAATCTACATGTTGTCTTATTAAATTTGCAATAGTGATTTAGTCAAGAGCAGTGAGAGATTTTCTGTCTTTTTAACATGAATGACAGATAGCAGGAATATTAGACTGCTGTCACTTTAAGAGCTGCCAGGATCATGTGTTTTTACACGTTTTCTTTTCCAGCTGTTTGCTTTCACTTAAGACCTAAATTACTGTGTTTACAAGGATACTTGCAAAGATGGCCATTTTGAAACATACAAGTGTGTATTTAAGCATTCCAGGCATATAAATGGGAAAAAAATTAAATACTCCCACACTCTGTGAAATTGAGTCAGAATTAGTTCTCTTATGCAGCTGATTGCTTTTCAACCACTTAAAATCACTTGTTTTTAAACAGCAATGCTTAAAAAAGCATTCGGATGGTAAGTTTTCATGACCACGTCACACAGCAGCATCTTTATTGGTTGACATTTCTAACAGTTATTCGGGTCAACAGATATTTCGCCCACCTATGCTATATAGTTATTGTTTTGTTATCTTTCTCCATGTGAATGGGTCTTTATCTGTTTGAATCATGGTAATTAAGTTTACAATTGACTATCTTACTGAACAGCGAGTAATTTCATGATTATTTTGTCATTTGAGGAGCCAATTACTCCTTAGTCCCCTCTTAGGGCTGCAGCTATCGATTATTTTAGTAATCGAGTATTCTACAGATTATTCCATCGAGTAATCAGATAAGTAATTGTTCTTAATTAAACAGCAATGCTAAATATACAAGAGTTTCCTTTTTAGAAAAATGAAAATTTTTGTTGCTGAAATTGCATTGATTAATAACTGGGAAAGCTAAACCTATTTAATGCATTTAATTGGCAAGGTATACTCAAAATACAAATACAAATATCAATATATATTTTAAAAAGGTAAACGATACAAACTAAAACTAAGGCATAAGTCTAAATAATATTAATAAAAAATAATAATACCTAAACATGGCATTTGTTTTTGATGTCTTTCATATTCTGTGTTCTGGTCAGTTCACATCAGTTATAGAAATTAATCTGTTCTAATAAGTAAATTTCTTTTTGTGGTATTTTTTTTTTGTATGGGGAATGTGTGTGTGTGTGTGTCACAGAGAACATGAAAATCAACATGGATGACGCTTAGTCTTTCACAAAACATAGCTAATGTAGGGACATCATAACTAGCCATCATATTTATTCATCAGATTTATGGTCTTAATTATGTCCAGTGCTTTTTTTTTTATACAGTCTATGGTCCAGTGTTTATCGGGTTGTGTGTCGGGAATAATAATAAACACTGTGTTCCGTGTGTAGTTACAGTAAATGGACTAAATGAAGCCTCGAGGCAGATCATTTGCCTCAACGATTTTTTTGTGTTAGACTTACCCAAGGTATTTGAGGAATCGTTTCAGCCGTAGTCTCCTCAATAGTCTGAAACCTTGTGACTAGGTGACTGGGTGACTAGTTGGACACTTTTGCCCAATCTGTACTCCCCATAATTAACAGCTGCAGAGATCAATTTAGTCAACATGTTTAGTTGATAGGCCCTTCTAAATATAAATTCTTTATATTTTGTCTCTGCAGATGAAATTAATGGGCCATTACTCAGCCTTTTAAGATATCATCTGCAAACTTCTTAATAATCGTTCAGAGTAATTGTTCTTTTAAAATGTCATCGCCTCCCTGACATCAGTGACACTGCTTTTGAGAGACGGTGCCTTGTTTGAATGCAAATCCCAATATTTTAATTTCTCGTCTTTTGTGGAATGTGGCATTTCCCAGCGAGCCACATGAATGGCTGTGGCATTTTCTGAGTGGGTGCTGGGTTGTACTCCCTCGGCATGCTCTTTCAGTAAATGCAAAGGCATAACTGGAAATGCATGTACCAGAGACGGAGAGCGAGACGCGTCGCTGTCCTCGTTTTCCCCGCCCGCCTTCTGCAGATGTTTGCTGAGAGATGAGGAGGATATTAATAGCTGAGGGAGATGCTGTGAGGAGGTGGGGTGGATCTCAGTGTCTAGAGGAGCGATGCCGCAGACACCTCAGACACTCACGCACAAGAAATAAGGAGTGGCAGGTGATGAGCCATCTACATAGAGCTTTTTCTATCAAGATAGGATATTAGATAAATAATGTCGTCCCCACCCCTTTCCTGCTTCTTGCTCTTCTCTCTTCCTTTCTTTCATTTTCTCCACCTCCCTCCCGAGGGATCACATACTGATGTGGGTGGGGTGGACAGTGTATGGCCAGGCTGCTTTGATTTTGATGCATGTGACCTGGAAGTGTTTCCGGGAGTGTGTTTGTCCGTCTTGATCGAGGGGGAGTGCTGATGCTCCTTTTCTTATTGAAGCAGTTATTGAATTGCTCCATGGAGGCATTCTTGGATGCCTTTTATTACAATCTTTGTTGCAATTGCTAGAGCTGCTATAGATCTAGGAATATGATATGCAATGTTTACTGCATTAAAAAAATAACAATAAAGTAGCCTTAGTGAGCATAAGAGGCTTAAAAAGGAAGGGGGTGGGAGGCCTTGAGAAATGGGGGTTTTCTGACAGAAAAAGTTTGGGAATCACTGGCCATCTCAAATACACACACTGGAAATACAATGGCACAATAATAATAAAAAAGACTGTCTATGTCCAAGCCCTCACTTTTTCTAGTTATATAAGGTTAAAATATTTTGCATGTAATTTCTTTTCCCCCTCATATCGCAATATAATATCGATATCGCCTGGACAGTGTAAAATATCATATGAATTTAAGCTCATATCGCCCACCCCAACAATGTGGTTTCACAAATATGATCATTGTGCATAATTTATTTCTTGCTTTTAACTATACTGTCCTAATCTGAAGAATTATTTCATTGTCTGGGAGTTTGACTTCCTTAATATCACACATACAGGATATGCATCATCGGCAAAAGCTGCCCATCATTGTCGGAGGCACAAACTACTACATTGAGTCCATTTTATGGAATGTGCTCATCAACTCTGGGGTAAATGTGAATTTTACTGTTTTATGAGTGTAAACAATTGCTCTGTTCCATAATCTATTGTGCTGCCTACGTGGGCAGGATTTTGAAGTGACAATGACAGTACGAAAGTAGTGACCAGTCTTTTCTTCTGACATACAGGTTATATGCATTATCGAAAAAGAACAAAAATTATGTGGGAACTGTGTATTGGTTGATTCGCATCGAGGCAGATATAGACTTGAACTTGCAGTCCATTGTAAAAAAGGATGGGATTTTAAAGAAACTGATTGACATACGTCACCAGAATACAAATTTTGATTTCTTTTGAGTAAAAATGAGATGTTCATCCATTGAATTATTCGCAAGAAGATCAGTAACATTCATTTAAATAGAAATGGTCAGTTTCATGCCATATGCGTGCCTTTCACAGGAAGCCTGTTTCATTAGGTAGGAAACCTAATTATTTTGCCTTTTAAGATAACTTAAGAGAGAAGACAATTCCAGAATGCATTTTTATGGTATTTGATCAACGTTTTTTAAATACTCTTTTTATTAAAATATAATGCTGTTAGCTTAGCAACATGCTAATTGAAAACTATTGGAACCAATTGTTGGTCTCACTATTTGTGTGGCACACCGGGTTGCTGCCTATATTGAGCTTTTTAAATTGGTCTCTTATGACATTCTGTGATATTTTGAGTGCTGCTTTAAAAGGCAGTAGACAATGTGGCAGCTCACTACATTTTGAAACAGCGCTAGCAAGTCTGAATTATATTAAAAGGTGTTCTATGCATCTGTTGGCAGATCTATTCTAATCGAGTCCTCCTCTGTCTGCCCTACAGCAGGGGAGTGAGTCAGAAAAGGGCGTGGCTTCTGAATCCAAGACAGAGCTTGAGAAACTGGGTGGTCCTGAGCTTCACAGATGGTTGAAGGAGGTGGATCCTGACATGGCAGCCATATTGCACCCTCATGATGCACGCAAGATTGCAAGGTAATTTAGTGGTAGCACAAAACATGGAGACAAAGCTTGTCCCAGTCACAGGAAAAACGACATTATATTTCCATTTAGTAATTATTTCTACCTTTATCACAGATCAGCATGGGATAATTTAAAAGTATTTGCTAGAATTCAGTGTCTCTGAAAATAGTATACAAAGTAGTCCAGTTTTCGAAAGTAATACTGCAATAAATTCAGTGTTTAAGTTACTTATTTTCTTAATTTGTACTTATTTTGGGGCATTAAAATTCAAACTATCGCGTTAAGTTCCTTAAATGCACAATGGTGAAAGTTAATTGGGCTTTTTAGATACCAGTCACTCTATTTCTTTACCATTTATTCTTCTTTCAGTGAATGCCGTTTTTTGTTATACTTATGTTTTTTTCTCCCTTGTGCATTGTTAGAAAAGGAGCGGAGTTGACTTGAACTTGGGTAGAAACCTTATCGTATTGTCATGCCATGTTACATTTTGGCATTTGTTGGGCATCTATTTTTGCATTTATTTTTTTGCACTTGTGTGGGAGAACTGCTGATGGCTCAGGATTCCTAGCGTGTTACACTCCAGATTTCACATGCCTCAATTGGTGTTTGATTGGTATCAAGGGGCCGATAAGCACCTCTTCTGAGCACTGTTCTCGCGTAATTGATGCCAGCCTGTGTGCCACTGCGCCTGCAGTGTTGCTCTGGTGGAAGAGATCCTATCCCACAGTTCGCAGTGCTGCTGATATCATTTCATTTCACACATTTCACAGTGCTCCTGATATCAGCTCCTTTTGAGGAACTGACGAGCTTGAAAAATCCCATGCACCTCTGTAACTTCATTGTTCAACCTTTGTTGTTTGTCACAAGTTGATGGTAAGTTGATTGATTACAGGAGTCTGCAGGTGTTTATGGACACTGGAGTTCCACACAGTTGTCTTTTGGAGGAGCAGCGAGGACAGGATGGAGGAGGTTGTCTTGGTGGTCCCTTGCGCTTCCAGAACCCTTGCATCTTCTGGCTCCACTGCAAAACGAATGGTAGCTTCATTGTAGATTGGTACTTTAAAATGTATGCAGTATCTTTTATTCAATTTCCTCATTCATCCTCTCCTCTAGCTCTAGATGAGAGGTTGGACAAGCGTGTGGATCAGATGTTGTCGCTTGGGCTGATTGACGAGCTCAAAGATTTTCACCAACGCTTCAATGAGAAGAAGATCAAAGAGAACAGGTAGATTTCACTGTTGTGAATCAGAATTAAAAAAAAAAAAAATTCAGTGAATGATTTTTGGAACTGAACACTTTTCTGACAACAAATTATGGCTGGCATTTATATAGAGTTTGTACGATATATATATCAATATTTTCTTTATAAGCAATTTGGTATGAGGCAGTACAGTTTATATCGATATACAGTCGCTGATAACGAGCACAACTGAAAATAAAAGCAGTGGACACAGACTGATCTGCTGCCGAGAAAGTGCTTAAAGGCTGCATGTGCCACTGACAGAGACAACAGGCTACTCGTGCTGTTTAATGTGTTTGAGATATGCGGGCTTCCTGAATGTGTAACTTACATTTCACAGGGTTATTCTCCATATGTAAATTTTGCAATGGAAATATTTTTAGTTGGACAAGGAATGTGGCATGTACAATTTTAAACTTACAAATAGCCTAAGTCTATTTTTTTATGATGGCACTGACTGTGCAGTGACTGTAATGAGGTAATCAAAGTAGCCTAACACAACTCTGCTTTTGTTTTCATTTATTCAAATTTTTCAATGTTCAAAAGGTTTCAAGGTTCACATTATACAGGTTCACACGTACTCCATCCGAAGTGCATATACAGTATGTGTATGCGGTGCAGAAGCAACAGCGAGAGCACATTATTGTAGTTAAAATAATGCACAAGCATGAATCTCTCCACTTGCACACAGATTTCCTTTGCTCTGTCACAAAACCAGACACGTGTGCTCATATACACGCTGCTCTCGCCCGGAGAGAGAGTGCGCACTTAAAATATGCTCATGTGCTAGGTATTAATTATTTTGCACCTTTCTATTTCTAACCTTTTCTGTTCACATTTTTCACATCTTTTACCATGTGCAGTGTGAACGCTTTGATCTGTTAACATGGGCTCTGAAAAAATACTCCTCACAGACAGTGTGTGTGAACCTGGAGTAACGCATTTGCCCGGTCTGTTCGGTTTTGTTTTCACATTACATTTAGGCACGCTGCATTCTGATTGGATCAGATAGCATTCTGCAGCAGGTCTGGCCGCGAAAAATCGTGCTATAAAGCAATTTAGAAATCGCGCACACTCAAATCATGAATTTATGACCATTTCGATTAATTGCACATCCCCTAAATATATATATATATATATATATATATATAAAATACAGATTTTTTTAAAATAAAAAATGAAAATACAGAGACGAATTATACCGTATATCGCAAATTGGCCAAAAAATTCAGAGATATGAATTTTTGCCCATATAGCTCAGTAACCTATCTATTGTATACCTCTATTTTTGAGATCCTCTGTTTAGTTTTGGAACGAGGTCAGATTTCTGTATTCATAATCCTTGGTTTACCTTTGAATGAACCATGTGAAACTTTTCACACAAGCTGCCTGGTACAAAAGCTGCACAGCTGTCTTTTCTTTTCCTCAACTGTCAAAGAAATACAAGAAAGCGAAGTTTCACCAGCTGAACCTGTTCTGCAGATCAGACCTCAAGTTAACAAGTACTAGCATGTTTATCACCTGCTGTTCTTGTCAGGAGGGGGTTCTGGTCTTCAGCCATGGTGGCAATCCAGGGCTTTGACAAGTGAAACTTTTTCAATAACTGACATCGATGTCAGTTAAATTAGCAATGTGACTAAGCCGGTCGAATGACTCGGATGTGTTTTATTAATGTCAAGAGTACATGAAGTTATGAGAGGTTGCATTAATACGTGTATGACTTTGAATTAACATGAAATTTATTGGTCTGTACTACTGCTTAACATTTGATGTTGCCATGACATTAGCATTAGATTGTGATTCAGGGCCATTTCATTGAGTGTCCTGTATTTATGAAGACTAACTATCTCAACCTTGTGTATATATCCTTTTATATGACATTAAAATGACCTGGCCATTACAGCTTATCTTTTATATATACTTCTCAAAGCCAAGCATCAACATTAATGATGTTTTTGCTTATGTTAGGTTTATACAACTCTTTCGTAATAAGCTTTGAGACATAACTTATCCCACACCTTTTGAGATTCAGACAATTGGGAATTATTGTATGAAACCCTGGCATGTGCTCATGACACCCAAACACGAATGTGTAGAAACACTTTGGAAACCACTCTTTAACAGCCTAATAGCAAGCACTTAAAAAAACTCTAACATGCCCATGCAACCTCTCATAACATCCTAAAGGCCGGGACACTCGCCGGCTCTGGTCGGGCTCATGTCGGCAGCAGTTTGCGCAATTAAACATTGAATCGTGTCGGTGTGAATGAGAACACTGATTGGATGTTCAGTTTTGTGAACGAGTCCGTGCAGGAGAATTAAAGCGAAAGTGATGAAAACTAAGTAAATAAAAGTATTAAATAGAAGGCTGTTCTGATGTTAGGTCATCTTACCTAAGCATTTCAATATGACAATGTTTTCATAACCTGAAATGCTGAAATTCATTAACTTCACTGATGTAAAAAAAAGCTGCAAGTATAGACATAGCTAATTCTTCTCACACAGGCAGGGAGCGCATGTGTTAGTCTGCATACAGCTGTGGTCTGTTGATCTGGTGTTATCAAGTGCAGCTTTTTGGTCCAGACGCTGCCGTTGTGAGGTGACTACATTGTCAGTTTTCATTGCTGCTAGTTCTTTGAAGTTGGCTTGTTGTGTCCCGATCTTAACAATCACATGGAAACACCCTGGCAACAACTCGTAACAGCCTAGGAATGACATGGAAATGCCCATTCAACCCCTAATAAGACCCTATTAATAATAAGGAAACACCCTGGTTAACACTATAACACCCTTATAATCGCATGGAAATGCCCATGCAACCACATATAACATCCAAGGAATCACATAGAAACCCCCTGGCAACCACTCATAATAATTTAACTTAGGGTGCGTCTCAATCAGCTCCCTAGCTTCCGAGCTTGTGAATCAGTAGATTGTGTACACTAGTGCGGTCAGTGGTAAGTTCCCTGACTCACTGCATGTTGGGATAGTGATCACTCGAATTCCAGTGACATGATTACGTACAGCATCACTGGAATTAATAAACAATATGGGCTGGACCCATCTTTTTAATTTGATATTGTATACCCTTTTAACACATCGTTTGGTTACATGTTCTTACAACATTTCGGCTGAATATTAGTTATAAAAGTTAATTAAATGTGTTCATTACTTGTCCGGAGATGTGTGTTTATGTTAAAATTTACTACAAAACGGTTTGTCTTTTCAAATCCTCTATCATATATCAATTATATTTATCGAGTTGGCTCATGTGGTTTGTTTTGGGCTTCTTAAATGTGACTTTATTTCCGGTAAAGGAGTGTAGTGAGCACCAGCATCCACCAATGACACAGTAGTCTAGTAGCGGTGATTTCTGCAAAGACATGCTTCGTGCAGTGGCGCAGTGCCTGTTAGTGCATTAGCCAATTAGGCTATAGATATGACAAAGCAGATCACGCCGTAATCTTTGGATCTTGGAGCGATTCGAACATCAGCGAAGCCCATGATGCTGTGTCCTGTGATTTCGTCTGTATTTACTGATGCACTAACAATATTTGTTAGGAAAGGTGATTAATTATTGATTGTTAGTGCTGTCACATGCTCTGTTGTGCAGGGATATTGGCGGACGGACTGCACTGCGGTGTGTCTGTGTGTGTGGATGTTGATGACACAGCAGTGTCTGGGTGTCTTTGGGTGTGGCTTCTTCTGATTACTGGCCGAACGCCTGGCGCTCTGTCCAGCCGATCGCACCCCACCTCCCCTCTCAGACATCTTCATTGGCAAACATGCAACCCAAGCACTTTTCTCCTCTTTCCTCACGTCATCCCACTCTCTTCCTCCCCCATTTCCTCCTCTTTTTGTCTGCATCTGCCGCCCTTCCGTCAGCCCTCTCACCTTACACAGAGAGCAGTCACAAGCCAGCAAGGTCAGACTCTGCCTGTCTCTCCTTTCCATTCCCTCTCGCTCGGTCCAGTCAATAGACCCCCTCCCCCTCGGCCCGTCTGCACTGTCTGTGTCCCTGTGACCGGCTGATCTGTTTTTTGAGCTGTATGACGACTCATTTTTACCCCAGGGGCTGGTGCTCTGATGCACCCAGTGACCGCTTTTCCATCTAAAATTGGGTCCCATTTAACATTGGATGTGATTTCACCCTCGAGTCTGCTCAGAAGGCCTAATACTTATAATATTGCTATTTAAATTATTCTGTAACCAATCAATAACATAGATTCAAATTTTTAATAGAAATTGCTTTGTCATTTAATTACAATAGCGTTTGGTATATTTGTATTATGAAATGAATTTGAAAATTATAGCTGAAACCATGGGAGCACTTTAAACTATTTAAAGAACTAAAGAAGTATGTTGTTTCATCAGAGCTGTATATGATATATATTTGCAGCTGTGAAGTGTTTCAAATTCAAGCTCTTAAAATACATAATTGAACATAAACCAAAACTAATTTGTTATACATCAAATAAAGGTCATATTTAAATTAATTGAATTGAATTGCTGTTAAATAAAATAAATGCTCTTGAGCCCTTTGTCAATTTAATCAGACTGAATAAGCTTCTTTTTGCACTAAAAATCATTTATCTGCACTGTGCCTTGCACTGCTTTATTTAACTTTATTTTAAATTTTATTATGTCTCTTTTACACATTCCCTTATTGTATAGTTGTATCAACATTTTATATTGGATCTAGATTTTTAGGCTTTAATGTTAATGTTATCTGTATGCACCGGGGGTCTGAGAGTAACGCAATTTCGATTCTCTGTAGGTATGTACTGTACATGTGGAAGAATTGACAATAAAGCAGACTTGACTTGACTTGCTTAGCAACACCCTGGTGAAAACCCTGAGCATTCTAGCGTTGTGGTGCTGTTGTGGACAAAAAACACTTACATTTACTTTAGCAAAAATCTAGTATTGTTCTTCAGCTTTGTGCATGAATAATGGTAATTTGGTATACATAAGGTATTTAGTTTTCTCCTCCGTGTTTGCAGTCAGGACTATCAGCATGGCATATTCCAGTCTATTGGCTTTAAAGAGTTTCACGAGTACCTAACAGCAAGTGAGAACATCAGTCAGGAAGAACGTGACAAACTGAAGATTAAAGGTAAGCATTCATTCACCTCATTTTGCTTGAGCTCGAATGTCTTCAGTCTTTTGTTGTTAAACTGTAAACAGCTGTCAGTTCAGGCCTTGAGCATGAACACGGAGTGAGAATGTTGATGTTCTTGAAATATCTGTTTGAGAACAGTTATGAAACCTTTGCTGACTTCACAAAAGAGAGCAAACTAACTCAGACCATCATTCTGAAAGCATTTTTATGCTCTTCCAGGAAGAACACATTTGAAGCAAAAACAGCTTCAGCAGGGATCAAAATTATCATTACATTATCATTTTAATACAAAAATATAACTACCACAATCAGATACGTTTATGGTAAATGTCCATTATTAATAGCTGGTGATTAATTCTCATTACAGTATTGATTGCGTGCCAATGTGGTTAATGCATGTGTAAACAAACCTATTAAAATAGTACAGAGGGGGACACAAAGTATTTGACTCGTCTTCAATTTGGAACATTTTTCTTTAAATACCAATATGTGAATTATTTGATTAACCAGCATTACTAATTCACGTAAAACTGGTAATAGCTTGACAGTCCTGTTATTTAGCAAATAGGGGTTGTCTTCTGATTTTCAGTAGGGGATTGATCGCTGCAGTGGTGTTGAACTGTGATCAGATGTCTAAAACATTCAGTGTTTAAGACAGAACGCTCTCAGTCTCTGTTAACAGCTGCTGGGGGGCTGTAGAGAGGGAGACGTCTCTTTCTCTCTCTCTCTGTGTGTGTCAGTCAGTTGGATTGGTGTCAAGATCAATTAGCGGCATGCTAAGCATGAAAGCTGCAGCACTCATAACGGTGCTCATGTCTGCTGAGAGCTCATAAGTGCAGATTGCTTGTGTTGAGTGCTGAGCATTACTGACTTGTCAATAGACCGTGAAGTCAACAATGCTGCTCTTAGATTGGTTAGTTTGCTCTGAGGTTTATGTGATAGATTGTGAATTGTATTAATGTTTTTTAGGGATGCTGCTGTCTGTGTGATAGTACTTCAGTGTATGTTTGCACTGTTTGTTGTTTGTTTTGGGATCTGAGAGAGTTTGGACCTGCATTTGGATTCTGGTAAAGAAGAGAAGAAAGTCACGGTTTTTACAAAAATATTTAGCAGCAACTGTTTTCAACATTTCTTGAGAAGCAAATCACTATATGTGACCATGGATCACAAAACCAGTCATCTGGGTCAATTATACTGGATAAATAAGCTTTGCATTGATGTGTGGTTTGTTAGGATCGGACAATATTTGGCCTAGATACAACTATTTGAAAATCTGGAATCTGAGGGTGCAAAATTCTTTTTCTAAATATTGAGAAAAATCGCCTGTAAAGTTGTGCAAATGAAGTTCTCAGCAATGCATATAACTAATCAAAATTAAATTTACAAAACATCTTCGTGGAACATGATCTTAACTTAATAACCTAATGATTTTGGCATAAAAGAAAAATTAATAATTTTGACCCATACAGTGTTTTTTGGGCTATTTTTAGAAATTAAGAGCTTGGTCCAGGTTCACATTTTAGAATGATTTCTGAAGGATTATCTGAAACTGAAGACTGGAGTAATGATTCTGAAATGTCAACTTTGTCATCACAGGAATAAATAATATTTTACGATATTCTAAATTAGAAAATGGTCAATGTAGTCTGCATTTTCTCTTTGCCTCAAACTGAAGGGGTGGCGCTCTGTTCTGTTGTTGACTGCACATACTTCAAACACACGAGGGGCTCGTGATGCAATCATTTCAGCTTTTGGTGCCACAGGTTACTGTAAAATTTAACATGGCATGATGAGACAGTTGTGTAGATAGTTGGATATTTAATTTGGAACGAGGAGCTCAATAAGAAAGTTGTACACAAGTGCAGATGTTTGTCAAAATAAAAGCTTAAGGGTTTATCTGGACCACGTAGCAATGCTGTTTTTAAATGAAATGAATACAAATGTATTAATATTGCATGATAAAACTACTTTTTGCCCTGGCAGTGAAACATTAAAAGGATATTTCACACAAAGAAGAGATAATTTACTCACCATCATGTTAATTCAACCAAATCTTTCATGCATCAAAAAGTACAAAGAGCTCAGAAATATCTGAAGCTCAAACATGTTCCATGTATGTGTGGTGATCAGTGTTTATATGTAAATAAATCTGTTTAAATCAAATAAAGCAACTTGTATCACTTTAGGAGACAGGAATTAAACCCCTTGATTTAAATGCATTACAAGGTTTTTGTTGTTTTTGATAGTTGAAAGTTTTGCTGGTGTCGACTTTGAAAGGAAACACTTTTTATATATATTTTTGTATATTGAGTGAATGTTTTAGACCAACATTTACATTTAACAGTAACCATTTAAATCCCAATGTTTGTTAAAAAATCATAAATTTGCCCATTTTAGTGAAAATCATACATTTGACAATATTGTGTAGTCTTGGTTAAGGGTGCTCCGATTGATCGGCTACCGATCACTATTGGCCAATAATCACATTTGTATGATTGATTGACGGTCTCTAAAACCGATCTCAAGCTGATGACGCTGCCGTGAGAGGTTTGGTGTGACATGCAGTGGCACCATTGCAGTTTCTGTTTGCCGTGGGTGAAATAATTATAATGCTACAGGTGCATCTCAATAAATTACAATGTTGTGGCAAAGTTAATTTATTTCAGTAAATCAACTCAAATTGTGAAATTTGTGTATTAAAAAAATTCTGTGCACACAGACTGAAGTAGTTTAAGTCTTTTGGTTATTTTAATTGTGATGATTTTGGCTCACATTTAACAAAAAAAACACCAATTCTCTATATCAACAAATTAGAATATGGTGACATGTCAATCAGCTAATCAACTCAAAACACCTGCAAAGGTTTCCTGAGCCTTCAAAATGGTCTCTCAGTTTGGTTCACTAGGATACTCAATCATGGGGAAGACTGCTGATCTGACAGTTGTCCAGAAGACAATCACAAGGAGGGTAAGCCATAAACATTCATTGCCAAAGAAGCTGGCCTTTCACAGAGTGCTATATCCAAGCATGTAAACAAATTTGAGTGGAAGGAAAAAGTGTGGGGAAAAAAGATGCACAACCAACTGAGAGAAGTGCAGCCTTATGAGGATTGTCAAGCAAAATTACCTGGGCTAAGGAGAAGAAGAACTGGACTGTTACCCAGTGGTCCCAAGTCCTCTTTTCAGATTAGAGCAAGTTTTGTATTTCATTTGGAAACCAAGGTCCTAGAGTCTGGAGGAAGGGAGGAGAAGCTTCCACTTCAACGTGTTAAGTTTCCACAGTCTGTGATGATTTGGGGTGCAATGTCATCTGCTGGTGTTGGTCCATTGTGTTTTTTGAGAACCAAAGTCACTGCACCCGTTTACCATAACATTTTGGAGTACTTCATTTGGAGCTGATTTCATTTTCCTTCAGGATTTGGCACCTGCCCACACTGCCAAAAGCACCAAAAGTTGGTTAATAGACCATGGTGTTGGTGTGCTTGACTGGCCAGTAGGGCTGTCAAAATAGCTGAAAAACTAAATTTGAATTTTGTACTTAAATATGATCAAAATTCAAATTATATTCAAATTTAAAATGCATAATTTCAGTTAGGCCATCCTTAAAAATATTCTTGTTTGCCGTAACCTGACCGACTCAATTTTTATACATTTATTTTGCTTTTAGTCCGACCGACTTGCCGGTTGTACATTTGCGTTAAGACCGACCAATTATAATTATTTCTTTTTACTCTTCAAACAACTAATACAAAAGCAATAAAATAACATATTTTAGTAAGTATTGTAAATATCTAAATTGCCTAGGCCTACATACAAAGACTACATTCTTTAAAAAAAAAAAAAAAACAGTGACGTCAACCAACACAAGTTTCAAAAACGAAAATAGGAAATTGATTTTAACGGCCCTCCCTCGGAGTGCGTTCTGTTTTTTCTTTTTTTTTCTTTTTTTTTTATATACACGCGTCACACAGCAACTGCAGCTTCGGACACACATTCATAACAGCAAATAATACTTCTGCACAATGTTTCTCTTTTTATAACAGAAATGTGAATTCTGCCGGTATTCAGACAGTACAGATATAGATTCGGGCTAGAATTGCCTAAGTATGCGATTTTTGTGTTGTTGACATTCCTAATCGTAAACAGCCACGTTGAAGCCTGCAGTAAATGTTTTTCATTATGGCAGTCCACTCTGTTTATTGTTTTTCGAGAATGTTGCATTACGTGGATAATTTGTCATTGTCCACATAACTTCACGCCAATAAATCATCAGAAATATTGGTCTTTACCAATATATTGAATCTTTACATTCGTCCTGCTTGTTGTCTGTGGATTTACCCTTTATTTGGTGTTATTTGCGATTGAAACTTATTTAGACATGCAAAATCGATTTTACAATCGATTCAATTAACACTTGTCACTCAAATCAAACAGGATTTTTTTCAAAGTGACAACCCAAGAAAGCAAAGTAAACGGTCTCTCATTTGTAGGTTGCATTGACACCTAGTGGTGGATGCAAGTAAAATAGTATAACAGTAACTCATTTGTTTTCTTCTCACCTGAAATTCATGCAATAAACATGTTTTTGACAAAGATTTCAATTTGTTTGTGGTCTACATAGCCTGCATCAAAATGAGGTTTGCAATGATGCGCCCGATGACACGGGTTGAAGACCCAGGCAGTGACGTCACGATATGTTAATTTGTTTAAATTCATACCTACGTAATCACCATCACCAAAATTGTACTTCTTTTTTTTTTACTTTGAAACTTAAACAAATATAGACCTACCTACTGACCCTTTAAAAAAAAAATTACTGTTACTGCAAACCAAACTATTTTTAAGGATGGCCTTAGGGTGAAGAAAAGCTTTTGGCTTTTCTCCTGGGACCACAAGAGGGCGCTTTGAGCAAAATAATACTAATGAACGTTTATTCAAAGCATAAGAAAACATGGCTGTGGAAGAAAAATACGTAATATTTAAAATAACGTTTATAAACCAATTTTAATTAAGTTGCTTAAACAACTATAAACAAAACCGCGTCATGTATGCATGCATAGTTAAATACAAAGGGCGGAAAGCCAGTCTCACAGAATAAATGTTGTTGTTTTTTTATTTAAAAACATGATGCAGTGGAATGGGGAATACAAACCCACCATAAAGTCTCGAGATATGTTTTTAAAAAGTTAAACTTGCATTAATTTTACATGGCTTTCTAAACATGCAGCTCTCTTGTGCGAGACGCGAGTCCTACGTGTCCCTCTAGAAAATGTGCGAAATATGTGTTCTGTATGAACGGTTTTGATGTAAACAAGATCTTCTCTACATTCTTTATTTTCTAGTGGCTTCAACTGGATAGGCTGACAAAAATGTTGCGCGTATGCGAGGTGAATGATGAGACAGAAGTGGTGCTGCATGTTGAGCTCATCCCCCTTTGAAAGTTGTGTGGAAGCTGTTTGCGTGAGATGGAACAGAACACGTAATGTGAAGTATACCTGGAGCTTATAAGGCAGGCTTTTTAATGCACACCTAAAATTCGAATGCAACGAATATTCAAAACTCACCATACCTGAAGCCCACAGACAATATATGGGTATGGTCAAGTGCAAAATGAGAAACAAGAGACCAAACAATGCAGATGAGCTGAAGGCCACTGTCAAAGAAACCTGGGCTTCCAGACCACCTCAGCAATGCCACAAACTGATCACCTCCATGCCACACTGAATTGAGGCAGAAATTAAAGCTAAAGGAGCCCCTACCAAGTACTAGTACAGTACATGTACAGATAAACAAGACAATAAGATGCCACTCGAGGAAGTAAAAAAATCAATGTTCTTTATGAAAGGCAGGATTGCTTGTAATAGTAAAGGAAAGGCAGTAGAGCCGATTAATTCTGTCAATGGTAAGCTTGTGATAGCGTAAGAAAAGTGGTTTAAATGTTTTGCCACTTTCTTGAGCAGATTAATATATAAAACTAGAAGTAAATGTAAAAGTAAAAGCATTAAATAATTTGTTGTGTATATTTATTGTATAAACATGTCTGTTAAAGATTTTATTACTGCACTGTGTAAAACATAATTGCAATGCTGAAAAAAACATTTTCAGTGACCGTGATGTTTAAAATTGAAATAATGGATAAATGATGTGTTTGTTCCTTTGTGGTAAACAGCTGGGGATCAGTAGTGAACTCTTCTGTGAAAGCACAGTCTGCTTCCCCTCTCACAAGAGTCACCTAAGAGGGGAATTCCACCATTTTCAAAAATGAAATTCAGGCCCTGAATAAATTTCTAAAAATGCTTATTGGAGTATCACTGTGTGTCGTTATAAATTATAAAAAGAAGGCTTTAAAAAGATTGGTATCGGTATTGGCAGATATTGCTTTCTGTGATCGGTGCACAGACACAGTCCAATGTGCTCTGGCACCAGTGGTAAGAGGATATACTGAAGGGGAAGTGGATTGAGAGAGGGGGCGTCTGAGGGTTTTAATGAAACTGCCTCTTCCTCTTCCCCTCCTCCTCCAGGTTTTGCTATTTAGCACTTAAAATTGTGTTCGTAAACCCATCGTGCATGACTTTTTTACTTTATATCTCCCACAAACATATCGCATAGTATTTGTTGTGACCATCAGATATTGGTGACATTATTTTCTCCTCTCACAGGGATCGAGTCTCTCAAGCAGGTGACCCGCCGCTACGCCCGAAAACAGAACAAATGGGTCCGCAACCGATTCCTCAAGAGTAAGTCTCACTGAATACACTTCCACACTTTTTCTAAGTTTGGGTGCTGGTATGGTGTAGTGGTCAAGTTCTGAAGGCAGCTTATTTGATCCCCAGAAGGTACCAAACTGCAGGTAATTCCAGCCATAATACTCCTGGAATAAATTCATGCATGAATCCTTTTAATGCGAGTCTCCCTTTCCTTTCCATCCTGTTGTTTGTGTTTGAGAGTTTAATGGTCTGTGAGGTACAGTCTCCGCTGCTGGATGCTAAGTAACACCACAGCTGTGCTAGTTCAGTGTATTGTAGCCACTGGCTTTAATTTGGATAACATTTGCTCTCAAGGGAAATGTAGCCGCAGTTCACTCATTTCAGTTCTGAATTCATTGGTGTGTATTATATGTTGGCTTTACTCGTGGCTTGTCTATTGTATATTGGCTTCAGTTGCCCTCAGAGGTTACTGGAGCTGTGTGTGTGTCTTTTTGTTCCGCTTCCTTCTGTACGGTCCAATGGTCAGGTAATCACAGCCGTTTTTAACGAGATGGACTTCACACAGACCATTAAACACACAAACAGTTGTGTAGAAATACTATGTGTGTGTGTTTGAAGGCTACCCCTCCCTTACAGACAGCCTCAAAATTCCAAGGCTCAGGGTTCAGTGTTTACTGGCCTTGGGTTGATAAAAGATCAAATGCTTGTAAAGCTTGGGTGTAACAGTATGTACTTTTACTTACAGACAACAGTGAATTCGCAAACCCTTCAATGGATGAACAGCTGTGTGTGTGTGTGTGTGTGTGTGTGTGTGTGTGCTGGTGACGTCAGGGTGTGACGTTTTTCTAGAGAAAGGAAGTGAAGGACTCTTTATAGAATGAATATGTATAAAATATTTTAAAGAAATAATTTTCCCAAAAATGTTGGTCCAAACATTTTTCACTAAACTAGTCTTTGGCCTTCACTGCTTGTGCTGTTCCTCACAACATTATCCAGTCATTCCCTTTGGAGTCTGACCTCAGTTTCTGAGGATCCTGGACTGGATTACCCCTTGCTCCCCATCCCTACAGAGGCTACCAACAATCCTGTTAGCCCTAATGAGATTAGGCAGAGACAGTGGCTAGCCCTCATTAAGAGTAGTTTTGTGTCTCGCCATATGCAGCCAGATCCTAAACATAAGGGCAGCTGGCTTTAGGTGAGGTGTCTGTGAACGTGGCCTTCCTCTACGGCCTCTCTTCATCCCTTGAGTTATATGAAGAGCCTCATATTTAACACATGGTCTGTTGCTTTGATAAGTGATCAGTCCTGTAGTGTGGAATATGTAATTTTGCCATCCTAATTACATTAGACAGTAATTGCATAATAAGCAAGCTAAATTCATCTCTACATTTCCTCTTTTAACAGCCCTGTTAGCCAGTTGGTCTCAAGTTCAAGAACATTTTTTTTAAATAACTAGTCGAGACTAGTTCTTCAGGGTTCAAGTCCATGCCAAGTCCTAATGCTCCTGAAAATATGGTCTTGAACTGGAACTTGAGACAGATTTGAGTCAGAGTCTAGTCTTGTCTGGAGTTAGAGTGCTACATCGCTGCTATTAGATTTCTAAGACGCAGCTAAACTCTTGGGTCAACTTTTACTGTTGCCTTACTTCCCAGGTTCACCAGGCCAGTGGACCTCAAGTCATTGCATCTCAAGGTTGTTTTGTCCTTGTTTGAACCCCTTGCATCCATCCCCACCACTCTCCCACCCATTTAGCTGGACTCTGACCTGCTTTTGGTCTGGTTAAGCTCCTGTGGCTGCCTGTCAGTGGCCTAACTGATCCCTCCCTCCACACCCCTCGCATCCCAGGGCCTCATGGGGCCCTCAGCTGACCGGTCTAATCCTGCAGGCATTAGTGTACTCCTTGGAATTCAGATTGGTGGCAGGAGGTTGGAGTCCGTGGTGTGGCCTCTTGGGATAAGGACTGTGGGGTCATTGAGGGCAAAATTGTGTTCATTGTCCTCCTGGCCTCTACAAGGTGATCAACAATTCATCATTCCTTTTTTTTTTTTCATTTGTTGGTTATTTGTGAATTAAGCTCTAAGATGATAGGTATGGGCCAGTTTGGTATAGTGATCTTGTTGGCCAAGGAAGGGAATATCACTCTTAGAGCAGTCAAAAATTCTTTGGAAAAGCCATTCTTGTGATATGCCACCCTTATTAAAATCAACTGATTTGCTGCCAGTTCAAATTGTCAGCATGCTTCCTTGTAGAGCTTTGTCCATTTGAACCCTACTGTTGACAGTGTAACAGCTGAATTTGGGATTAGGGTGAACCTGAGCGCCGTTTCCGTCTGTGCTTCCCCAGGGAGATTGGGCCGAGTGACTGGAAGATAACTGTGACAACGGCTCAGTTGATGGATCTGGGAGGCAATGTGAGCATTAAATAACAGTCTCTTGTCTTTTGTCAACGATAGAGGAAACCTGAGTGGGATGCGCAACAGGTGCGACATAGAAAAGTGTCCCCTTACACTCTGCACACCTCAGGACACGCCCCATACTCCCAAAATACATTCCCGCTGGAAGACTGCTGCCAGCTGCTTGCATACAGGCCTTTGTGTGTATTAAATGTGTGTTGATGAGCTTGTGAGAGGACGTACAGAGAAATACTGTGGATGGGCCACGTAATTTATTAGCAAATGAGATTAAGGGATGATAGACGCAAAACACAGCTGTTGAGGTGTTCAGCATCCTACAGCTGGAACTCTGATGGCTACAGCTGTCGGCCAGTCAATCTCTTAGCCCTCAGTTCCTGTTCGGAATATCCAAAATTTACTGACAAAGTCCTACAGCTGTCCAACAGGTGTCCTGTTCTGAAATCCATATCAACTCCATCTTTCATTCCTGCCCTAGGCTCTCTTATTTCACAAACAGCAGCAGGTGTGACCGCTCGGTGTGTTTTCTGATGCCCATGTCTTCAGAGACTCTAGTTGGTGAGCGAGGAGTATTTTCACATTTTAAAAGACGGCAGCCATGTGGCTATCTGGTGCGGGTGTGCTGGAGAGGTGCCGCCTCATTGAGGCAGATATTTGAGATCTCTGTGGTTAGAGACCCTTGTTCTCTCGTCTTTTCCACCATTCAGGCCCGGCAAGATTACTTGACTTAAATTTCACTGAGATTTTAATTTTGGGTGGGAGGGAGAGACCCCCATTCAGCATCTGTTTACCCCCAGATGGCCATCGTTGCCCTGTTCCTTCTAATTTCTATCCTCCCGAGAGTGAAGTTTAAAGAGGTACAAAAAAGAAAGTCCTCCACTCCCCACATGGCTCAGGTAGGCCAGGTGTCTCTGTGCAGGCCCACCTGCTGCCGCTCTTTTCTGACGAGCACAATAGCAGACATAAAGACTGTAGAACTTTCTTTGATTAGGAGCGACTGCAAGCAAGAGGCAACAATGTTTGATTGGGCTAAAGAGATGTTTTACGTCAGCTAAGTGGGACGCTGGGTGGTTTGTGTGAAGGAACACCTGTGTGTTTGATGCTAATGCAAAACATGTACAGGCAAATTTGGTCCTATAAAGATGTTTGTATCTCATTTAGAGCATGAAACATCTTTATTATCATCCATTCTTTCAGTCTTTTGCTGGATAATGGATTCTATATTTGGATTTTTCAAAATTATTATTTGGTGTGTTTAAGCCACTATGCCTATATAATAGTGCAGTTAAAAAAAAAATTGATACAGCAGGTGTTTGAAGTATATTTAAATCTCATTTTAATGCATTTTATGATATGTTATAGCCACATTTTAATATTTCTTTGCCATTTAGGTTTAGAATTCTTTATTATTATATTGTCTTGTGTTTCAGGATTATGTAAGACTTATTGGTGTCATCTGGGTCTGCTCTAATTGTAAACAAACACAGGGTGAAAAGGAAGTACCTGCATTTGGAGTCAGTCCAGTGGTTGGCTGAGGGTCAAATTAGAAACTGTTAGTTCCTTTTTGCCAGACGTTGAGGAACTGTTTGACAAAGAATTTGATTTTCTGAGATAAGCTTTTAAACTACGGTTACAAATGATCTTCAGCATTTGTGTACTTTGCATTTTATGCAAATGTTTTTGCATAGTAATTATTTAAGACCCTTATTGCATTTTTAAGAAGTGTTTAAGCATGTTTCTCCTTGTAAGTTGTGCAACATTCACCTCCGGCAAACTGGTGTGAAGGCTGGATAATATTATCAGCAGTATCTTTGTGATTCGGTGGCTCCTCTAAATTCTCTATTACGTCAGTCATTCTTCTTTTGAGCTGAGCTCCTTGTAATCTCTTAAGAGGGTTTCAACAGCAAAAATTATAATACAGTTGTAACTGTAAAGCAGTTTTGTAAAAACAAGAAATCATGTTTGTTATAGAAGGGCTTAGTGTTACTTTGCTGACTTTGTGTCCCCAGTAGTTTGTCAAAATGCATTCTGCTCATTGCAAGAGGTCAGGTTGTTTCCTTATAAAAAAAAATGTAAGAAGCAATGTGTCTACCCATCACTTTCTTCTTGGATGCAAACACTCCATTTTTATAGCACCATTGTGCAATTCAGTAATAAGAATTTACAAACCGGCTGCACATCTTGAGAGCTTTTCCATATTCGGTGTGCATTTGTCAGCTTTACTAGCATTTCCTCAAGAAAAACTAACATTTGAATGTACAACACGTCATTTCAAGTAGTTTGAGAGTTCTACTAGTCAGCTTGTGAAAATAGCTCTAAAAATATCACAGCAGACAGATGCTTTGAAACTGGTAATCACCGCAGGAAATTTTACCTTCTCATGTCTTCATCAGGACAAACCCCTGCAATTGGTCATAGTGGCATTTCAATGTCCAAAGTTAGTTTTCTTGGATCAAATCAAATTGCATTAGTTATTTGCTGAGCAAGTTGTTTTCTCCACTTAAAAGGCTAGAAATGTACTATTTACGTGCTATGGCATACCATATGATGATCAGTTTGTTTTACCATTTTAAACATGGTGCCATCACAGTACTGCATGTAGAAGGGATCGGAAAGCACATACAGGAGGTGAATAATAGCCTTTTTTAACTGGTTAATTTTCCCGCTTTATTGCACATTTTACAATTATGAATCGTCATAATATAATCTGTTCCCCCACAGTTTTGTAATGAACACTAATCGAACAGAAAATAAAATCATGATATAGTAGTGTGATTATCATTTGGCAAAGGTTGGTTGCTGTGGGATTCCAATCAAAGCGCAGAGTTCATGCTCGCAGCTGATGATTTACGTCTCCAGTCCATTCACTCTCAGTAAATACCACATGTGCTGTGAGTTTAACCTGCTTGTTTTACAATGCCTCCATATTCAGTTCAAGTTGCATACATTTTGTTCTTGCATTGATTATACATTTGTAGCAATTTTGCACTTTCACAGTCAGTTTGAGATATTGTAACTAACTATATTTTACTATTGTGCGTATAGGATAGTTTACAAAATCAAATGATTGGGATAATTTATGCAATTGAAGTGACTTGGAAAATGAGTCCCAAGCCACCTGAATTCACCATACTCTTTGAAATCATGATTGCATTTCAGTATGTTATTTTAAACCCCAAATATCTTACTTATAACTTCATTAACAATTCAGTTATTTGCATTGTTAAATGTAAAAAAAAAAGAAAAAAAAAAGAAAAAAAAAAGTAGTTTTTATATACTTTTTCAGAAGGGTAGCTTGAATGTAGCTTAACTACTTTAATTTATTAATTTATGAGTAACTTGTTGCTGGTCAAGATACGGTTTCAGAGTAGCTTCCCCAACACTGCTGGCCATTGTCTAATTACAGAAGTTGAAGGATTTGAGTAAAGCTTGACAGCAGGTCATGACCTCTCATTTGAAGGAAAAGATGAGATTTTTTTAATTATGAAAAAAGGTTGTTTCTGTTTCCCAGATGGCAAGTTTACAAATGTATGACTGTATCTCAAAGGCATTTGTTAAAAGTATTTTAAGTTTTCTCAACATTTCAGAATGCGTGTTCAGTGTTTTTGTAACAAGCACATAGTGTTTCTTGCTAAGCCAAGCATTGGGCCGGGCTATTGTACAGCCAACAACAACCCTAAATGTTGAACTTCGGGACCTTACTTGCCCTGCATCATATGTGTTGCTGACATGAATGATGCATCAAATTATGAGAAGAGATTGACTGAAATTGGGATCATAATATTTTGTCTAGATCCCAAATATCATCTAGGGACCAAAATAACAGAGACATGGAGCCAGAATACTCTAATAAACGGAATATTTTCTGTTTTATGTGTATGAGACAGTTTTTTTTCTTTCTTCTGCATGTTTAACATACGGGCCTCTCATTATCTGTGCACCTCTGCTGTATTGTGCATGGATCAATAGCGTTGAGCGAGGTAGAGTGAGGTCGTCTCTGCTGACAGTGTCAGAATGCTGTTTGAGATTATCGAGCGGCAGTGATTCAGCAGGTTCCTGCTGCTGCAGGCCCTCCCTGCTTCTCCATACTGATTGCCTGCACCACACCATACCACCAGACATATTCTGTACCTTTCTTCCCCTTCACCTTTTAACATTTTTAATAGTTAGATTAAGAAGTTTAAAGATCCTTTCATCGTTTTTTGACTTTACCTACTAGTGTGTTAGCTTTTTCCTCCATAACCAGCAAATCATGGTCATTGTTTTCCCCCATGCACCCATGCACAAGTAATTTATTCATTAAGGCTCCTAAGATTTAACATTAACTTTTCTCAATTAGATTTAGTCAAGAACATCAGCTGGGGAACACGGTGTTCACACCATTAGATTGCACCATGATTATTCTGCAAAGTTTAATCAAGATGCTATTTCATCAGTGTCGTCTTTTGTCAATTTGTCTTCTGAATTTTCAGGACCTGCTAGCAATGTGCCCCCAGTTTACTGTCTGGATGTGACAGATGTGACCAATTGGGAGACTACTGTACTTACTCCTGCCTTAGAGATCCTGGACTGCATCCAAAAGGTTTGACTTGTTTTCTTGTTGGCAAATAATTTCTCCTTTAAACCCCACTGATCATCATTTGTTTTGTGAACCCAACCATGGTGGGTCTGCATAATAGTTTGCGTTGCGATATATATATATATATATATATATATATATATATATATATATATATATATATATATACACACACTCACCTTAAGGATTATTAGGAACACCTGTTCAATTTCTCATTAATGCAATTATCTAATCAACCAATCACATGGCGGTTGCTTCAGTGGATTTAGGGGTGTTGTCCTGGTCAAGACAATCTCCTGAACTCCAAACTGAATGTCAGAATGGGAAAGAAAGATGACTTGAGCAATTTTTTGCATGACATGGTTGTTGGTGCCAGACGGGCCGGTCTGAGTATTTCACAATCTGCTCAGTTACTGGGATTTTAACACGCAACAATTTCTAGGGTTTACAAAGAATTGTGTGAAAAGGGAAAAACATCCAGTATGCCACAGACTTGTGGGCGAAAATGCCTTGTTTGACGCTAGAGGTCAGAGGAGAATGGGCCGACTGATTCAAGCTGATAGAAGAGCAACTTTGACTGAAATAGCCAGTCGTTACAACCGAGGTATGCAGCAAAGCATTTGTGAATCCACAACACGCACAACCTTGAGGCAGATGGGCTACAACAGCAGAAGACCCCACCGGGTACCACTTATCTCCACTACAAATAGGAAAAGCGTCTACAATTTGCACGAGATCCGCAAAATTGGACTGTTGAAGACTGGAAAAATGTTGCCTGGTCTGATGAGTCTCTGTTGAGACATTCAGATGGTAGAGTCAGAATTTTGCCTAAACAGAACGAGAACATGAATGTATCATGCTTTGTTACCACCCTGCCGGCCCGGGCCTACCTGAGCATTGTTTCTGACCATGTCCATCCCTTTATGACCACCATGTACCCATCAACTGATGCCTACTTCCAGAAGGATAATGCACCATGTCACAAAGATCGAATCATTTCAAATTGGTTTCTTGAACATGACAATGAGTTCACGGTACTAAAATGGCCCCCACAGTCACCAGATCTCAACCTAATAGAGCATCTTTGGGATGTGGTGGAACGGGAGCTGGATGTGCATCCCACAAATCTCATCAACTGCAAGATGCTATCCTATCAATATGGGCCAACATTTCTAAAGAATGCTTTCAGCACCTTTTTGAATCAATACTACCTAGAATTAAGGCAGTTCTGAAGGCGAAAGGGGGTCAAACACAGTATTAGTATGATGTTCCTAATAATCCTTTAGGTGAGTGTGTGTGTGTGTATTGTTTGTATGTATGTAGTATTTGACCATCATAATTTCTAAAGATTTTTTTTTTTTCGTGTCAATAATTTATCCCCAACAACTCTCACAAACACCTCTTGTTTTAAAACCATTTCAGGGAGAGCAGCCATCTGTCCAGCCAATCAGAGCAGATGGGCTGGATCCTCGCAACAAGAGGAGTCACCACATGTGTGACCATTGCGATAAGGTGATCATTGGTGACTTGGAATGGACGGGTGAGTTTTTGCTCTGGTCAAATCAATGCATTTTCAAATGTCTTACAAAGACAGACTTTAATATTTGAACTATTCTGTTCTCCAGCACACCAGAAGTCCAAAAACCATCTTTATCAGGTCCGCAAGAGGAGAAAAGCTGAGCAAGCCTCAGATCAGGGCCCAAACACTACCGAACATAAAAATGTCAGTGACAGGCAGGTACCTGTACTATAGCTCTGTTGGGGTTGAGCTCACAGATGGACCAAAGAAATAAAGTGGCCATAATGTATTTTTTAGATGTAATATATGAAGGTACTTTCAGATTGATTTGGTTTGCAGTGGACCGCAGCGATACCTCAACTCTCCCTGTGGAGTGGCAGAACGCACTTCAGGGTCTGTGATGTTTGGACACCCAGATTTGTTGGTTTTTCCCATCTGCCACAGACCAAAGGTTACGACTAATATCTGGATTTGGATTCATGCGCTGGACAGATGTCTTCCCTGCTGCTGTTTGTCTGAGCGGTGCACTTTTCAACCACACTTTTCGTCTACTGCTCTTTTAAACCACGCTGCGGTGAGCTGTGCTAACCTCTTTGGCTGCTCTGACCGAATTCCAAATACATCACTGCTGATGTTGGATTACTGGATCACATTTTTCTCTGCTGATCAAGAATGGAAGGTTATTTTTTGATTATTAAATCTGATGCCTGGCTTTATTTGGAAGTCTTAAATTTATGTAATCGTCTGATGGTATTGGGTCAGAATATAACTAGGACTTCAAGCAAATGTGGACATTCTTTCCTCAGGATCCCCAGTGCCTTTTTCTGTGATGTCATCCAACCAAAAACTTATTTTATTCACTCTCATGCCATTCTAAAACCATTCATTCTTTCCTGGAACACAAAAGATGACTTGATTTTGAAGAATGTCCACGCTGCTCATCTCCATAAAGTGACTAAATTATAAAATACAACATTAGAAAACTTGACACTTAAATCTTATTGGCTACTTTAGTGTTTTTGTCCCCATTGGAGCTTGCATGGAAAAGAGCAGCATGAACATTCTTCAAAACATGAAACAATATGACTTAATCCTTTACATTTTAAGACTTAACTGCATTTGCTTTGTGGTTGGGGTGTTTTTATTTCTTGACTTTTACAGAATGATTTGTCTATCCCTGCATACATTATGTAAATGTAATTAAAGAGTTGTTTATCATTTTTATAACATCTTATCCGAACAGATCTGTGTTTGTTATCTAATCAAATGAGTCTTTTAGCATGAAGTCATCAGAGTTGCTTAAGCGATGAGCCACCAGTACCTGCTCACACCGGCTCACAACTTCGTAATCCTTGGCTGAGAGCCACAAGCTACCTCATTTTTCTTTCTTTTGATCCCAGCTCCGCGTCGATGTATGTGCTCCAGTGTGGAAATTCAGCAGGTTCACAGCATAACACTCATTAGCCTCCCTGTCCAGGCTAAATATGCATCACACATACAATAGCTGGAAGGGAGAGTGTTTACATAGTGCCTGAAAGTGGCTGTCCCACATTTAAACTGATGTGGGTCACTGATTTGAACTGTGCGGGTGCCGGTGATTCCGGTGTAAGGGGTGATGGGCAGTCTCTCATTCTTGTGTGTTATTTGTGATTTTTATTTTAGCTCCCTGAGAGTCCAAGCCTTGGCGGGAAAGTCTTAGTGGGTCAGCTGAGCTTCCTCTTGACGGATAATAGCTTGTTTAGATCAGGGAGTTCTCAAGGATGGAAGTGAATGGAAAAAGAACAAAGGCAAACCGCAGTCAGCTGGCATTTGTTGACCTAGCAATTTGTTGTTGAAGGCCTATGTTTATTTCAAGAAATGGTAGGGCTTAACACTGTACTTTGACCACTGCTTTTAAGAACCTTTAGCATTATTTTTCTGTTTTGTCGTTTCAAACCCATTTGATTTTCTTCTGTGCAATGCAACAGAAGTTGTGAAGAATGTGCTGGTCGCTCATTTCCATGCATTGATGATTAGAGCGAAGACTTTCAGTCTTCAAGGATATAAAAACTCATATGACTCCAAAGCATAAATGTGGTTAATTAACGTTTGTGCTACAATCGCTTTGTCCAAAACTATCGTGTAATTGCCTGAAGCTTAATTGTCTGTAAAGTGACTACCAAAGTCAAAATTGATCTTAAGTCATATGGGTTTAAAACAACATGAAACAGTAGATATTGAGTGATCTGTTTTTAAAGATACAATTGTGAGTTCAACTTCCCTACAGTGCTTTCACCCTCTGTTGAACTCGTAGCTTGCTATGGTTTTATTTAATATGCAGTTTGTTTGTTATGCAAGAACATTTGTTTACCTCGCACTGGGATGATTAGCCATTTTAGTACTGCATTGAGAGTGATTGTTTCTTCCCCCTTCCCTTCCCTTCCAACTGCTGATTCATTCCTTGAATAAAAGAAAACCAGCTGATGTAATACTTAAATAGCACAAGTTAAGCCACGCTGAGAACTGGGTCAAGTTTGTTTGCTTAACTATCCTGTTATGTTCAGTCGTGTTTAGAGCCCATAGAAAGTCATGATTATAAAAGAACTGTGAAAGCGTTCTTAATCAAAGGCTCAATCCCAAATCGCTTGTTATTCATATTACTTACAATCTATAATAATATCAGCCCCTTTTTGGATAACTGCATATGCCTTCTTGCAAATATGTAAAGATTTTACATTTATTTTGGATTGTTGTGCATCTCACTTGTTGTTATTAGGAATATTTAAAAAGCTACTTTGATCTCAGTATATCTGTATCTATATAGACCAATGAAAGCCCATATCTGCCAAGCCATATCTGTTAGATTAGGGTTAGGTTGACCCAGATGATCACAAACTGCATGTGGTTCAGTGGTGTAGTGATTTGGATAGGATTTTTGGAACTTTGTTTCTCACCCCTTACAATATGCAAAATTATTGATTTTCTGGTGCATTACATTTGTAGTATGTTTCAGTACATTATATTTGAGTATGTAATTAACCACATTAGTTTGGTTTTATCCAACCCCTTTTTTTAAGATTAAAAAAAAAAATTAAATGAAGGTCATAGTTAGACACAGTCCATTACCTCCGCTGGCTCCCTATAAAGGTCCAGGAACCTCCGAAACCCAACCGACATGCATGATTCAGTTTCCTTTCACTGTCTTATCTCTCTCTCTTCTTCACTTTCTCTGATACTCCCCTCCTCTACTCTTACCTTTCTCCTCAATTACCTGAATATCATCTTAAATGAAGAGGTCACGTCTTCATATTCTCTCTTCTCTCTCAGCTTTTCTGGATCTCCCTTCGCTTTCTGTCTGTCTCGCATTTTTTCTCTTTCAGTAATGATAGCGTAGAGAATGAATCATGTTTTTCTGGAGTGCAGTGGAACAGTCTGTACACCCAGTCCGTACCAGAGGTCAGCTTTGTGATGGAGTTAGTAATAGCCATGCGACAGACTGCACTTCAAGCTCGCCGGCTCCCCTCACTGTGGAGAATTAGTGTCAGTTAAGGTGTATATATTGCACTGCATAAACCGGAACGCTGATAACGTGCCTTTTAACCTGCTGTACTGTGGCCTGACAGTGAACCGTGTCTGTTTGCATTCAGAGGCATGAACATTGTCAAGAATGCTCGTGTCTGTCAATTTCTGCTATAGCTTAGTAGTTATTAATGACAGGTGTGTGTATTTTTTATGAATTTCTTTCTTTAAGCGAGAATACTGTGGTATTACATCGGAATGATTTTATTCTATCCAGAATTCATTTTAAATTAGTATGTGAACATGCTGTTTTCTGGTATGATTTTGTAAATATCTGTTCCAAGCGCAATGTGGAAAATGTATACCTTGGCCTTTAGAAAAACCAGGCTGAGTGTATTATGCTAATGATAAAATTTTCATCAAAATCACACTTTGAATGTCCTGGTATATATATAAAATCTAGGGGTGTAACGATACACAAACATGACTGTTTTGACATTAGTTTGGTTATAGTTTCGGTACAGCGGGGGGTGGGTTGTGGACTAAACATAAAATTGCCTTTTCTTTTTTTTTTTAATTAAACAGTGGTTTACTAAAAAAAATCGCTCTTTCTAAAAAATTAAATTCATTTTTCTTACGGATAAAAATCTACCTCAGCTTATGCTCCCTAAACTATAGGGAGCCCTTTTATTTACATCACTATAAGGTTACAGTTGACAACTCAAATTCAATAAAGATTTATTTTTACATATAACTTTCTAAATAAAATGACAATTTGTTGTTGAAATATATTCATTCACACAGTGGCTGTCATAACTTGTTTCATTATAGATTTATTTAATAAACATACATTAAAGGTGACATATTATGCCCCTTTTTACATTATGTAATGTAAGTCTACGGTGTCACAAGCATGTGTCTGTAAGTTTCAGCTCAAAATACCGCAATCGCATTTAAACTATTAGTAAAGAGGGAGGAATGATCGCATTCACTCGCTCTTTGTGCTGTTCATGCGCCGATCTGTCTTTCCACATCAAAGAGCGCCAAAACTGCATTTGTATGAATTTCCTGGAAAAACAAATTGACACCATTTGAAAGATGAGACTTCAGTTTATCAAAAGTAACAATATTTAAAACCAGAAGTTTCCAATAAAGTTAAAAGCATTTAAAACATTGCTGTATTTATTCGGTACACATGCATAATGAACCAAAAGATTTTGGTATGAATACGTGTACCGTTTTACCCCTAGTAAAAACCCAAGTATACTTTGGGCTTTTGAAGGCTAATGTCTATATAGGGAGCAGAGCAGATTCATAGTTTTGCCTGAATTGTGGTCTAGTCTTCTATATATCTTCCTCTTTGTCAGAGTAGTTTGGATTAGATCTGGGTAGTCAGACTCAGAGGCAATATGATCACTCTTAAAGTCGTCTTGCAAGTCTACAAGATAATCCTAATCCACTTAGACTAAACACCAGACCATCTGGAGCTAATATACATGCCACAGCCAGTCAGGCACAGATGCTGATAGTAACTTAAAGACATCTGAGCATTTGTGGAAAACTGCAGTGTTTAACAGTGAACACTATTAAACTATAAGCCCTCATAATGAATACTGAAGAGTGGATCATTCCTTGTTTTTACCCAGAATAGTGTGAAAGTGTGAATAATATTTACCAGAAGTTAGAGTAAGGGTAGCAGTAAAGTTGTGGTAAGGTTTTGACACAAACATTGCAGTTTGTAATCGCTTGTTTTTACCATAAACGTACTTGAGAGCCCGTAATACGGGACTGTGTTGACATTCAAAATATCCCTGACTTCAGCACTAGCACTTGTTTTTAACACCGTAGTGGTTCAGTCAACTGGAAAACGCATCATTTCCTGGCAGAAGACATCACGTTATCTTCATTAGAGAACTAGGAGATATTTCTCAGATTCAGCCCTAACCCAAACACACAGGACTAATGCCACACTTTGGTGAAGGCCAGGTCCGCTATCTTTTCACATTCATGCTCTCAAGGTTGTAATTTGTGGCATTTCTTCACATTTTTCTCGGCCGGATTCCTGATGGCTATTTAGTCTGGCTTGAATGTTTATGGCATTGTTGCTTCTCAGCCGAATGAGTCTGGAGTGAGTTCAGTTTGGACGGAAATGAGGGAAACCCATCAGTATTGTCTGGACTGTGTATCCTTTCTCAATTAAGCGTACATTTAAACCATTGTTCAGTTCCTCTGTGCATATGTGGTGGTTGGGACGACCCGTTTCCTTGTTTGATTTGGCTCCCAGCCTGTCTGCTACTTTGTGCCCCCATTTGACCTCGATCTATAGGTGTCCTGCCGCTTAACAATACATTTACGTCTGTAACACTCTCGCTCTGCAATTCCCTAAACGCTTTATGGATCCTGTTTTCCAACCCGTTGAATCTTCATCAGAAAGCCTCAGGGTATTGTTATCTGAACTTGAATTCCACACATCTCTCAGCGTGAATGTCATGCAAAATAAACAGAAAGACTCATATTTATGAAGCTTGTAGCTCATTCCTGTGGTGAGGGAAGGACCTTGCCTGGTAATGTCTCAATAACTGTGGATTGGACACACTGGTGTGGCATAACGTGCTCTGTTGGATAAGAGACCATCAGTTCGCAATAACAGCAGCACTGCAGGGAACCATCTTGGCCATGGTTTTGGAGCAGCATGTTCCCTTCTAAAGACCTAGTGGTTTTTCTCTGTATCTTCCTCTCTATCTCTTCCTCTCTGTCTCTTGTCTGGGGTGGTTTTTCTCTCTTTTTCAGCTCTTCCTCAGCATAAATCGTTACAGTCTGGTTCCTATGACCACAGTGTGTGGTTCGTTGAACCAGGTGATACTCCCCAAGGCGATTCCCTGGTCTGGAGGCCTCAAATTTGCATGTACCTCATTACAACCATAAAGTAATAACAGTTAACTGACTTCCCAGGAATAAACACACCCTGTACATGTTTGAGATATGAGATGAGAAGAGATAGCCGGGCCGGAATTTTATAATCTTTTTTGTAATTTTTTTTTTTTGTATGGTTTTGTTTGTGAACACTCTTATGCTCACCAAGGCTACATTTGGTTTATCAAAACCAGTAAAAACTAATATTGTGAAATATTATATTATATATTAATTAAAAAACATATTTTGCTATGTTTTTTGCACCCCCCCCCCCTCAGGATTATTGAATAGGTAAAAGTTCAAAAGAACAGTCTTTATTTAAAAATAATTATTCATTATAAATGCATTTAGTGACAATTGTTATGCAGCTTATCTATCTATCTGCACAAACTTTATATTTAGATACAAATTTACAGCCTTTTTTTCATTTTTTTTATTGTATATTATATGATATTATATTATTCATTTATTTGTTCTTATCTATTATTTTCCATTTCATTCTGCTTCATAAAGACTGGAAGGAATCCAATTTGTTTTTTGTAATGTGCAGGTTTATACATGTAACAGAACTAGATACAAATATTTCTGTAAAATATTATAGAAAATAAAGTTCATATATATTATTCTATTATGCATTGTTATCTATGCATTTATTTGTTTATTTTCCACTAATTTTAGCCTCTTTATACATGATTCCTTCACAGAGGAATCATCATGTTTGTGTGTCCGTGGCATGACATGTTAGAAAACCTCTGGACTAGGTTACATGCAGCTGTGACTAAGTGAAGATGAAAAGTAGCTTTGTCAGGACACATTTCTTTGCAGGAGTCCTTGGCAGGAGTAGAATAACAAGAAGCTGCTTTATGTAACTGTACTCTGTTAAAATCGAGCATAGCTACTCTCCCACAACCTTCATTTGTACTTGTTCCTTTTTCTGTCCGCTGTTTGTGTCCTTTGGTCAGTTGATGTGGTTGAGGAAGTCTGCTGGTCTAATGCAGGATATCTCTGGACGTGTGTTTGTTGTCAGAAGCCCTCTCAGGCTTACGGGAAGCAGCCACCTGTTAAACACACTGCTGACTCATTTTGGTTTAGTTAGAAAGGAGGCACTGCACGCATATGTTCTCATCCATACTGAATGCCAACTGGCTTGGAATTAGAGCTTCTCAACTCTCACACTGAAGATGCACTTGAATTTCTCTGTTCTGTCCCCCCAAGATCTCGCTCTCTTGCTCCCTCTGTTACTGAGGAGGCTAAACCTCACTTCCTTCCTGCCTTTAGAGAACTGAAGAACGAGTGTGTTCAGCAGAGGTGGGCGTAAATAGGCGTATGCTAGACTGATCTCGGCCTTGGATGTTTCAATATAGTCTTGGCTCTTTTCTTTGCAAGAATGAATCTGCGTCTTCACTTCTGTTCCTCCCAAGCTCCCACTCACACACTCACTGTCTCTCACAATCAAAAAAAAAAAAAAAAAAAACACTCCTCCATCACAGATTTTCATAATTTTCGCCTTGTGAGCAAGTTGCATTCTCACATCTCTCTTACGTCAATGTGCTTCAAATTCTCTGTTGTGTTTTTGCTGTTAATTATGCAGGAAGGAAGTTGCACTGACTAAAAGATGATTTTAAGATATTTATCGTTTCATTAGAATCCAATCTTGCCACACGATCCTTCAGAAATCATTATAATCTACCCCAGACCTTAAATTCCCATTCACATGAAGAATGATAACTATAAAGATAACGATATTAGTGATCAAACCAGCAAGCGATATTGTCTTTAAGTACATGCTCGTCTGCCGCTTCAAATTCTGATGCTCTTGATCGCAGGATCTGATTCTGATTGGGTGTTAATGTTTGTATCATTCAACATATATACTATATATATTATTAACCTTGATATGTGTACTGTGGCTAAGCAAGACTTTTCATAGCACTTGCTTATTATTGCTCTTCTGTTGTTTTTGTTTGCTTCTGTTGTCCTCTTTGGTAAGTCCCTTTGGATAAAAAAAAATCTGCTTAATGACTTAGTGTAAGTAAATACTTAAGGAATTATTTAATAATCATATGAGAAGTGCATGTAGTGATTTTAGCAGTCATAAAGCACTTTAACAGAGTGCTACGATTGACCAATCGGAAGCAAGCATCCCAGCTCTTTTAAAACTTTGCTGCATGTTGTTGCAGTTTTGATGATTGTGGTGGTGTGATGGCTTTAAGTAGCTCAGAGGTGTGCAGAAACCTGCTTTAATAAGTCATGTAAATGCAAGCATTTTCTGGAGGTGTCCAACCATTCCGCTCTCTGATTGGGTGAAGCAGACGCGTGTTGGCAATGCGAAGTGGAATGCTTCATTTTCCAGCTAGGTCAGAGAGGACGCATGCCGCTGATCTGATGTGAGAGGCCTGCAGGGAGACATCTGAGGTTCTGCTGTCTGCTTTATGTGTCCGTGTTTGTCCTTGTGTGAATGCTGCCGTTATTAGGAGGAAACTGAAGGCAAAGACTGCAGTTCAGAAGCATTTATTAATTACCTTGTGTTTGCACACTTAAAAAATGTCTTTGTGGGGAACAGTATGAACCCAAACAGTTTTTAGGAGCTGATTTGCATACTAATGTTGTGTAAGAGCGTGCGTTTGCATCCAGATGCTGAGTTTTGTGTGACTTTTGCGTAGACTGTTACAGCTCTGCAGATTTCCTGCCGTGTTATGTAATCCGAGGGCAGTGGGTTTTTTCCTGTGCTTTTTTTCCCCTTCCTTGAGCAGAGCAGCTCTCTCCTTCAAAACTTCCTGTTTTCCTGTTCAGTGGCCCACTGAACCCTTTCCCAGAGAAAGGATGAGAGGCACTCAGCTAGAAGATACGCCCACAGTGACTAACAGAAAACTGGTTTTTCACCAGTTCCCTAGAGTATTACTCTGCCTTTCTGCTCGTATTAAAAATAATGTGCTTCATAGACACTTAGGATATCATAACCGGAATATGCCCTGTGCTTTGGATTCAGCTGTTTTTTTTTGTAATGTAGTGCTGAGCATCACTATTGTTATTCCTCATACTGTATGTAAGGATACACAGTATCCTCCTATTCAGGCTTTTAAATTGAGCATGCATTTTATTATCAGTTTAAGACATTTGTTGCCATGGACCACAAAACTAATCATACGTACCATTTGTAGCAACAGCCAAAAATACACTGTATGTGTCAAATTGATAATTTTTTTCTTTTATGATTCATTTAAACTTCATTCGGACAACTTTAAAGGAGATTTTCTCAACATTTAGATTTTTTTTTGCAGCATCAGATTCCAGATTCAAGTAGATTCAAGTAGTTGTATCTCAGCCAAATATTGTCCTATCATAACAGACCATACATCAATGGAAAGCTTATTTATTCAGCTTTCGGCTATAATTTATAACAAAAAAGTACCCTTGTGACTGGTTTTGTGCTTCAGAGCTATAAAAATAGTTTTTTTTTTTTTTTTTTTTTTTTTTTTAACAGTTCCATGAAGAACCAGTGTACTGCAGAGTTTAGCTCGAACCTTAATCAAACACACCTGAGTGTGTTAATCATTGTCTTTGGGATCATTAGAAAATCACAGGTAGGTGGGTTTGATCAGGGTTGGAGCTAAACTCTGCAGTGCACTGGCCCTCCAGGGCAAGATTTGAATAACACTGTTATAGAATAACATGTTATACATGTATAAACATTTAATAGGACAGAGCTGAAGTGTGTGTGTGTGTGTGTGTGTTGAATGGATACTAGATGAAGTAAGGCAGGTGTGGCGGTTGGTCTTGTTGTGATTGTTGGCCCTGCGGCCTGAAAGTGTGGGAAAGAGAGCTGAAGGAATGGCTGCACTTCTATGTACCCAGTCACGTTCCCTTCATACCACAACACTGTTCAGTCATTCCTACTACGCAGTTTGTATTGCAGTTCCCAATCGTGTATGTATTTTTTTTTAATAGCCTAAAGTATATTAGTTGTCTTATCTCATTGGTTTAATTGTATTTCTTTCTTTCTTCTAAATGTAATTCCTTTGATGTCAATATCACTTTCCATCCTGTTTGTCTTTTATAAAGTCCTGTTAACAAAAGCCAAGTACTACATCATGCCATCATCCACCAGGAAGTAACATAACTGTGCAAACATCAGTAAGTATAGAGTTAAACTGTCAGGTTCCGAAAGTAAAAATTCCAGTCTTTATTTTTATTTTTATTTTTTTTCAATAGGTGAATTCATTTTAATGATAATGTATAAACTTTTAAACACAGCCTGACTGTGAGCTATAAGGTTGTAACCAATTATATATTCCATATCATTAAAAGTTTAAAGGAGCTGTATGTAAGAAATATATTTCAATTAATCATAAAGTGGCCCTGATGTGTCACTAGACATTAAAGGGGGGGTGAAATGCTCATTTTCACTCAATATCCTGTTAATCTTGAGTACCTATAGAGTAGTACTGCATCCTTCATAACTTCAAAAAAGTCTTTAGTTTTATTATATTCATAAGAGAAAGATAGTCTGTACCGATTTTTCCCGGAAAAACACGAGCGTCTGGAGGCGTGACGTGTGGGCGGAGCTAAAGAATCACGAGCGCGAGTAGGCTTTTGCGTTGAGAGCATGTGGAAGCTGTGACAGCTGTGAAGGCTGAAACTGAACGAGAGCAGCAGCAGCAACGACTCGCTCCGAGCGGGGCTCGAACTCGGGTCTCCGCATGGGAGGCGGACCCACTAACAAGGAGGCAGAGATATTTTAAGCAGTTTTACTCACCGCCTGCGGTTCCAACACACGATCGTGACCCTTTTTCGTTGGGACTGCATTATCCTTAAGAAATAAACGATGTGCAAATCCGGCGTCAAACTGGGCCTTGTGAACAAGCATCTTCGAAATGCAGGGAACAAACAAAAACACTTGCACAACTCCGTTGATGCTCTGTAAAAATAAACTCCATCCACTGGTCCCTTAATGCTGTTTTTTTTTGGTAATCTGTGCAGGGTTGTCTTGCCCTGGCAACCAAAAACACACAGAGCCACACTCGAAAAAAAACTTCCGAAACTTGTGACAAACGTACAACTTAATTTTTGAAACTTTGTCCATGTTTAGCATGGGAATCCAACTCTTTAACAGTGTAAAAAACTCAGTATGCATGAAATAGCATTTCACCCCCCCTTTAAGAAATCATGTTCATTTCAAATACTTATATCACTGACAACAGTAGTCCGGCCAGGATATTGTCATTTAAAAAGTGGACTTGCAGCCCTCAACTGATGTTGATGTTGTCATTTTGTGTTTTGGCCTGACGCGCCTCCATCTACCTATCTACCAATCACGAAGTCAGTAGTGTTTAGGGATCCGTGTTGCCAGCTTTGCTATAACCTACCCTAACTCCAGTCGGATAAAAATGTCTAATGTTACTAAATCAAAAAGACCTTGTTATAATTCAGAAATTCGTTGTGACAAAGTCTGAAATAAAACCAGAATTTGTATTGGAGATGCTTTTGAAAGGTGGAGACGGCTGAAAACGGAGAAGAATTTGAACACAGACGCCAACGTTGCCAATTTTCTCCTGGACAGGTAAGATTCATCTATGTTTGGCTAACTTGTACTTGATGTCAATGGACATTTCATATATTCATGACAGTCAAACAAAGTTATGCATGTTTGTGCAAAGTAACATAACGTTAGCTCACATGGACGTATGCTAACACATACAAGCATAACTCCTTACGATTATATTTAACTAATGACAATTAGTAAATTTTTTAAATGCATAATTACTTATCAACATATCTCTCATGAAGCATAAACATAATTAACAGAAAAAAAAATTACTGTGTACGTCTGTTCGTCACTTGCCATTGGAAGCTCATTGAAGCAGCCTATGTTTCTGCTGAATCCTGCAGCTCATCTGGCAAACTTGAGTCAGGGGAGAGGGGGAGGGGATACACCGCTCTACAGTATTTTTATAGTGATTGCAGTACCAGTTTAGGCCACAATCCTACATACGGCTCCTTTAAATATTAATTTTAAATATTTAACCATTTTAAAAATTATATAATATGTGTAAAAGTTAAGTTTGTATAATAAAATTCATTACTTGGACTACATGACACATTTTGCATGAATAATGGAGTCATAAATATGTTATACTATTTTTAAGTACTTTATATGTACGACATTCTCATTATTTAAATATTTAAAATACTTCAATAAATTACTTTTTCAGCAGGTGAATAGTTTTAACAATGATTTATAATCCTTTAAACACAGAGTGTTATATATTAGAAAGTTGAAACCCATCAGCATAATTAACCTTTTTTTTTTCTAAACTGTCAGGTATAACAGCAGTTATTCTCAAACTCTGTTTCATGCTGTTGTGTAAATAGGATATAATTAAAAACTCTGAGCTTGAGTAGATCATATTTCTGGAACTACCCTTTTATAGAAGCACTTCCTTAATTTACAAACCATACACATTATTAATAAATTACAGCGTGTGTACAGTGGTCTACACCGGATTCCAGCAGCGCGATAATCAGTGACGCTGTCTACACTGGATAAGGCGCGACCATAGACTGAATGTGCGCGACACGACAAATCCCAGACAGAACACTGCTGCTGCGTTCTATTTATGATGTATTGACACACATTTCAAATAATTTTCGGTGCGATTACTGTCGCGTCCGGTGTAGAAACAGTGTAACTCAGCTCAAATGGCATCGCATAACTGGAATGACTCGTTTATTAGACTATGCGCGCGCGCAGACTCAATCCGGGGAAAATCCCGCCAAAAAGCTCTCAGCTGTGCAGATACACAGTGTATTGTAGAAACAGTTTTTTTCTCATCCTTGAGGTTGAAGATATCAGTTTGTTCTGTGTCATTGTTTACCTGAACAGTCTTTCCTTACCGTCTGTTTAGTTTTGTCAATATATGGGTCAATATGCAGTAAAAGGCACGTGTGTGTGTGTGTGTGTGTGTTGGTAGCGTCCGTCTTAACAGCTCTGCAGTATGTTTTGTGCCCCGCCTTATTCTCTTACCCTCTTAAAAAAAAAAAAAACTTTTTCCGCGCCAAAACCAGGGACCTAACAATGTGGACGTTTATCATTTTCCTTTAACCCCTACAGCGCTGTGTGTGTGTTTCTGATATGTGTGACATTACTGTCTACTGTACAAGTCTTTACACGGGTGTGTTTGTTCAACGCTATCTCCTTCCTCAAGCCGTGTACGATAGTGTCTGTGTGTTTCCAGATCAAGGCTGAATGTTTTCACCCGTTGCCTGGGTACAGCGGGGCCGTTGGCCCCCGGTTGCCGCGGGAGAAGGGGATGGGCGTGGCCAGAGCCGGTCTGCTGCAGTTTAGAGCGCTCTCTTTCCCGCCACCAGTTCCCGCCATGAGGGAGGGGCTTTGGCACAAAGGCAGAGTGCAGAGAGGAGTATTTCCCGCCAAATGCCTCATATGTAAATAAGCCCGGGTGGGAGGGGCAGTCAGGCACGGTTAACTCTTTCAGTGCTGGAATGAAGCGTACATAAGCCCTCAGCTCATAACGATGTCTTATATAACACACTGTCTCGCCTTATGTTCCATGTTATGTAACTTATGAACCGAGCTCTCACAACATGTATGTGTCTGTGAACTTCTAATGTAATCAACAAAGAACTTGTGTGAGATTAATGACTATCCTGTCTGGAAATGTATTCTTATTTCTGGGCTTACATGTAAGGGTGTTATGGTCTTTATTGCACATTAGTGCAGGAAATTAACATGCCTAGCTCTTAAGGTTTTATGTAGATGTAAGTTTGTCTGTTGGTTTTTGATCTGAATGACTTTTCCATTACTGTTAAGTTGATTTCTAAAGTTAAGGATGTGTGAATGTTTTGTGTTGGCTTTGAGAGACTCTTTGTAGTAGACTTCTCAATGTTTTGCTGCGTCACCTCAGGGAGAGCCTCATCTTTTCTGTTTGCAGAATGAGTTCCTGTGCTTTAACACTAGAATGAGATCTGAACAGTCACAGACCCACAGGAAATAAAGGAATGTTTCACCCAAAACTGAACATTTTCAAGGAACTAACTTTTCATTTTTGAAGAACCCGCAGACTGCCTTTTACAGACTGCTTTTTACCATAAATAATGAATGTAAGTTGTGAATACAACAATTCATGATTAGAAAAATTGTGTGTAACGAGGCTTATCAGTAATGCAATTAAAAATGTTTGTAATTTTTAAATGCTAAAAAATTGCGTACATTAAATTAAACAATGCTATCAATGTGTTTTATTATATATTATAATAACTTATAATATTATAAGTATTTGACTTTATAAATTTACACATTTTACACATTTATACAAAAAAAAATATGTAATTTTTTTTTATTAATATGTACATTTGAATTGTATGAAATGTATGCATTATATACATTTAGTATTTTGTACATTATAACTGATAATGTTTCAATTAATTGCATATTATAAATGTGTGTGAAAAAGAAAAGAAAGAAGAAGAAAGTGAAGTGACATTCAGCCAAGTATGGTGACCCATACTCAGAATTTGTGCTCTGCATTTAACCCATCCGAAATGCACACACACAGAGCAGTGAACACACACAACACACACACACACACTGTGAGCACACACCCGGAGCAGTGGGCAGCCATTTATGCTGCGGCGCCCGGGGAGCAGTTGGGGGTTCCATGCCTTGCTCAAGGGCACCTAAGTCATGGTATTGAAGGTGGAGAGAGAACTGTACATGCACTCATCCACCTACAATTCCGTCCAGCCCGAGACTAGAACCCACATTAGGCCACGTGTGTTTAGTTTTAGCTTAGTAATTTTTAAATACTTAATCTAAAATGACTTTTACCTTCCTTCCTTACAAACAGAAGCAAGCGTCCTTGTTATTGTTTTGGCTCTGGTGTGCTGTGTAACCCCTCTGTTGTTACAGTTGGTGTGGGTGTGGACAGGGCAGGTGGAGGTGATGACGGTTGGGAAATAACCGCACTACATTACAGCCCCGTGCCAAGAGTTCCCTCAAACAATAGAAAAAGGATACACACAACAACTACATTGTTACCTAGACTGGGAGTTATGGGAGTGTACTGATAAAGCAGGCTAATCAAACACAGTTAAATATTACAGAGGCACGCTTCCATCAACCCCTAAGGGCCCCTGTCGTAAAACACAGCCGGTAACTGTCACAGGGTCCATGCCCTCCAGATAGAATATCTTGCACTTTACTTCCCTGTCTTCCTGGTTTTTCCCTTGATGTCGGGGGTGGAACGGTCTGGTTCATGTTGGGCCGGTTTGTTCACCTGCCAACGAACTAGCTGATCGTGAATTTACCTGGAAAACTCTCAAAAATACAGCCAAAGGCAGCTCCCATATGCAGGAAGTGTGATCTAGCTTTCTTAGAGTCTCGATGGACAGACCTGAGATGATGGACTGCCTGCATCTGTAATGGGTCAGCACTGGACGTGTCTAGACATGTCAGCTCGGTTTATGACAGGATAATCAGTCACTGATAAAATATTTATTTTCGGATGGATGAGAGTCTTGAATTTACAAAAGTACCAAGGGCTTCAATAAACATCCAATCCAGCTATGAATAATGCAGTGCCGATGACTAGTGAGCTTTAGTTCGTTCAATTTTAATTACATTAAGGGTACGTTCAAGAACAAAGTGGTTAAATCGTTAGACAGCTGTTTGTTATTCCTTAATTAGGTTAACATATCATAACACAAATATGAACAGAAACTGTGTTGGTGTGTTTTCAGTATGAAAACATTGTGCAGAGTTCTTTTATTTAATTTTTTCTGAATTTTTACAAAGGCCCGTGTATGAATCATATGTGTCCACTTTGTCTTAGCTCTCTTCACAGCTTTCTAATAATAACTGCGCACGTCGTCTCATCTTCTGTTGTTCTTTTGTCCCAGATTACTAAAGCTTTCTCTGCACTAATATCAGCCAGAACTTCCTCAGACTCACTGGGGCTTCTGTAAAGACATGGTAACATTTATGTACACATGAAATATGTGGGTGTAAATGTTTTAATAAGAGCTGAAATTAGGCTATAAAGATTTTAGGGCCCCTTGGTCCTGTAGGGCTGTGAATATAGACAAGACGGCTTAATTTTAGTACGTTGCTGCCCCCTTGTGGCTGAATGTAAAACTTAACGACACTGTTGCTGAGATTTAGTGCTGCATTAAAAAAGTCATGTTTTTGGAAATAGCATAACAGGTTAAATACTCGCTACTGCCAAAATACCCACATACTATTGTTAGCCCAAGAGGAGAACAATACCTTTACATGAAGCTCTTTTTGTCTACTGAAAACCAGGTGTGGAAAAAAAACACTTAAAACTCATAATTTGCTGCTCAAATTATAGTAAGGTATGTGTTGTAGTGGTTATGTGTAGGTAGGTGGAGCAATAAGGCATCTTAAATATAGTAATGCAAAATAACGCAATAATATGTGCTTTATAAGTAGGCAACAAATAAACAGCCAGTATGCTTTTAATATGCATGCTAGTAAGAAACTGGTTAGTGTTCCCTAATCTAAAGCATTACCTTTATATAATACTGTTAGCATAATCATTTGACTTGAAAGTTGAAATACATCAGTATATCAGTGTATATCAGTATATGCTACTATTGAATATTTGGGAACAGTAAAGTTCCCAAAAGTGTTTTTTTTTTTTTTTTTTTTTTTTGAAAAGTCTCTTATACGTGCATTTATTATAGTATTTTTAACAAAATTGATTTTTAAGATGAATAATGGAAAAGATTATCCTTTAGCATCATTATTCCAGATTTCAGAAATAACTCTAATCTGCTTTGATGCTTAAATATGTTTTTTATGAATTTTGAAAACAGTTGTGCTGATTAACAGTTGTGCTTTATTCTTCAAAAGAACAGCATTGATTTGAGAAAAAAATTGTAAACTATCACGATTCATGATTTTATTACAATTCTTTATCATGTTGGTTTTACTGTTTTGTATAAGTTGTCTGAGTATAACAGCCAAACTAATTTCCCTATTATAAAGACAAAGCCTTACAAGGTAACAAAATATAATAAAAGAATGCCAGTTATTTAGGCCAAAGTGGGCAAAGATAAAAATCTGTCGTTATTTTATGTGTTTAAAAAAAATAAGAAGAACGAAGATACACATACAACAGTGCTTTATTTTTAGATACAATAAGTGTATTTAACAGGAGCATTGAAGAAATTCAATGAACAAATATAAGAATAAACACTACAGTATATAGATTGATTCCTATTAAAACAACTATATTAAAGATTTCAGTCAGGAGCAGTGAGGGATTTTTCTGTGTTTTGGTGTTTTATTAATATTAAAGGAATAATTTACCCCAAAATAAAAATGATCAGTTCTGTGATGGTGTCTTATTTTTATACCATCATTTACTCACAAAATTGTTTTAAACCTGAATGCGTTTGTTTCTCCCGCTGATAAATGCTATTTTGAAGAAAGTGGAAGAACCATCAATGATTTTCCACGGCACCCCCCCACTATCAAAGTCAACGTGGACCAGTTTGGTTACCCACAATCTTCAAAATATTTTATTTTGTTTTCAGCACAAGAAAGAAATGAATACAGGTTTGGGAAAACAAGAGAGTGAGTAAATAATGAAAGAAATAAAATTTTAGGGTGAACTATCCCTTTAATGACAGTCGGCAACATGTTTGGTACTGTCCCTTTAAAATCTGCACGCATCTAATATACAGACACATATCAGTTTACTTTAAATTTAGACATATTCTACTAAGTCTATATGTAAGCCTAGTGTGTTTTGAGAGTATTAGCACAAAAGATAACTTCAGTAATCAGGCGATGCTTTTTAGCAGTATTTTTAGTGCGTGTGCTTCAGGTGTAGTAGGTTGCGGTTTCGTGATTGAAAATAAGTGCAGCACCATGGACAGCAACTCATTCATTTAAAACTTCATTATCCACAAGACCGACCTCATTCAGCCTTAAAAATACATTCTGTTTGATACTGAAGGTGAAATAACCTTTTATGAGAAGAATAGTCTGAAAGAGCAGCTTAAGTCAATGACTAAACGGCATGTTGAATGTAGTAAATGACAAGTTTATTTCTTGCACAAAATGTACAAAATAACAAGCAAATGGACAGCACCCCCGGCCCCCCAAACACCCCCCTCCCTGTTTGAATTCCCCGCTGATATGAAGTTGAAGATCTGGAACAAATGTCTGATGTTCCAAGCCAAAACGCATGGTTTTCTTAGAGACAACACATACCCGATTCAGATTCACCGAACAATTAAATGAATAAAAACACCATATTTACAGTCTTGTCTGAACTTTTACAGCATGCCATCTAAATATTCATACAGAGCTTTTGTTTCGCAACAGAACTCCATATAGAAAACGTATTAGAAGATCAAATCAAGTTCGACTAATGGCGAGAGACACCCAAAATACAGCACTGCGTTTGTCACGGTTGTCATCTTTATGATTCATTCTTTTGTTTTTCAACCCACATCTTTTTTTTATGTTTTTAATTCTGTAATTCTAACAGAAAGAATCTCTACTGAACATTTGTTTAGGCCTCAAAAACTCCTCTTATTTACACCAAGTGTTTTGCAACTTCAAGTCTGAGTGTATATAATGTATCTCAAGATTTAGATTGTGTTCATGACTAAACGAATCACTCGGCAGATCACTTCTATTTATTCTAGGCAATGTCGCAGTCTCATTTGGCAATGATTTGCTTGCAGGCAATGCATCGCTTTTACTTTTGGATACAGAGGAAAGCAAATCCACATCGCTGTGTTGTCGTTCACAATGGTGTGATTTGGTTTATTAGTTCCTCACTTTCTACAGATGATGTTTGTAATATGTGGACTCTGAATGAGACGCAGGGGTACGAGAAGCAGCTATGGCACAGGGCAGAATGTGTGTTTGCGTCTGAATTACAGTTTCATGGCTTACTTGCTCCATTTAGCATCCAAACTTTATAAGAGCCAAAAAAAGAGAAGCTATTTAAAAGATTGTTCGTCTCATGATATGTACAACTTGCCTTTAACCTCCACAGACGAGCTCTTAGCATTATCCCGTGTCTCTTACATTGGTATGAAGGCATTTCAAACGATCGTGTTCGCAGTTGTCGCCTCGGTAGAGTATTGCTGTACAGCACTAGTGAAGAAGTCTAACAAAACGCTTCATTTCTATACAAAACTATCCTGTGCTTTCCGAATATATACAGCTAGATGGTTATAGTATGCGTTTGAGAGAGCTCAAGTATGTGATCTTTACATTTATTCTGTAACAGACTTTGTGCCAAAGAGGAAATGCCATGGACTGCAGTTTTACCAGGAAACCCACGATTCCCAGAATGCACTGGATGGAGCGTATAGAGGATAATGAGGCAAAGGCGTTACAAATCAAATCGAGTCTAAACGTATGACAATGGATCTGAGCTATACACTGTTTCGAGCCACGTTAAAGTCTTTCCTGTGAAGTGGGACTCCTTTTCAAGTGTGCAAAAATACTTTGAGACGTAACTTGGAATATGAACCATTTTGTTGGTGGTTTTAATGATCACATTTGAATTCAGTTTAATATGTTTTTGTAAGACCTTTATATTTGTATCGGGTAGTTCTGTTTGCATTTTGAATTTGAATATACATCTATATATATCTCTATTTTTCCTGCTTTTAGAAAATGACACACGATGATGAACCATCAACAATCTCTCTCTCTCTATATATATATTTATTTTCATATTCCTATCTCTTTTCTAGAATATCTTATTTAATTTGAGATCAAGTTGCATTTTGCTCTTGTAAACAAACAGGCTTCAGGGGTTTGCCAGCCGTCGTCGTTTGTTCTCTGACAGTCAGTCTCTTTCTCTGCGCTCGCTCTTTCTCGCTCTCATTGAAGCAGGGCCCTGATTTGTTTAGAGGTGCTGTCATCATTTAAATGTCTTGTTGTGTACCTGGATGAAAGAAATAAGCTTTCAGGTCATGCATGTTCTACACACATTTGAGTTTTTTTATCCATGTGCATTTTGGAGGTGTTGTATTTGCACACTCACCTCAGTGCATTCAACAGTCCCTCCACGCTGTTCGAAGGCTGCTCTTTCAACACCTTGATGCAGCCCTTCATCTGCAAACGCACACACACACATGCATGCAAAAATACAGCTTTAAAAGAAAGGTCACCCCTTTCTGTCCCTCACCCCTGACTGTGATCATGGACGCCCACCCACACACCCAAAAAAAGCATACGTGAACGACCACAAACCCCTCTAGCGCTGCTCTAGATTTAGAAGTACTACAATGTGTGGCGATACTAGGTAGAAACTCCCAGGCTTCTCTTGTCTATAAAATGAACAAATAGGTCTCGTATGACAAATAAACACCATAAAAGTAGGCCACATGACCTGAGCGCTATAAGTCACAATAGCTTTTGTGTAAAAAAGAAGTCTTTTTTTTTCTCACCAGTGCACGAACGGGAACTGCACATTTAAGAAAGTATAAAATATATTCACAAAAACATGCAGAAGTTGCATTTGTCTGTAGACAATTTAGCCACATTAGATTTATTAAGTTCACTTATGTATTGATTAGATCCACTAACATCCAGAAAGTGTCTAGATACTGGTATATATTTTTTCAACAGTACAATGTTACTATATAATGTGAATTAGTTTGCTAAAAAAATAAATTACACTGAATTTGATATTTTGTTATAGTCCAATGACCAAGTTGTGGCTGAAGTGTCCAAATACTTTTTGGGTCCAGTGTACCTGAAACTAATAAAGCATTCTTACGTCAATCTTGGAGGTCTTGGCAAAGGCACCCACTGGATGAACATGGTCATAAAGGATGATGACGCCCACCATCACGCGCATGCAGAACAGCATGGTGTCTGTGTTAGTAAAACGGCACCGGTACTCCCTATGGACAGGAAATAGTGATCACTTTAAGCAAAACTGAATGGATTCTGGATAACTGACATTTCTAAATGTTCAAATGATCACGTAGTTTTATTGAAAAGACGTTGAATCAGATGAACTTACGGAGTCTCCAACATGACACGGCACACGCAGGCCATAGTGCTCAGGCAATCTGTGGTGTCCTCAATTGGCAAAGTCTTGTTCTGCAATATGCATAGAAATGAACACCGGTAAGAGCCTCTAGAGGGCAACAACATTTCTGTTTTCTCCGTTTCACAGGAAGTCAAATGGTTGGAAAAATACCTATATTGAACAAATCAAAACTGTCATTCAAATGTATTTGGATATATCTAAAAGTAAAAACTTTAAACTAAGACAAACTAATTTTTCCCCGTTTTTCTTTCTGTATTCCCCTGACATTGACATATTTGGATATATGTAGGCTACTCTTCATTTAACAGAAAGTTCACCCAAAAAATGAAAATGCTGTCATCATTTGCCATTGCCTTCATATAGTATGAAACAAATACTATGGAAGTCAATAGCTACAGTCAGCCGTTTGGCTACCAATATCCTTTAAAATATCTTTTGTGTTCAACTCACAGGTTTGGAATAACATGATAAGTATTCTTTAACTATCCCACATTTGCAGAATATTGGGTGAAATCATGCATTACCTCCGACACAAACTTAGTCGTGGCGTTGCTCAGAGTTTTGAGCATGGGCGTGGCTTCGGCGTAGAAGAGCGACATCCGATTGGCCATTTCATTATTCACTTCATTCTCAGCTTCTAACTGTAATGCAAGTGTAAAAAATCAGGTCACATGATTAAGCTTTTTCTGAAGTAACACATTAACCTTCCTATTCAAATGCACTCTTTGCTCAGCCGATTATAGTCACTTTGATGTGTTTCTTTGCATCAAAGGCATGCACACTAACAATGATTAGCTCAAACTGTTGGTTGTTCATACATGCATTACACTATAAAACTGCGTCATGAGGCAGATCACATGAGCTTCACTGGCTGCATTTGAACTTGGTCATATTCTTAACAAGCTTTGTCATTCAAACGAAGTTCCCAACTTTAATTGAAAATGTATGACTTCTATTGTCAGAGTGAATGTTCTTATTTCAGTTTTTCTGCTTCAGAATTTCATGTTTAATTCAGTGTGAATTACCACTTGCCAGTTCTATGTACCGTTTGTGAATCTTGTTTTCACAGCCAATTATATTCAGTGTAGTGATATCAATTTCAGCAGATTGTGAACTTACCTGCTGGTTGTTCAGCCGATTCCTGCTGATGGTCCTCCTATAGTAACTAAAGTCATTCTGTATGGCTGGATTTGTCATCTAGTAAAGACAGGATTCAGAAATGTCAAAAGCGCCTTCAGTGTAGATTATTAAAGGGGCTACCAGCTTCACACCTATCACTGTGAAGATCTATTTCCTAGATGTCCATTCTCAAGGGTGCACTTTAGAGAGAGACCAGCTAACAGTGATGCCACTGAGACGTTTAACTCGACGTGACTGTCTGAGAACTTCAGCGTGAGAGGCTTGACTGAGTGCAGATCTAAATAGTTTAGCTGAGCACATGAAATCAAAGTGAATAATGTGTGAGAAATGCTCACCTTGAGCTCATCAAAGCTGAGAGTGAAGTGTAGGATCTCTGCGAACTGTTTGGCGAGGGCCTGCTCTCGCTCCAGATGCTGCATGGGAGCGTAAGGTGGGCTAGTGAGGGCCTCCAAAAGACTGCGCAGGGCGTTCTCTGCAAACACATTTTGATTACAGATTTGATGGTCCCTTACGTTTTATTATCATTTTTCTGCTAAATTTTGTCTTCTCATATTCATTCAGAGTGAATGCTGTTGTCACCCCTCAAGATTTTCGAGGCCTTCTATCATCAGTTTCACCCACACACACACCTCTGGCCTTTAATCTGATTTGTAATCCACACAGCGTACCTGCTTAATGTATCAAAAGCGCAGCACTGCGATATGTGTATTTGCTCTGCATGGTTACCAGCACAACAGTTACCATTGTATCTGCCTCTAACGCCTCTCTTTTGTATTTTTGTAATTGCTGCAATTTCTGGTAAGAAGCTGTGATCCCATCAGTGTTGCCTGGATACTAGAGAACGCTGGAATGAGTTCCAACTGCAGTACATGACTATGATCATTAATGCTTGTTTCTGGCTGCTTTTAAAACTCATTTAATAACCAAACTCCAAAGCGTATTAATAGGGAGTAAAATTACCAGCAGGCTGTACGTTATCCCAGTTATTACATGGTGGCTTACCAAATTTTAAATATGATTGTATGAAACTTCCTTTTTTTTTTTTTTTAAATAACCCATTGTATTATTGTTATTGCTGTTGAATATTCAGTTTTGTAATCACATGAATAACTGTTTAGATAATATTCCTATACTTCTATTTTATTGTTATTACAGCCAAGTTACTTTTTCTATGGTTAAGTTTCAGTGTTGGATATTTCGGAGGTTCTAGTCATCCTTTAAAGATTGCAATAAAAAAATGAAATTCTCCCAGGTCATATTACAATATATGACAACTATGAAAGCAGGATCAGGATGTTGTCATGTTTGACAGTGAAATATCCAGTTTAATCATCATTTATACAATTTTTGAATCAAGTATTCCAGAGTTATATTTCATAAGCAGTGCTAATGCAGTTTTATCAATATTATCACTGCATTAACATTATCATAGTGAATTCATGCTGCAGGTCTGCGCTGTACTGTTTAAAGCTGTTTCCTGTTTGGCGTCTAGAAGACGTACTGTACAGATTCACCGCCAGAGCTGAGCCATGTCTGAATGTCATTAGTATGCCTAAGCATGCCTCCAGAGGAGCTATCCTTTCCTCTCATCAAATATGCAGCAGCCCTACTATAAATAAGAAGCTGATATGTTTTATCTGGAGGCCTACCGAGAAACCTGACTCTATCAGCCAGGGTCCAGATATTGCGGATAGCAGGATGTGTTGAGGAGGGTGGGGCCTCTTTTTACCTTTCAGGGAAAAAGCTTATCTGCATGTTATCTGTCTGGCCAGAGATCTGTGTTTCTTCACTAGTCAGCACTGCTGTGAAAAAAGAGGCAGCTGATCGACTATTGCAAACCATGTAGTGAATTGTCAGCGTGCATGGGAGGCAGAAACACAGCCTCCTCTACGCTCTGCTGCCGCAGTTGCCATGCCAACTCTTTACCAGGTCAGCTGCAGAGGAGGACAGAAACGGATGCTTGCAGCACTCGTTGTACACACGGTCAATGCGTTGGACGACTCGTGCACGCAAGGCCCATTACATGAATTTAAAAGAAGACGATTGGAAAACAACGGCCACCCACTTACCTAGCCTGAGAGAAAATTCGTAGAATCTCTTGAGCTTGGCCACTAGGGGGCAGACTGCATTCCAGGCTTTCTCCTGCAACTGGAGGTCATTGGGGTTCTGGATCGCCTGGAGGGAAGGACGAGCGAGAACAACTGAAAACACAGCCTTCATTTACACTGACTATAAAACTCAAGGTCATCTGTAGACTTTAAATGAACTTGCATTGTGCGATTTATTCAGCAATGTGAAACATTCACAGCTGAATTACTACTGCACATTTGCTGTTTATGGACCAGAATGATTGAAAACTGCTCAAACCTTATGCTTTATTAATGCCTAGGTGCTTTATAACAGGTGAATTGACTCCTGGCTCAGGATGAATAAATATCAGGATCTTTCTATGGTACGCATCACTATTATTCTAGTTAGGGGTTGTAACCCGGACAAAATGTATTTTTTTTCCCACTAAATTAAAAAAGGAGTGAAAACTCTACTGGTACATACATATTTGAAAGAAATTAATACTTTTATTCAGCAAGAATGCATTAAATTGGTCAATGGTGAAAGTAAAGACATTTATATTGTTACAAATGACTTCTATCTCAAATAAATCCTTATTCTTTTTAATCTTTTGATTTAATTGGAAAAGGTTACTTTGGATTAGTTTTTAGCTGCAGTGTTCGGTTTTTCTTGCTTTAACTGGATACTTCTGAGCTTCTAGTCATCTATCAAAGATTTTATGCTCACCATGCATGAAAGTAGCATCAGTCATTGTCATGTATGATGATGAAATATCCAGGTTAACACTCATTATACAAAACTATGTGATCACTCAATGGCATTACTGAATTAAGTATTCCAGAGAGACATTTCATATGCAGTGTTAATGCAGTTTTAAAGAAATTAATTTCTTTTAAAGAAATTAATAATTTTATTCAGTAAGGATGCATTAAGTTGGTCAAAGAAAAAAAAAATAGCCTACAACGTTACAAATAATTTCTATTTTAGATATAAACTGTTCCTTTTTAATCTTTATACTGATTGAAAAAAATCTTGAAGCAATGTATCACAGTTTCCACAGAAATATAAAGGTATTCAACATTGATAATAATAATAATAAATATTTCAGCAGCAAATCATCATTAGAAAGATTTCTGAAGGATCACGTTACACAGAAGAGTGCAGTAATGATGCTAAAAACTTTGCATCACCGGAATAAATTACATTTTTAAATATATTCACATAGAAAACATTTTTTTTTAACTAAAAATATTTCACAATATTAATGTTTCCGCTGCATTTTAAACGATATACAATTTTGAATGATAGTGTAGGCTATATTAAAATAGGGTTATTTAATTTTGATATTACTGTTTTACAGTATTTCTTTTTTGAGAACAAATGACAGACAAATGACAGTTTTTATCTATTTATCTAATTTTTCATTAGTGATTTGCACTGACCACAACAATTGTACTATACATGCATTATATTTCAAAACATGCAGCTTTTAGATAAGACATGTTCAGTTCATTTTCCAACCAGGCTTACAATATTATACTGGAAGATGATAAAACAGTCAATAAATGGACAATATTTTGACTTGGATGAGAAAGCAACCACCCAGAGCAATCTAGCATTGTAGCAGCAGGTTTTGCAGAGGTAAGCACAGCTAATAAATGTAAAAATAGCCCCACCTCTCTTATTTCTTGTCCTGCTCCATTGTAAGACTGTAACTCCGCCAGTATCCCATGGGCTTCTTCCAGCACGGCACTAACCTGATTCCACACGGCTGTCTCTGCCTCTGTGGGCTGAGCATCTGAGGGCAGAAGTCAGAAACAGTTGGTCAGAATGTGACATACATACATATATGCTCAAAATATACACTGTCCTCTTTCAGTTCTTTGGCCAACCTGAATTATGGATCACCTTTGTCACACTATCACACTGATATCATTTCTTCTTGTCTTTAAGGTTTTGTTTTGGATATATGTTACATCAAAAAAACTGGACCAGTAATTACAAGAAACTTTCATGGTGTGAGTTAATTTGGTGTTAACATTGGATTATCATCTTCTTTTGGCACCCAGAGGGGGACAGTGCTTTCCAACGAGCTTTGAGAGATAGGAAGCATAAATCCATATGGATTAATCTGGTAATGATGATGGTGTTATTGTGAGTCGGAAGTACATGAGGAGGATTTGGGTTGTGTCAGTGTGTGTCAGGATTTTTTTGGGCTGATATTAACAGCTCCGGTGGGAAATGTGGATGAAAGGCCACGGCCAATGAAGCAGCTCCATATGGAGTCGCTGGCGAGGCTGGGATGGGTTTAAAGAGTCGTGTCAGCTTCCAACACAGCAAGCATCAGGCATTTGATTAATAAGCTGATGATAGCAGGCAGGAAAGCAAACAATATCATCCTCTGGAGGACCTCTCTATTTAGCCTTCGGGTTTTAACCGCATGATATGCAACACATCCAAACAGAGGAGTCCAAAAAGCTGATAAAAACATCACAATAATTCACAAGTAATCCACACAACTTCAGTCAATCAATTAATGTCTTATGAAGTGAAAAGCTGTGTGTTTGTAAGAAATAAATCCATCATCTTTCTCCTTTTCTTTTCTTTTTGTTTGCTTTGGGCTTTTTTTTACTGAAGGAAGGTATTTGTGGATTATTATTAAGATTGCTCAAGCCTCTGTATGGTAAGTGATCTGTGAAGCAGGCCTGATTTATCTTGCATCCAAGCAGAGGGGCTGTGATGTATATACAAGCAGTTAACCCTGTCAGAGCTCCTTGATGCATTTTCCCTGTCAGTGTTTGACTGAATACACACATAGCTGTTTGTGCTATCAGCTGAGCAAACATACTTCAGTACAAACAAACACACACTCTAAGCTTCAGTCTAATTGCCAATGGCTCCTCCCATTCATGTCACCTCCGGGTCTGTTTGCTCATCCTGCCCGTGATCTTCAAAGAGCAGAGTCTGAAGACAGGCGTCAATGCTACAGTAGCAATGTAATGTTTGCTTTCCCTTTTGCACACTTTTATTGTGCACCACACACACCTTTTGGTTATCGCATGTTTCAGAGCCTCAAAGCCTGTTTCTATGCCACTTGTGTCTTGTATTTGAGATATTGGCTTTTTATGAATGCCATTAGTGGCACACTAACCCCATTTCAGAACTGAGGAAATGTAAACCAGTGCAGTATAACACAGGTGATCATTGTTTCGCTATCACAAAATCACAAAGTACAGATCAGGAGAGTGGCTGTTGTCCATTTGTTTTTTTGTTTTTTTTGCTTGATTTCAACATTTTGATATTACTACTTTATATTATGCAAATTCGTAGAGCAAGGGCAGCCTACATTTGATGTTATAGACTGGACAACAACTACTCTAAGTCTTCCCGGGTTCTCACACTTTCAGGGACAGGAGTTTTATTTCCTCCATAAAAAAGGAGATGTTAGGCATGTAGCTGTTAGAGGTGTCATAAAAGAAAGGAGGGAGAGAAGTGCTTAGGTAAGGGTTAAAAGGGAACATGACATCAGAGAAAAAGGAAATTGAGGCTCCCCTTTCAATAGGCAGCTTCCATTCCCACTTCCTTAAATCCTCAGACTGGTTAATAATGCATTCACACACGCACACACACACATCCAGATGCACAGGACACACCGGAACAGATTGCAAGTCTGCAAAGGTTTGGGGTAAAAAAAAGAGATACGGTAAGTGTTATGTGATTATGCTTTCCATCCCGCTCTAACTGCAAAAAAAAAAAAAAAAAGCATGGCATTCGTACAACGACCTTTGGTTCAGCGAATCATAAGTGACCTGGAGAGGAGCGCAAAAAAGGTCACGTCACAAATTGAGGTCACCAAAAAACCCTTGAATGCCAGGCATTGATTCACAAAAAGAGGGATGGTGGAGAAAAGGAAGTGAAAATGTAGAGGACAGCTAATGAGGAGGAACTGTGATCAAAAGGGAAAGAAAAGCAAACTCAAAACATAAGAAGCTGATGATCTCACGTTCAAAGTCAAGGAAAACTATTGGGCCATGCTCAAACTCGGTGCAAGCCAGCAGTTTCAGGAGATTTCCCATGATCCCCCTGGAACAGAGAGAAGGGAGATGCACGTGGGTCATGGGAGATGTGGCAGACGTGTGTCTGGTGTTGGGTGTGTGTTCGTGTGAATGTGCGTGGAGTCTGGGATGGGGGTCGGGGCGTATAGGGTGTGGGGGATGGACTTAAGGTGTGGAGATTCACGTGGGATGTTCATATGGTCACACTGAAACTCCTCCTTTCTGCTCTCTTTCTATACATGAGAGCAAAAAGAAACAGTTTCCAAAAACAAACAAAAAAACTTCAGTCTGTCTTCATCCACCTAGAGGATGCGTCTACACCTGCTCAACCCTGATACCTCCATCTCCAATCACACACACATACACACATCCGAACACAAGTACACACACCATACACCAGCGAAAAACTTACTTTCAAAATCCAGGAAAAAATGAGGACAGTTCTCTAAATCCTTGCCAAGGACCTTAATGAGGTTCCCCATGGCCGGCAAACCTGGGCAAGGAAGACAAATACATACAGTACAAAGAAATACAACCTAGATGATACTCATTAGCAAGACTTCAGTGTTTATTTTCACTGCAAAAGCACTGGATTTTGTCATATGCTGTGACAAGAGCTAGACTGTGCATTGCATAAAGTTGAAAAAAGCTGCTAGTTTTTCCATAGGGTAGACTGTAATAAAAGAGGCTGTTTGTGTCTGAAATAATTCAATAGAATAACCCTTCTGACAAAGTGCTGTAACACTGCTGTAATGCAATGTTTGTTGTGGGGACAGAAAAAAATCAATTTTCCTTTCTTTTCTTCATTATAGAAGTTTGGTAAAAATAAATGCATGCTTTTAAAGATGTGAATATTATGGTGTTTGTTGCAATGCAGCATTTGAATATAATACAGGAAAAGAGCAGAAATAACCCAGAGATCATGACACAAATAGCACAAGCAGAAACAAACACCTTTTGGTGGTGATCTAGCATCGTGTGACTTGAGATGTACAGTAGCTATAAATAATGGCGAGGTATTATTAAATGAACTCACATTAACACTGTGTAGTAGCACATAGCTGAGGTCTGCCTGTCCTAACCAGCTGTGACTTAACGTTTATAGCAAATCTTCCTGTCCATACTGAAAGTGAAATTGCTATGTGACATGACACATTTATAGCTAATCAGTTATTATGGAGTGGAATTTTGGACAAATGAGATTTCACAATGGGTGGGGCTAACCAGCTCAACAAAACATAAATAGAAACGATTGACAAAAACTCTGATTTGCTTAGAATAAATGTTTTTGCTGCTTATCGCTTTATTGCATTGCATTTGGTTGGAATATAATGTAAAAATAACCATTTCGTTTGTTAAATCAGTTTGCATGCTTTGAATATCAACTGCAGATGGCAATGGACACCAAATGGTGCAAATAAAAGCTTGCAATAGAGGAACAATTCTGGACAGACTAGTATATAGAAACGTTCGAGAAATAAAAAAGCTGGATTATCCTGGCACTGATGATAACGCAAAACCTATCATGGCATTTCCCAAGACACACAAATGCGCATATTGGCAGTGTTTGAAATAAAAACCTGGCTGTTACATATCTAGGCTTTTAAATCTTTCATACAAAAAAAAAACAAAAAAAAAAACGCTTTTATCCAATGCAACTTATAGTGCATTCAGGCTAAAATTTTTATCCTAACATGCGTTCCCTGGGAATTGAACCCACAACCTTTTGCACTGCTAATGCAATGCTCTACCACTGAGCCACAGGAACACTAATAAAAGCTCATATAAAGCCATATCCTTCGCTTATGGCACGCAACACAAAGATGGCTCCTCTCAGCCTGTTTATCACTTAAGAGGCAATATATATCCCCCTCCGCCTGTCTCCTGGCAACCACCAGTAGAGCCCTGTTTCCATGGCTGGACCACATCGCCTCTCCCGCCTTTACTCTCTCTATCTGAGGCTTTCATCATCTACCAGCCAAATCCTAGTCTAATGTATATTTGTCTCTTTGTCTCTGTCTGTCTCTCTGTCTCTATCTGTTTGTCTGTCTGTCTAGTGTTATCCCTTGTGCCTCATTCCAACAGAAGCTCTCACGTAAACCTCAGATCCATCAATCTTTTGTCTCCCCAAAGCTCTCACTGAAAAACTGAAACTGTCAACCAATAATAAACCTTCCGTATCTGACACGTCAACAAAAAGCATACAGCTTGACACCTATGATTGTCCTTCACTTACCAGCCAACAAATGTTTGCCTTCCTTCTTCCAACTTCCCTTAATAAAGCCTCACTGTGCTAGTCCTCTCAGTTTTCGAGTCTGTCCCTCCGCTGTACTCCTCCTCCAGAGCGGTCCCTGAACCCAGCTGTGAAGAGTCTGTCTTAATGCGGCTGGTGCCGTAGAGCCCCACAGAAACCCTCTCAGCCTTACCAACGGTCCCCTCTGCAGCTCTGCATTCAACATCGCTCTGCTCTTTTCACACTTCTCTTTTTCTAACAGCTATTTAAAGGCAGGGCTTAATTTAAAAGAGCCTGTTGAAACTGTTTCTCCGTGGTACCACTATACATGTATGCTTGGTTTAGATGGGGTGAGAGGTTAGAGAGCTGCTGGCTTATACTAGTGCAGGGGTTTACCGATAGCTTGAGCTTTCCAATTGCAGTTTCCTGTGTACAAAACATATCCTCGACTGAATTTAGAATTAAACAGCCATCGATTTGTGCTCTGTAGTAAAAGAGAGTACCTACTATTTTGTCGTTTTTGCTATTTTCTGGTTTAAAATGATCAGTGATATAAAATGTATTGTTTGGGCTAAAGTGGAAAAAAGGAAATTCATTAAAGCAGACTTTGTAGAACTAAACATTGAGAACAGAGCCCCAGTCTAGTTCGTTATAAGGAAATGACCCTGGTGGCAGCTTGTTGGGCCAATGGAAATGGATCGCAACTGTCTGAGACAGAAACTAGAGCAAAACCTTGTGCTTACACAGCAATATCACACTGTCCCTTTCTGACTCGCTCAGACTGGTCCAGACCTGACCTAGGAAATGCATATTTATTGTAATGCCACATGCAGGATGTTGCATAACTTCAACACTAAAGCTTTTGTCTCAAATATCTGTTGGCTTCATTGCTTCATAAAGATATGAATGGCAGACTGCACTAAATAAGCATGGCTTCAAAGATGGAAGCTAAAATCTATAAATGTTTCTGCATGGCATCTGTTCATAGGCTATTTTTGATTGGAGTTGTGACACTGTTTGTGCTGAAACCGATGAGAAAATCTGCGCCAACAATGAAAGTGGGCAGACAGAATGCAATCGCTTTCAGACACTTATTTTGCCTTTGATTTTCACCTCTTTTTCTCATGCATGGTGCCATATGGCATGACGAATATGGATGCATTATTTTTGTTCCATACCTTTGCTTGCGATTGTCCTCACGGAGCACTTCACTGCATCAAATGAGAGCCTGTAGTTTTCTCCTGCAGTATCACAGCATCAGCCTCCGCTACCTGAAAGAGAGAACCAGAAATAAAGAGATGGTCAGATTAACATGTTTCACAAAAAAAAAAGCAAACAACAAGGCATCACATTTTTCCTGCCAAAATCTCTCCATATGTTTTGACATTTTGCTTCAGAGATAATTAAGCCTTTTAGGATTTTCTTTTTCTATTAATGACATTATTTTCATGCAAACCTCATCAAACCCTCATTGCTGTTAAAAAAAAGCACAAACAATTTTTTTTTTTTTTCTGAGAACAAGATTAGTGCAACCCATCAGTGCAAAAAATCAGTATAATACAAACTGTGAAGCACTTATTGAGAATAATAGGACTAATGGAGTAATTTGAAAGAAATGAATGAAGTAAATATATAATGGTTCTATAGGCTAGGAGTACTTATTTTCTTTAGGCAAAACCAGAGTCTTTGTTAAATATTTTTGTTACCTGCACAGTGTAATAACAGGTCACTGAAATGTATATTAATTTGATCACAAATCTCAATATTGCTTACATACAGTGGCTTGTTTTAAAGCAGTCAGTCATGCAGATAATATAGTGATAAATCTCTGGGGAGGGATTCATGGATACATTCGACAGGTCACAATCTGATTCATTTCTTGAGTGGCACGGACAGCCACCAATCTATCATCTCTCTCTCTCTCACACACACACACACACACACAGTATCACCCTCCAAATAAGGAGGCATGTAAAGAGTTAGCTCAATGCATTATGCAGCAATGTCCCTCATAAATCTGAGGCAGTGTGCAGCATCATGCAGCACACAAAGCAATCTGCTCACTGCAGTGACTTTATGACTGATATGATCTTTCTTCATCTAGAATAACATCTCGTGATCATTTACCACACTAACATGACTCAGGATCAGTTCTACTGTAGTTCCACTGAAGTGGGTTCATTTTAGATGTTAAAATACACAGCTTAATGTGCAGAGACTAACAAGTATACAATTTGTAGGTTAATTTCACCTACAAATGTTAACACAATGTATATGTCTTTGAATCTACCAATTTAATTACTATTTACTGTAAAAAAAATAATAATAATAATGAGGTACACTGATTGTGAAAATGTTTACCCTGCCGTTCAAATGTTTGGGTCGGTAAAACTTTTTGAAAGAAGACTTTGATGCTCACCAAGGCTGCATTTATTTGATCAGAAATATAGTAAAAACAGTAATATTGTGCAATATAAAGTCTATGGTAGTTAACTAAAATTAAAAGTGAAACTAAAATTAAAACCATAATAAAAATTTGGTTTAAAAAATAATATTAAAAGAATTTTTTTCATTTTAATAGCTTAACTTGATGCATTAAACAACTAAAACTTAAATTAATAATGAATAATAATAATAAAAACATTCTCTAAACTAAAAAGGACAAAACTTAAAATTGTCCTTAAAGTCACTTTTGAATAATTTAATGCTGATAAAGTATAACCATTAGTCTATAACCAGTAGTTATTACTTTATAAATGGTACACATGGGCTTAGAATACGTAGGGGACATGTTACACAAAACAACACCCCTCAAAGGTAGTGTATAACAATATGTTTCTCTTCAGAAGTCACTAGCAATATTTCAAGTGCTAGATGCATGCTGTGGAGATTCAGTCCAGGCCAGTGGAACTGAATTCACTGCGGTGTTAAGAGAATTCAGACTTATTGACTGTGCAGGGGTCATCCAGGGTCACCGGGGCCAAGAAATGTCTTAGAAGCAGTGGCTTAGTGGTTCATGTAGGTTGTATGCAAACTGGAAGGTTGGTGGTTCAATCCCCAGCTCCACCTGACCAAGTGCCGAGGTGTCCTTGAGCCAGACACCTAACCCCAGCTGCTCCCGACGAGCTGGATGGCGCCTTGCATGGCTGACACCACCACCATCGGTGTATGAATGAGTGGGTGAATGTGAGGCAACTTGTAAAGCACTTTGGATGGCCATGGGTCTGTTGAAAGTGCTATATAAATGGAGTCCATTTACCATGTCTGACTGATTTCCCTGTCACAGTGAACAAAACACAAGGTCAAGCATTTCTTAATGAACTTTGACCTTTGCCAGGAACATCCTTACAATGCTGTGGCAGGACATGGTCACTTCAAAAGGACTTTATCTTTATCTAAAGGACTTGCATTACAATAAAGAGCTCTCTGAGAAACTGGAACAGATGTTCTCTTCTGCATTCTCTCTATACAGAAAGCTCTTAAAGCTGTTGTATTTAGAACGGTACAAAAACACATTGGTGGATCATTTTGTTCTGCAAAAATTGTAGGCCCTATAAATTGCTTCTGATATTCCTCATTTCTAAGTAAAAGCATCTACAAAATGAATACATGTAAATACATGAATAGGTCCAATGTTTCTTTTCAAAATATTGTCACAATGAACATTCAGGCTTAATGTGAATAGGTTTTACTGTAAGTATGTGAAAATACTTTTTGCTAATTATAGTCAAACTACAGTAAAAGCCTCCAAGCCAACACATTATTAACCTTCAATGAGGCACCTGTTTGATCGGGGTGTGCTTCTAGAAGGGGCGTCTTTTATTTAGGATTTTAATTCATAAAAGTATTCTACATATGGGATAAACTAGTCCACATTATTTTACCTGTCTTTATCAAAAATGGTTTTGAAAGCACTTTCAGACTGAGATATTTATAAGAAAAATGAGAGTGTGTATGGATAGTGGAGAGAAAAAGCTTTTTCACTGTTATTGTCAAGTTTTCTTACATTTTGTTCTTAGGTTTTGTGGAAAATAATGAAATTATTAAAATATTATATTAGCAGAGATATATGAATGAATATTAAAGAAATAATAGGCCACCTAAGTGTTTTGTAAGTAGACGTAATAATGCCCATTTATAAGTTATATTTTAATGTACATTTTGAAGTACATTACTACATTTCATTTGATTTGTTGACTAAGATACTAAAGCCCATGTAATGTACTTGATTATAATTTTATCAGTGCTAGTCAAGATTCCATTTAAAGTTAATATATTTTAAATGTACTTAATTACAACTTAATCATTTCAAATGTGTAATCAAAAACATATTTAAATGAACAATATACAAGTTTCAATAGAAATTGGAATTAAGTACATTTATATATTTTAGTGTAACATAAATCCTTGTCAGTACATTCAACGTTACCATATTTTAAATACAGTAGAATTATGAAATTACATATAAACATGTTCTTATGTCCTGGGTGAGAAAAACATTGTAAAGGCTGATTGCATTTAATATAATTTGCATCTAAACGGTAAGACATTTAGGACACACTTTATTTTAAGGTTCAGTTCTCCCTATTAACAAACCATTAACTACGACTTTTGCCTCAGTGAACTTCTAATTTGCTGCCTATTAACAGCTAGTAAGGTATTAGGGATATAGAATATGGTCATGCAGAATATGTGCTTTATAAGTACTAATAAACAGCTAATATGTTAATAATAGGTATTCTAATAAGCAATTAGTTAATAGTGAGAATCGGTCTTTCATTTAATTACAATTAACATACAAGTAAGTGTCCAAAAGCATCGCATTAAAAGTACTGTATGCTTAAGTGTACTTCTATTTCACAAGGGAATTCAGGGAACTTCTTTTTCACTTCCTGTCTATGACATATCCAACTTTTTTAATGAGCACCATTATAGCTTCTACAGTGTGTGGAGATAGCATTAGCCAAGCATGGCAGGTCCTCAAAGAGAAATGGGTATTGACAGCGGGCTCGCCTCCGGGGCTTGATGGGAGATGGCAGTGTCAGTGCCGGATGAAGCTAATGAATGGAAAACCCAATGCTACAGATGACAGGGTTGAAGATGCTCGGCCATCATCGGCCCCTTGTCACCTGCACCAATATTAGAGAATAGCAAAACGTGCTAGTGCAGGAAGCGGGAAGAGGAGAGAGAAAGAAGGGAAAAATCCTCCATCGCCACCCCTCCCCCATGCTCCCTCCATCCACAGCGCTGGAAGAAAAAAGGCTGAGACCGGAGAATAGCGCACAGGGCAATTGCAAATTAGCATTGTGTGCCTTTGCTCAAGGGCTGACAAAAGATAAGAATCAGGGAATCTTTCATAGTTTTGCTCATTTCCTTCTGATGAGTGGAATTAACTATAGCACAAAATGAAGGCTTTAGATTTTGGAATTTTCCAATGCATTACATTTGAAGGACCTTATTAGCAAAGCGCAATGCAAAACAATGAGCAAACAACAAACCAACTGTCAGGAATGGATAAATGGATTCCACTGTTCTGCTTCATTGTCTCCTTAATAGAAATACGGCAGCAATATCCAGATCCATAATAACCAAATTCTACCCTCAGGCTCATTTTTATCTCGTTTTTAAAAATCAGAACATCCCCTGAGAGTGAATGATGTGTTTAGTAGCAGTTTAGTCAGCAGAACACCAGAAAGCATCATAAATAGAGTAACCATTTGCACAAAGGCACGTGCCTTATGTATTGTGGTATTGCTGTCTTCCCCGCTTTCTGAAGGGAAAACAAAAGACGCTACTGCCATTGGGGTGATTGAGCTATTCTGGCAGGTCATCAAGCCTAAACCCAACTGCACTGAGGTCTACCTGCCAGTTTGTGTCTGTTTTACCCATGTCTCACTCCCCGTGTGGAACACACCTGCTCAAGGTCAGGGAGCAAAACCAGGTGCTAAATATAGCAAGAACACTTGCAATCTCCTTGGAATAAATCACACGTGTTTGCCTGATGTCTTAGTTCAGAACCGTTCTAGAAAGACTAACATGAAATTCCAGCACCCAAAGCTGTTATGCTGGTGGTCTGAAGAAGTCTTGCTGGGACATCAGCACACTAGCATCTCGTCCTGAGGACCAGCATCCAAAAAATAGATGACAGTGAACAGCTATGTGGGTCCTTTCATCAGGGTTGCCATGCTCATCAAAAGGTTTTTGCAGTATTCAAAACAGAAGAAATATTAATCCTGACTTTGCTTGAAGATCTACCCTTCACATTAATACCATAATTGTAAGTAGTTTATTTATTTCTAATTTTCATGCACCACTGTATATGAAATTTGGGTAACACTTTTTTACAATAAGGTCCCATGTTAAAGCGTTTACTAATAACTATGAGAAATACATTGGTTGCAGTATTTATTCATCTTTGTTAGTGTAAGTCCATACAAATGCAATTGTTCCCTAGTCCATGTTAGCTCAGGTCCATTAAATAATATAATAATAGAAACATGTTTATGTCTGCAGACATAACTTTTGATTTTAATAATGTATAAGTAAATGTTGAAATGAATATTAAATACAGGTAAGATTAATAAATGCTTTATAAGTATTTTTCATTGTTAGTTCATGTAAACTACTGTCATTAACTAAAGCATTTCCGAAATTTGCTATGTAAATAAAATCGCCTTGCCAAAATATTTTAGAATGTAGCTTTTACAAGAATGTACTTAAAGTCAGGCACTGATATTTATTATTAACATGTTGCCTATTCCTTGTATAAGTTAAGTGTTTTTTATTAAACCAATGTTATTGCACAAAACAAATATTTATCCTCATTCCAAGTGAACCTCATTTAATGCTGTCTAGGTCATATGCTCTTGATCTTGGGTTGTTTTGTTCAAGTGTTTTTTTTTTTTTTTTTTTTTTTTTTCTCAAAATTGTGAAGTACTCTGTAAATGTTTTATTTGCCTTTTCCTAAGTGACTGAAAAATGTACACCTAAAAAGAGTGTGGTTGGATGCAGAGCTCAATCACAGAGATGCTTTTGATCCCCGTAACTAATGGAAATTTCAACATGACCCAGTTTAAAAACTTGTGTCTTTGGAGCAAGGATTGGAGCATTTGAGTTTGTGTTAACTTGCTCCTCAAGCTTCTGATTGCTCATCAAAGCATTTGGTGGGAAGTCTGGCAGCAACTTTCCTGCTCTCGCTGGTCTGATTTTGCAGGGCAGATAGACAGATAAGAGAGGATAAGAACCCGGTATCAGCTCCAGCATCACTCACTTTGCCTCTGCTCCACAGAGCCTGTCTGCCAAATAAAAAGTCTCAGTCTTGTTTTAATCCTACAGTGGTCTGGTTCTCAATGTCCCAATAGAGCCTTTTGGGAAAACCTGTCTGAAAACAGTCATTTTTGCTATTCTGTCTGTTAAGTGAAGCTACATAGTTGAAGCTTAATCATTTCAGTATTAGAATTCATGCAAGACTGTTCCACTTTAAATTTTTCGAACAATGGTTTTGGACATACAGTACCTCTGCAAATCTCTCATATTGTCCGAATGTGGTGACGCACTGATAATAAAATGCATACAAAAGCATAAAATGGTCTCAGAGACTATCCACTGTCATCTAGGCAGATCATGCCCTTCTGAAAGAGATCGGTGAGTCTGCAGCAGTGAAAAGTGTCTGGCCTGTGCATGCTATGGGTGCGTCTCACATAGCGCTGTCTCAGCCGTTGCTCTCGCCACAGGCCTGTAGGAAATCAAAATGTGGACACAGGTCGCCGTGACCTTATATAGTATCTGTAACCATTTCCTGTGGCAGTCGTTCTGAGAAATGTACATATAGTGTAGCTACTTTTTGTATGTATGTAAGAAAATGGAGTTTAATTTATGCGAAGGATTAGTGCCAAAAAAAGCACCTGAAGCGAGACACTGAACGAGAAAATGGCAAAATCAATCACAATCACACTCCTTACAGTTAAACACATTGAGGGTAAATGAAGTTGCAAATTCGTTCAATTAATTATAGGTGTTAAAGAAAGTTTGATAAAAAGCCTGAACTCGTTTAGCGAGATACATTTTTAAGCTTCCTTTTGAAACTTCATTAATATGCCATAAGATCTATTGGCAAAATTTGTGATATTATTCCTGTAAGTCATTAAAGTCAAAGTATAGTGGGATTTTAGGAGGGGATCAGACAAGCTATTAAAAACAGTATGTGTGTCTTTACACTTTACAATTGCTCTGTAATCCTTCATATTTTAAATGGAAATCTTTTCAACTTAAATTAGTGGTGTAGCCATTAATCCAGCAATTTCATAGCACACAGGTTATCAGTTGACTGGATTTGGTTAGATTTGATTCATTAGTATTATCAGGTCGTTTAAAATTAGCCTTGCGTTTTACTGAGGTTTCAAATTTAATCCATTACGCCTCTTATAAAAGATGTCAGCATTCTCATGGAGATAAATGGCACCAAGCTGAAGATCACAGAACAAGGTGTTCCTTCAAAGTCATGATGTATTTCATATACACAAAGAAGGTGTGTTTTTGTCCATACAATGAAAGTCAATGTCTGTCTGAGCTCCAGCGTTCTTGAAAATGTATTCTCTTGTGCTTTGCAGAGGATAAAATGTCAAGTACACCATTTTAGAGAACTGCTGTGCCCCAGTAAAATATTAATTAATCTTTATATGTCAATGAAGATTATTGTATACTGACCTGAGAATAATTCTTCTGCTAATATAATAATAGTGTTGAGCGATTTAGAATCAGAACTGTGATGCCAGATTCACAAATGACACACTCTGCTGATCAAATTATTTGTGATTCATTTGGATTCATTAATTTACTCAAACCCTTATTTTTTTATCACACATTTTTATTTAGTTGTTTTCCATTGTAGAAAGCTAAACTTGTAAACGTATTGTTTGTCAAGACGAAGCAGCTCTTTAATGCATTCACAGCTTTAAATATGCACTGCAGGTTTAGACCATTTATATCCATAACAGCATTTAATAAGATTTTGAAAATATGGGCAAATTTTATTTTCTGCTAATTTGAGAACATGGGCAGAAAATATGGGGGTCTGGCTGTGCCACAGTACTGATGAAACTAAATGCCCCTGGGAATAACATGAGGGTAAACGATACAAATTATGTCAGAACTTTCATTTTTGGATGGACTGCGCCTTTAAGTAGCACAAAAATAAATTGTTGGTGTTCTACACATTGATACATATGCATTATAATGCACGTATGGGTCAGGTTGCAGTGGTGATGGTGGAAGCTTGTCCCAAGGTTAGCAAAGACATTTCAACCCCCTCCTCTCCTGATTCCCACGCTCTATGAATGTCCAGCTTCAGGCCACTTCAGGCCTGAGACACACATGACATGAAACACTCTTTACCCTGACCCACTTACAGTACAGCACATATGTAATGCTCATGTGGAAGGTGGGGGTCAGAGTCACTGCCACCAGTACAGGACCAGAAATCACAAATCAGCAGAGAGAAGACCCCTGAGAATGAACAGCTACTCTATAAAGCTTTAATGATTTTTCCTTCTTACTGCAAGTAGATTTTTATACAATTTATCTAAAAGTGGGAAGACAACAAAGAGAAACCGATTGGTGCTATTCATCTAACCTTATTGTAACAAAGAAGTGATAGAGAGATGCATGATGGAGAAGAGGTTCAGACGGTCTTTGACACAGAGGTAGAAAGATGGAAAGGTAGAAATGCAGACAGGCATGTTTCCATGGGCGAAGAGGAAAGATTTGGGGTGAGAAACTTGCATCATTGGCTGCAGCCAATCAGAGGCCTCGTATAAAATGTTCAAAGGGAGTGTCCTAGCAACAGACAAGTAAATACATTTTCAGCCTCAGATTGATTATATATAAAGGTAAAGCATATATTTGTGATAAACTGATGTGTGTATGGTGCTGACACCAACTAATGAGGTATATAATAATTTGATGGTCGAATTTCAAAACTTTTTTTGTTTATAAAGCATTTTCGATCATTTCTAGAAGTAATAATAATATATATACATACAAGTAATATATACATTCTTAAAAATAACTCGAACCACACCAAATTTGACGTGTAACCTACTCAAAATGAATGCAAATAAATATATATGAATTCATATATATTTATTTGCATTCATTTTGAGTAGGTTACACGTCAAATTTTGTGTGGCTCGAGTTCTTTTTAAGAACACAAATCTTTAGTTCTTGTGCAAAAGGAACAATAATTTTATATAATGACTAAAAACGAAAGCTCACCACCCTCGCAAATTCATTACCAGTAAATGACAGATGTTGTAGCCACCCAACCTGATTTTTTTCTCGACATGTCAGGGGTCTGGCAACCAAAAGCATTCATATCATGACATGCATGACCAGACTCCATATTTTAGGGCTTCATTCATACATCCACCTCTCTCTTCCCCCCTCAGGTGTGAATTTCCTCTCCAATGTACACAGGAGCGAGCGAGGATCGAAAAAAGGAGTGGTTCGTCTCTCCATTCATGGTTTCATTCATTTCTCTCAGCCCTTCACATACTACATGTTTTTGGCTACAACAATGCACAAGCATGCACACATACAACTGCATGCAGCCTAATTAGCCCTCTGTGGTTTCTGGTTTGCACCGAAATGCCTGCGCAAAAGGTCAACTGGGAATAAAATGTATTGTAAATGTAAATTTCTATGAAGATCAAGCTATCACTTCGCTTAAAGAGAAAGAAAACACTTGTACAGTGTGCCTGACTATTTGCCCATAACGCCTCCTTATGCACCACTGGCCTCAGTTAATGTGAGAGGATGTGTATTGATTAGGCTAATAGGTGTGTTAATTAGCTTTACTAAAGCAGACGGTTAGTTCTACAGGATGTGTACCAGTGTGCCAGTGTGTGTGAATGGTCTGCCATGTGCTGCAGTGAAAGAGGACGAGCCCCAGTTGACCGATCGTGGGGTTGAGAAAGTAGAACACCCCTTTCCCTCTCTCCTCCAATCCCTCGCTCTTTCTTCTTCCGCACCCAGCCGGCTGCGACGGATGCCGGTACAGCATCACCTAGGTATCGCGCTAGCCTCTCTCTCTCTACCCAAGCAATTAGAATGAATGAAGCAGAAATGAGATACAACAAGGCTGACACACACAAAAAGCAGGAAACAGAAATAGTTAGCGTGCCCGCTTACCGGCTCGGCGTGTTTCAGGGAGGTAGCAGCGGTCCAGCAATCTCCGCAGGCAAAAGGAAGAAGAGAATGGATGGAGGGAATAAAACAAAACAGAATAAAAAGGGGGAAAAAAGAGCAGGGCCAGGAACAACACTCCGTTATCCCAGGGAGCTGAGACTGTGGGTTTCCCTAAACGCACGGCTAGTGTCTGCTTAAACCACAGGCTCACGCTGAGTGTGTGCGTCTCTCTCTCTCTCTCCCTCGCTCGCTCGCTCACATTCAGGCACCAAATGGTCTCTCTCACTGTCTCTCTGCTTTCAAGACAGTCCTGCCTAGCAGCTGCTCATCTATGAGAAGTAGAACGCTCTGTCCCTCTCTCTCTTTCTCTCTCTCACAAAGAGTCACACCCCCTCCCCCCAACTAACAACTGACTGCTGGTGTAGGTCTGGGGTTAGGGGGGCGGGAGTGTGTGAGTATGCGAGCGGACCGTTATGTTTGTTTGTGTGTGTAAGGGTGGGGGGATTTAACCCTTCTCCTTCAGACAGCAAAAGCAGGTGTGTGTGTGTGTGTGTGTGTGTGTTTGTGGGTGACATGGACAGGGCCCCTCTGAGAAGGTGGCATGTCTAAGTGGCAAGGATAGCTATTGTTTGTGGTTGTCACACGATTCATATACTAATGTATACATGAAGACATCCAGCCATGTAGACACTAGGACAGGACTGGTGTTAATGGTAGATGTATTTAGAGGTACAGTAAAATGCTTGTTTAATCCAAGCTAGATATTGAGATAACCAAAGTATTTTCTATTAGTTTTAGGTTTAAAAAAATGATTAGGCTATGTTTTACAAGAAAATGGTGTTTAATTCAATGTATTACTTGGCATTTCTTTATAAATTTTCAAGAGAAAAAAAATGTTTCTATGCAAAGTGTTTCAGTGTACATCAACGGACAGCTTCCACTGTGTTTGCAAACAATTATTCTGTAAATTGACGTGCTTTCAAGTATTCTAAATAAGCAGACGGCAACATTTATCATTATATTGTTATTTATCAACAATACTCTTTGCACTGACATATTTGTTTTTAAAACACTAAGTTGGTAACTATAGCCAAAAAAAAAAAAAAAAAAGCTATTAGTGTTTGCGAGATGATGTTGCTAGTCAAGAGGGACATTATCATTACAGAAAGATTCTGATTGGACATAAATTTGTATACGCCCCTAAGTGCAGGATGAGTCATGAATATGTTCTATGTTGTTACATTTTTGAAATACTGACTTAAAATCTGAGGGGTATTGCAATTAATTATTTATGCCAAAGGGGTTCAGCTGAAAAAACATGTCTTGGGGTCTCTGTACTAGCATATAGTTGACTAAAAAGCCTCAAAACTCAGAAGGTGGTTTGCGTCTCTGATGGAAAAAGTACCAGTTTAACAGAGTTACTCACCTTTATTTCGTCAAAACGTTCAGGGAGACGGCATCATGTTTTGAGACGTCAGTGGGTGAATCATGCTTTGTGGAAATATACAACAAAATGCTTTGTAGAAACTGAGAAGAACAAGAGCTTGTGTGTTTGTGTGTGTGTGTCAGTGTGAAAATGCTTTTAGACATGCTTACTCTCAGCGTGAGTCTCCACCAATGTAATGGTAGTGCATTAAAAAAAGACTCAGACAAATGTATATCTAATTATAGATATAAGCCTTCCTGTCAGCCGGCTCCCCCCTAAATAAGAGGATGCTCTGAGGTTTCACTTTCAGACTTACTCGCATATTCATTCTGTTGTAATATGCATTACTCTTGCCACAGTGCTTCTGGTTAATCTTTTATTTAGATTTAAAATCTTGGTTTTGGGCAGACTCTGAAACCATTCACAGCTAATTTAAATACATTAATGCTTAATATTGAAAATTAACTTGTTCTTTATATTTGTAATCTTGACTAGGTGATTGCTTGGACATGTCAAAGCCTACCCTCACATCTCTATGATATTTTGATCTCTAGAAATGGCTTGGGTCCCTTCTTGAACATATGCCCATGGAATTATTTGCATTTTTTTACAACCAACCAGGGAAAAATGTCAAATTCTATTACATAAAAATTTAATAACACACCTCTCTTTAAACAAACTTTAGGATTTGTGACATGATTCATTTATGTTGCACACTTAGTTGATGAGTTAAGTTAAATACATTGTTTAATACTAAGCATGAGGTGCAATAGTGATTGTCTGTTTTAGCAAGTACTGAAGTATGAAGCATTATGATTGACAGCCACAGTAGCACCAAATCAGCAGTGCCTGTTCCTGCTGATGTCATAAACAGACTTTCTTATTGCCAGGTGACACAGATGTGCTGAGGTGGTGTGTGGGGAAATGTTATTGTGACATTAAAAAACGAGTGGGGAGATTTCATCTGACAATTTCCTGCAAAGCGACCGTATTCTCGTATCTTTTTCTCCATTCTTTTATGTTTTCTTATGACACGTTCTAACTCTGGAGGTGTGATAATACTGACTGTGAATGACAGGGAATGAGAAATGAGGAGGAAGAAAAACAAGGAATGAGAAGACAGAATAAACAATATTTACATAATACTATTATGCAATATATCTTTAACAAAAAAGTGCATGAGTCTGTTGTTTTGGGGTATTTATTGGTGACACTTTATTGGATTATAATTGGTTATGACTGATTCTTTTTTTTAACATAATTTACTGAATAGTTTAGGTCATTCAATAACATAATAGTTCATAATCTTTTTTTTCAGAGTCTTTTATTAACTGTAAATTTGTGTAAAAACCTGCATTACTATTTGGGTCAGTAAGACCTTTACTATGCTTTTTTTATATGCTTTTTTATAGGCTGCATTTATTTAATAAAAAAACAATACATACAATAAAGTTTAATATTATTACAATTAAAAATATCTGTTTTAAATAATAAAAATATCTGAAATTTGTTTCTGTGATGCAATGCTGAATTTTGAGCATCATTACTCCAGTCCTCAGTGCAACACAATCCTTCCAAAATTACTCTAATATGGTGATTTGGTACATTTATTTTCATTATCAGTGTTGAAAACAGTAATATTTTTTTAAGAAATGGTGATAAAAAATAAAATAAAATCTGGATTCTTTTAAGAATAGGAAATTTAAAAGAAAGTATTTATTTGAAATAGGGATCTTTGCAACATTATAGATGTCTTTACTGTCATTTTTGTATACAAGTTTAGTATTCATTTCTTTATATTTCTTTAAAAATTGTACTGCTCACAATCTTTTGAATGGTAGTGTATTTTCCATGTTTCAACAGCTGAACATCCCACATACACAATGTCACAACATTTAATGGACTGCTTTAAACTATCAATTTAAAATAGCTACTCTGACTAAAGTCTATTACAGCATAAATAACTCTATTCTGCTTCTGTGGAACATCCTGAAAATGTCATTTAACATTTACAAGAGAAAAATCTCCTCAAAGAGGATATTGCATCATGTCTTCATATCTGAAGCATCATCTTTTTTTCTTTTCTTCAACACCCTCTCATTCACCATTCTCTTCCACGTCCTCTTCCATTTATTATGCAAATATAAGCTCAGTGACCTAAATTTTCTAATAAAGGGTAAAGCTGTCCTAGTGAAGATGGCTGTTTGCCAGCCTGTTTGATAGTGGTTTGGTAAACACTAGATATGTTGAATCCAAGCAGACAGCTATATTCTTGAACTCCAAGCACTCTGTGAAACGATGTACAGCATGTGATACAGATATGCATTGAGATATATTCTGTGTGTACGTGTGGGAGAGCGTGCATGTCTGTGTATTACAAGATTATCATTTGGCTGAGACAAATTAGTTTGGAGTCCTTTTCTTATGCCTGACAGTTCAAGAATAAATCTGTGTTTGTAATTTGAGGCTGTTCATGGTAATGAATGTGGAAGTGCAACCTGCTGCGTTTACATACATAGCATAATGTGTTCGGGTCTATGAATGGATGTGATGACTCATGTTAATTAGCATTTAGTTGAGTTTGACCTTTGCAGGAAATCATAGCGCTCTGGTGTTCACCACTCCAACACTGAACACTACACAGAACCACCATCAGGCCAAAACTGATGCCATTATTATCCTTTAACTAATGGTCCAGTTGAGGCAAGAGGCAATGACAAATAATTGCTGAAATGTTCTGCGTAGGCCGCTACTTAAATCAAGAAAACTTTTTTCGAAGTTCTAAAGTATTTAATAGCAGCTAGACTACAAGTTCATTGGGTTTTCCAGTGGGTAGAACTGTACATTTATCACTTGTAGGTGGACAGTAGTGCTGCTAAGCAGCTAAACACTGGCATTTCTTGATAGGACTGTAATACTGCTTTCCCTCAATGCCATTTAATCCTAAAACAATAACAACTTTGACGAATCTAGCTTTTTGGTCTGTTTGTGGTGTTTTTTTTTTTTTTTTTATCTCCGCAAGCCATGAATCAATTAAGGCTTTTTAAAATTAAAATCCTACTTTGAATGCCTTGGAGTTCCATTTTTTATTGAATAACACAGCTTTATTTTTGTTCTTAAAGGATTAGTTCACAAATTCAAAAACTCACCCTCATGTTGTTCCCAATCATCCATTTGGTAGAATGGACTTTCATTGGAGGGACAGACATCTCTCCATTTGTTTTGAAGATTAACAAAAGGGAGTTTGGAACAACATGACCCATGCCAAAAAAAGTGCACTTCCAATAATGTACTTAAAGTGCTTTATTTTCAAGCACTAATTTTGTACTTAATATACCACATTATGTCATATTCTTTATTCTTCTTATTATCCTTTAGTACTTCTTAAGTAAGAACATCTAAGTGTACTCAACTGTGTTTTTTTTGGGACACCATATACATTAACTAAAATATGGTTTAACATATTATATATATAAAGATTTATTTAGATACCAATTGTAGTGCATTTGAACCCACTAGTGTATGAAAGATGGGTTCAAGTATACTACAAGTGGTAATTAAATATTTTTTTTCAATACAGAAAAAGAATGTTAAAAGCACAAAATGTCCCAAAATAGCACAGTTGAGTACACTTGTTCTTACGATTATCTTAAGGAGAACAAAATAATAATTTTTAGTATGTGAAGTACAAAACCGGTGCATGAAAATAGAGCACTTGAAGTACATTACTGGAAGTGCACTTTTGTTTTCTCCTGGGGAGGCTGAGTAAATGATGACAGAATTATCTTTTTGAAAGAAATATGCCCAAGTCAGGGATCTTCAACTATACCGTCCTGCAGACATTCTAATTTTACATTTTTGATGTAATTAAATAATAGTTTATCATCAACTCACAAATCCCTAGGAGTTACCCCATTAAACACAATGAATTGAGGGAAAAACAGTGCAATATGGAATAACTGTGGCGTTTTCCTTTATTTATCCGCTTCAGGTGTATTTTCCTGGAGTTAGAATGGACAGGACTCTGTAGGACAGTAGCTCTCCAGGAGCAGAGTTGGAGATTCCTGTTTTAATGCCGCATTCCAGATGTACTCGGAAGCTGGAAATCCAAGTTCCCAGTAGGAACTTCGAAATGGAATGCCCTCCCAAGTTGGAGTTACGACTCTGAATCTCTGAGAAATTGCAATGACTCCAACTTCAGAATCCAAAATGGCTGCTCAGTGCATCAACAGAAGAGAAACAGTAGTAATATCTTGTTTATTAGCACTTACGTTTGTCTATGTCTCAATAAACTGTGGTGCACACAGTACTAACCAACCACTATTTGTGGACATGATACTATGATGTTATGTGTTTTAATGGACTGGTATTGCTAACAATGGGTGCGTCTATCTTGGTTTTCTGACTTCTCTACTGGAAAATGATCCACTTGGGAGTGATGTCATAACTAACTCAACGTCTGACTTTGGAGGTAAATAGAAGTTACACATATTACTTTACCAACAGCTTACAGTAGGTGATCCCAGGCCTGTTCCTGGAGATCTACTTTCCTGCAAATTTCACCTCCAAACCTGTTCAAACACACCTGAAACAGCCAATTAAGATCTTCAGAAGCACTTAATAATTACAGACAGGTGTGTTTGATTATGGTTAGACCTGAACTCTGTAAGTAGGTAGATATCCAGGACTGGGATCCCCTGGCTTACAGACTTTTTAGGGGGCTCTGAAGACCATCATAGCCCAGCAATAATTACCTCGCTTACACTGGTCTGGTGGACTTGCATAGTCAAGATGTTCACCAGCAAACCCTTACTTGTCAACCCTTCTGGTTAAGTAAGTTAAGGTTACTAGATGTCTGGTAGGGCTGGTAGCATACCATCATCCTATGTCAGCCATGCAAGTCTATTCATCAACGTTTTTTCCAGCCGAAAAGCTCTACCTCTATTAGATGAAATATTTATATTTGAACAACATTTCCATGCAGTTCAAAGCTAAGCCGTACATAATTCATACTACATCAATTTTTTTGGGTCAGTTGTGTCATCCCATACAGTTGCTTACGGCTGCAGACCAAAATAAAGTAGCCCATAGACATCCGGCCACCCGGAAAAAAGGTCACAACAAGATGCTAGTGCAGACTTTAAGGCTTTTCATGCATGTAAAATCATTGCTAGCATTCTACCAGCACTATCAGCAGATGAGGACAGAGAACTGATGGCATGCTTGATTAATGCAGGGTTTTGTGACCTTGGGTTCTTCTGGTTTTATCCGTAGCAAGGGCATTTGCGATACCTTTAAGTCTGCACCTGTCCCCAATGTGATGTATTTCATCTATGACGCCTGCGATGGCATTTGGTTTGTGCTTTTGTGGGGGTGGCGAGCGACACAAAGAAAAGTCTTCCAATGATCCCACTCAATGAATGATACTCACACAGGACTGACGCCACATTCGTCTGAAAATAACCTTCACAAACATGCTGTAACATGCTGTCATCCCACAGAGAAATCCATAGGCATATTAATCACATCCCTCTCTCTCCCTCTACTAAACCTATTTCCGTCCTTTTATTCGGGGCCACTCAAAGATATTGCGTTATTCACACCATCCACATCACTTGCCCCCACCACCTCCCCTTACTCTTACAGAGCTCCTCTGAAAACCCCCGTAAAACGTGAGCAGATAGTACGGTCCAGCTACTCTCTTGCTCATTCCTCTCCCTGCTCTCACTCTCTCCTTATAAGGGCAAAATGCATTGAGAAAGAGCGGGAGAAGGGGCCGTACCAGCTCTCAGTGGCAGGCAGGGGGACTCTGTGGAGAGAGAGAACGAGCAGAAGCAGGGAGGGAATCGATGGTTCTGAAAGGACAGCGCCTACGAGAGCAGGAGAACATACTGTACACACTCAGAGCTACTTCTTAATACATCAAATAGGAAGGATGCTGTTAGTAGTGTGGCTGAAACATTGGTGCCTTTGAGCTTTCTTTAATGCTTTCTCAGTTTCTGTGTTCATTTTGGTAGCAGGGTTTGCTAAGGCCTCAGCTATTTCTCATACCATAGTGGCATTGGGTTTAGTGATTTAAAGGGTAATGGAGACGCAGATTAAGTAAAATGTTGACATGCAGAGATTGCATTGAAAAGTGCCAATTGCACCTGAGGCAATCATTATACACATAATAGATATTCTCACGTGGCTATATTACTTATATGTGACCCTGGACCATCATAAGTGGCATATTAGTGGTAATGGCATCATTAGTGGTTATAATTAGACTGTTTCAAGGGCAAATGTTTACAAAAGTTGTGTGTGTGTGTGTGCATCACATGCTTTTTCACTGATAAATGTCTATGTAACAGTACCTTACATTTTGTTGTGACACTTCAGATTGGCCGTCTCAAATCAGACCTCACTGTACCACTACGTCTTCCCACGCAACAATGCCACACATTAGTGAGGATAATGAGGTCTGCCCTGACTCTAACACCTGTGCGCTGTCAGGATCTGCTCTCAGACCACAGACGACAGACCTTCATCATCACACATTCAGCCTCACAGAGAGCACAAAGATGGAGCAGTTCAATATGGGAGTATGACACAGCATGTTGTGACGTGCCAGTATACTCATATAATGGGGAGTTGAAGGGGCTGTTCATCCGAAAATTCTGTCATTGTTTACTAACCCTCTGGTGATTTTCAACCCTTATGATTGTCTTTCTTCTGTGAAACACAAAAGGATTTATTTATAGCAGAATATCCAAGATGAAAGAAGAATATCCATGGTTTTCAGGGCACACAAAACTATCATATGAATTCAGATGACTTGGTGCAAATACTGTATACAATATGCTACTCTTACAATGCTGTAATTAAGTTTTATGAATGTGACAGTTATCTGCTTTCATTGTTTGGAAAAGAGTGTGATTATTCCTTAATTTTCCTTAAAGTTTTACATTTTGAGTGAAATATCCATTTAACCATTTAGAAAATAACATTTTTTCTTCGTAATAGCAATAAAAATAAAAATAATTATTATTATTTAAATAAATAACCATTTTATTTTTCAGAGAATGATTTCAGATTCATTCATTAGTTTTTTATTTCATAAGTTATTTTTAGTTAATTGAAATCATATATTTGTAAAATAAAGGTACATGTGTAATTATATCAATCAATTTGAACTAGTGCTGTCAAATGATTCATCGCATCCAAAATAAACGTTTTTGTTTAGATAATATATGTGTGTGTGTGTGTGTGTGTGTGTGTGTGTGTTTATTATGTGTAAATAAATATACACATACGCATACATATTTAATAAAAATATATACATTTATGCATGTAAATACATGTAAATATTTGTACATATGTACCATATGTGTTTGTATTTATATATAAAGCACATAATAAATATAAATAGTACACATACATATATTATGTAAACAAAAGCATTTATTTTGGATGCGACCAATCATGATTAATCGTTTGACTGCACTAATTTGAACACAAAACTAAAGTGTCATATTAACCAACCTTTTATACAGGTAGGACATTGCCCTTAGATTACAATGATAGGATGAGTTAGGTTTAAGGTTAGAGAAGGATTATGGTCTGATTCTAATTCCACTTCAGCTAATAAAGGTTCCATTAATTAGACTGTGCAAATCATATTTAGTCTGGTTTCCATAGTCTAAATTTTCACCCAAAGAATTTATCCTTTTGTTGCCCTTTCTTACACACAGTTTAATTCTTGTAAGCACTATTGTGACTGACCTGTGAGTAGTGTATTTAATGATTCTAGTAGTAGATTCTGCAGCTAAGAGCTATTGAGTTTCCTTGCTGTATTGACTGTACTGGAGCTGGCCTGTGAGAATACAGCTGGGATTAATGTTACTGCACCAATATCATCTCCTCTCTGCCCACAGCATCTCAGACTGCTGCTGCGGAGGCTTTGTGTCAGAGTCTGTCTACAGTTAAGGCTTGCTTTTGTCTTAATGTGAAGATTAAGTGTTTATAGTTTATAGTGTATGTGTGTGTTTATCGCACGCTAACACCTTCTTAATCCTCTCTGTCGAACTGAAAATAGAGTTCAGTAATTGTTTATTCTAAGAAGGTTATGATAACTGACAATCCAGAGTTAGGGGTGGTGGTAAACTGGAAAAAAAATGGTCTAGGATTTAATGTGAAACAATTTTCACTCAGTAATGGCTGGTCAATTCAACTTGAATGCACTTGATGGAAGAACATTTGGGCTGAGTTGTATGCAAAACATTGTGGCAAATGGACAAATTAAGTTTATTTTCAGCTTTAGAGCACTACTTGGGCCTTTGTCTGAGACTGTATTAACCCAGTTGGAGAAGATTTTCACACATTTGTTACAGTATAGATGAGAGGAGAAAATAAAGAACTGAAGTAAAGAGGTATAAAGAGGCCCTGAAGTGAATCGGCACCATGGGTGTGACAGTGTTTGCTGGTTTTTACTTGCATCCCAGGTGTTTGTTTGTGGGTAGTTGTCAAATGGAGACCTTGGAAGTCTGTTTGTTCAAGTTGGTTTCTGTGTAATCCTGAACCGAGCTGGGGGAGAATGAGTTGGGTGCTTTTATTGTGGCGAGGTAAAGGAGCGAAAGCTCTGGGGGATCTCAGCTTATATCGATGCACTGCAAATGCAAATCTGTTTAGTCACAGGTTCCATGGAGGAGGCCTGCTGGAGGAGATCTGGGAGTTCAACCTTAACTGACTCTATTAAAGGGATAGTTCATCCAAAAATTAAAATTCTGTTATTAATTATTCACCCTAAAAAATTTTTTTTAAATCCGTAACACCTTCGTTCATCTTCTGAACACTAGTTAAGATATTTTTGATGCATTCTGAGAGCTCTTTGACCCTCCCATAGACAGCGAGAATACTACCACGATCAAGGTCCACAAACGTGGTAAGGACATCAGTAACATAGTCCATGTGACATCAGTAGTTCAACCGTGCTTCAAGTACACAATGCATGCACATGTCCATGTTGATGTATGCAGCAGCGCAGTGTGCATGTGTTGTTTACATGAAGCGGAAGTGCATGAATGCGTCGTGATACTCTCCAAACTGGATGCAAGCCACAGCAGACTGGATGAAGAGGAGAAGAATTGTTGAACAAAGTTGTTATTTTTGTTTTCTTTACGCACAAAAAGTATTCTTGTAGCTTCATAAAATTACGGTCAAACTACTGATGTCACATGGACTTTTTTTTTTACTGATGTCCTTACTATGTTTCTGAACCATGATCGTGCTAGTACCTTGTCTATGGGAGGGTCAAAGAGCTCTCAGAATGCATCAAAAATATCTTAATTTGTGTTCTGAAGATAAACAAAGGTCTTTGAGTTTGGAACGACTTGAGGGTGAATTATTAATAACAGAATTTACATTTCTGGTTGAACTATCCCTTTAATGTGCATAAACTCCCTGGTACGGCTCACAGATGAGTGTGGGGTGGGACTGTGGAGACCTTATCTTGACAAAACATCTGCTCTACTAATCTCTATTAACCCGTGGGCTCTCCATTTTACCCTTCATCTTTCTGGGCATGCTTTGAGCCTCCAGTAAGAGTCCTGGATTTCAGTGAGAACCTCTAGGGAGACCAATCTCAGGGAAGAAATATCAGGGACACTAAATATGGGAACATTCGGAGATAATCCTTGCGTTAGCTTCAGGAACTGCCTGGAAGAGGCATAGTCATACTCTTATGTAGAAAGTGTGGATTACTTTAGGTACTTGAGAAGTGTGAAGGGAGTGTCATGGGGGTTCTGAGTTAGTGATCAGGAAAACATCACTATTATAACAGTATTTTTCATAGTTAAAGAAATATTTCACTCAAAACTTTTAATTTGCTGTTAATTTACTCACCCTCAAACCTTCCAAGATGTAAGTGACTTTATTTTTCTTCAGTAGTTCAGTAAAGAAGATTTTTAGATGTGATCTAACTGTGATCCTTGGTGATTCATAAAATGCAAGTCAGCGGCTGCCCTTTTTTGAGGATAAAAAAAAGGCATATCAAAGAATACAGAATTACTGTGGATCCTGACGATACACGAGGTCTTATGAAACAGAATGATCTATCTGGGCATGAAACTACACTAAAATTTATTTATAACATAAAAGCAACTCTAATTTACTAATAACATAATTTGTAACATAAGATGTAGCCTCATTACACAGCATGGCACGAAAAAACAGTGCAAATTTGACCTTTGTTTTATGCAAGAATTCAAACAGGTAGTTCATATTAAGTGGCTGACATTTTAGACACAATATTGTCAATGTTGACTGTTCTTGCTTTGGGTTTTGTTTAGATTCAGCTATTTTGAATGAATTGGTTGAGTCAATGATTCAATAGCTTAACATTTTTCAGTTTTCAGATGCAGCCAGCATCATTCTTGAATGAATCAGGCGTCTGAATGAATCGTTTAAATGAATGACTCAATGACTCACTCAGTAAGACAGACACATGCCACCTACTGGCTGGCGATTTACTCTCAAATTTAAAAGTAGCCTATTATTATTGTGTGTTTTCTTTCTTTCAAAAATGTAATATATTAAAGAAATTATTTAAAACATAGTGTCATAATATTTATGCGGTTGTATTTTTGCACTGTTAATGCATTTCAGCATCATTAAACTGTGTAAATGCATCTAAATGCCATTAACTTCAGCTGCTTCTGTTTCTACTGCAGTTAAAAGATCAATTTTGTTGATACTGATTTCATCTGATTGGTAACAGCCCTGCAGTGTCTTATTATAATAACTAAAATGATTAATAAAATGTAAGAATTTGAAAGGCATGGTGTTCACAGTAAGAGCTGGCACGGTTTCATTCCCACGCTTGGAAAAAGAGGTGGAGATAGACATTTGTACAGTGACTCATAGTGAGCTTTCATGCATCATATCAGCTATAGCTGCGACGGGGTTGAGCACCCACGTACTGAACTGTTTTAAATGCAGAAAGCCTGAGTAAACCTCTGATCATCACTGTTATAAAAATATGCACCTTGACACAACATAAATGAGAGGCCGGAAGATGAAGTCAAAGGAAGGAAAATGAAGACAGACGAACAACAAGAGACTCTCTTTCTGAATCGTGAGACGTTATAACATTTTGTGTGTTTACTCTCCTTCTTTCCAGAGAGAGAAAAATGCAGTCTAAAAATGGATATGTACCACCTACACATTTAATCTGTAAATTGTGTGAATACGCTTAATTGTTCACATTTGCAGAACCCTGCTTAAAAAAAGAAAATTAGTTTGATGAGTTTGTTTTATATAGACATGATATGTATTTATGTGTGCACATCTGTATGAGTGAATATATGCATGAAGGAGTGTATTTGCATGTGTGCCCATGTGTGTGAATGTATGTTGGTTAACATGCTGGAAAAGGCCCCCCATGGTGAGTTTGGGAAAAGCAGCTGCTCCCATATGGAAACAAACTCAGTTTTGTGCTCCACTTCATCACTGCTGTGATTGGAGACGGGCCTGACCTACAGTTAACTAGAGCACTGGGTCAACAACAATGTGCTCATCTGTTGAAACATTTTGGCTGCTCTTTGCTCCATCTGGCATCACAAAAGTAATACCTGTGGCTCCTGATAATACACTGAGGTCTTATATCATTGAATCATTCATTAAAAAACATCGATACCTTGAGGAATTAATTAAGTGAACGGCTCCATCAAAAACTGCATAATTCCCTTCTGTGTTTTAGGTGAACAATATGTGAGACTAGTATCTGAGACAATGACCAAATTCACAGTATTCACAAAACAGTAGCTGAAAAGTCCCTGGATGACCAACTATTTCTGATTAGATAAGGCTATGCGAGAGGACTCTTGGATGGGAGTTAAGTGACACAGCTGACACGTTACATGACTGTGATAATATGATGGATGTAGTAGCCTACATTCAGGGGCGATTCCAGGATTTTTATTTTAGGGGGGGCCCAGCCCCCAGTAAGGGTATATATATATATATATATATATATATATATATATATATATATATATATATACATACAGTACAGACCAAAAGTTTGGACACACCTTCTCATTCAAAGATTTTTCTTTATTTTCATGACTATGAAAATTGTAGATTCACACTAAAGGCATCAAGGGCTATTTGACCAAGAAGGAGAGTGATGGGGTGCTGCTCCAGATGACCTGACCTCCACAGTCACCGGACCTGAACCCAATCCAGATGGTTTAGGGGTGAGCTGGACTGCAGACTGAAGGCAAAAGGGCCAACAAGTGAGTAGTCATTTAAAAAAAAAATTCCTAGCAACGCCTACATCCAAAATACATACTGTACACATTCATAGTATATAAAACAGATTTTATTTAATAATCTTTAAGTAATTGCTTATACAAAAGAAGTATTAACTCAGAGAGTATGCGATTAGACCTAGCCACTGTCTTTGGGTGAATCATTGAATCGTTCACTCAACTGATTTGTTAAAAAAAACACTAATTTATCCAAAAACAAATTAAACGGTTTTATTAGTGAATCACTAAATCATTCACTCAGTCCATTCATTCAAATGCTGATTTATTCATGGATGTGAATATGAGTGCACTAAGTATACGCACTTGAATATGAGATTTAACATTACAATATTAGTGTACATGTCTGGGTCCCACTTTATATTAGGTGGCCTTAACTACTATGTACTTACATTCAAATTAATAATTTGATACATTGCACATATTGTGTTTGACACATGATTTTACATTATACTTATATTTAAAAAATACCTTTTTACATTATACTTATATTTAAAAAATACCTTCTACAACATCTGTAATTAATTACTCTGTCGACCCATCCCTTACACCTTAACCCACCCTTTAACATACTGCAAAATAATATGAACACAATAAGAACATTAAACATATTTTTTGATGAAAGTACATATTAAATAAGGCCACCTAATGTAAATGTTTAATGATGTCTCTCTCTCTCTCTCTCTATATATATGTATATGTATATGTATATGTTTATGTATATGTATATATATATATATATATATATATATATATATATATATATATATATATATATATATATATATATATATATATATATATATATATATATATATGTGTGTGAAGAGTTTGGTTCCAAAACACAATAAATCCATTTTTATTAATTTTGAGTAAAAATTTGTTTTCTTTACCAAGAAAGTGGGAAGATGAAAACCACAATTTTCTGTTTCCAACTTTCACATAGCACCTTTAGGTTATAATAACGTTAAAAATTAAATTCCATGTTTTGATTTCCAAAGATATATTATAATAAATAAAATGTAAAATAAAATATTTAGAAAATAAATAAAAAATAAAATGCAATAAATCCATTGAATCAATACGAAAGCTATTTTTCATATTGAAACTGATGAAACTACACAACATAGTAGTTGATCCACATATGACAGCCTCTGAACTTGCTCAATACTAATAATATTATATCATAATCAATACTTATATACAGGCACTGGACTAAAAATACATCCATTAGTCATCGCTTCCAAAACAAAATTCAGCGGGTCATTTTGGTAATGCTATAAATTAATTACAGCAATAAAAGTAAATTTCATCATGAACAAGAATATGAACAATTGCACAATAGACCACAGAAACTCATAAATGATATTTCCCTTACATTCAACTTCCAAAAGTGCATTCATCTTTGCCATGTTACATTCATTTAGTGGACTAGCGTTATGTGCTGTATTAACATCAAACATTAATGGCATCAACCATTCCATGTTCAAAGTCTTCCCCATTCTGATGTTTGAACTTCAGCAAGTCGTCTTCACCACATCTAGATGCCTAAATGCATTGAGTTGCTGCCATGTGATTGGCCGATTAGCAATATTGTCGATGAAGAGGGGGAGCTGCTGACTTCCCATTCATTAGAATAAGTCGAATTACCAAGGCTACGCCATCAGCCTGCAATATGTTTAACTGAACAGATTCTGGCAAAATGCCAAACAATGCTGTTACAGAGTTGGGGTCAATCGGAAAAGAAAAAATAACAGCAAAATACATTAAAACTTTCCTCCAAAAATGCAGTCAAGGCATGTTGGGTAAAAAATCAGGGAATATTTTGTTGAATTTATTTCTAGACCAATGGACTCTGCACCACCTTGAATTTAATTAATTTATTTATTTTTTTATTTTTTATTTTTAAGTGCAGGGGGCCTGCAATGCTGTTTAAATGAATATGCAGTGCATTATGTATATAAAACTAATTATAACTGGAGTTGCATGACGCAGTTTGTGTGTGAGAATGGAGTTTTTCAGCACAGTATTCACAACCTCTTTTTTTCACTTTCACTTCTCTCTGGGGAAAAAACGGCTCTCCCCTGCCGTGCTAGAATTGGCCGGGCCTATGAAAAACCCAAGTCATGATGACTGTGGGAGGTCTTTTATACAGCTGGAAGCTATGAGAAAATTGTGTTTGATGTTGCTTCGCAAAAACATAGCCATTTGAAGCGCTTTAGATGCATCTCTCCATCAGATCTGAGGATGGAACGATGGCTACATAGAGGCATAAAAGCACAGAGGATAAAACCAGAGAACTGAGAAGTGATATCAGGAAGATTGCACACTCTCTATGTGCTTGTCCCTCTCCATTAAGCGTGTTCAACCATAATGAGAAAACACACAAATATGCAGAAATACATACCAGAAGCACTCAGTTCGCTTAGGAAAATTGTATTGCTCGTGATTCAGGAGACACAGTTATAGTGTGCTTCATTTAAATATCAACTTTGTTTGAGATGTTTCTCCTAAAATGATTTTTTTTATTTTACTTGTCTCCCATCAGGCTGTTTAACTTTGCAAGGATAGAAGATCATACATGCACCTTTCCTCAGAACTTAAATTCATATTCATTTTGTATTTTTAATCTCTTTAGCAAATAATCACTTCCCAATCATTGTCATCATCTCAGAAAGGACAAAAGAGTCCGTTCTTAAAATGGCATTCATTTATGATTTTACATGCTGAGAGTTTATTAGATGTCACTGTCAAACCAGTCAGTATTTATGAATAAAATATAAATATAAATATGACTTAAACTGATCGTCTGTCACAATGTGTTTTCTGATTTTTTTTCTGACATTCTAGAAGAGACATATGAGATTACAAGGATCATATTCTACAGCAAAAGAGGAAACGGCATCTTTCCTCTTCCTCTCATCTGCACATGGACAGTTTAAATCGAATTATCTCTGCTAATATCACACACAGTACCAAATTCAGCTTCTATTTAATGAGTCCTAATAATACGGTCATTAATATCTCTCAAGTTAATTGAGGCTGACTGCATAACACAGATGTAGAGTTGATATAAACATACAGACTCAGCCGGTACGACCTGAAAGAGGAGATACGAGTTTCTTAAAGGTCAGAGCTTAAAAGCCAAGTGTAATGTGTCCTCCTGACCCTGAAGCAGTCAGTGAATGAAGGAGAATGAGAGCGGACGAACAGAGAGGCAGTTCTTTATGGCTTGTTTAGATCAATACTGTCTTTTCCCACCTTTTTTACCTCTTGTTCGACCAGTCTGTGTTCCCTTTTCACTTGTTTATCTTATCTGTTTCATCACTCTCTTCTGTCACCTCAGTATTTATTGTCTGGTTGTTGTTAGTGATCACCTCAGTTGTTGTCCTAATTTTCTCAGGACAGCTGTCTTTGGCTTACTGGAAGAAGGTGTGGGACAAGGAAAAGAGAGTGAGAGATGACCCCTGCTAGAAAATGACCATTCATTCATTCAGTCATTCATTCATTCATTCATTGCTTGCTTGCAACATATATAAATCACAAATGTATAAATGCCCGAGATGGCCTACAAGTTGATAATACCTTTTTAAATTGTATTAATTTAATTTAATTTAATTTTTTATTAATTTAATTTAATTTAATTTTTATAGTGTTTTTTATTTTAATATTGTTTTTTGATAACTTTTTTATAAATAGGTTTTACTGTCAAATATGTACCACAATGAAAAATAAATGTCTCAGAGTGGGATATTCATGTAAAATAAGTCCAAACAAACAAACAAATAAAGTTAATAACAATTAATAAATAATAATAATAATAATAATAATAATAATAAAATAAAAAAATAAAAGCTGCACATTGTGTGATTTTTTTTATTCTTATAGATTTATAAAATAGATTTACTGTATAATATTATTATTATTTATTTATTTTACTGTTCAGTAGTACCACAATTAAAAGGTATATGAATGTCACAGAGTGGTCATATAAAACAACAAAAAACAACAATAATAATAATAGTAACAATAATAATAAATGTTGTACATAATATGTGTGTGTGTGTGTGTGTGTTTACAAATATAAACATATTTAAAGAGAGAGATTTTTAAAACAAATATAGCACAAACACACTTCTTAGCCAATGCATTTGTTAGGCCCACCAAAGCAAATGTTTTGCAATGCTGAGCATATTAATAATCCTTGTGCGGGTGCCTATAAATCCAGTGTCTTTGTCACTGATGTCATGTGCTGTTTTCGCTTGTCTCAGTGTCTCGTGAAGGCATCTGTATTTAACCCTCTTCACAGACATTATTCTATTATAATCCGCTTTGGTGCCCTAACAGTGCTCTGACAGCCCTGAGGCTGTGAATCTGAATGTGAGCGTGTGAGTGACAGGAAGGGGTGCAGCCCGAGCCCCACACACAATGCTCCATATGGAGACCCGATGGAGAGGAGGGAAAAGAAAGACGTGGATGAGCAGAGAGTGACACACTCAGTGCTTCACATAGCGAGCAGCTCCTCAAGGCGTGTGATTTTGGGGCGAAGAGGTCTGCTCTGAGATGGAGAAGGCCTGGAATAAGCCCAAACACACAGACAAATGCACTACTAATAATCCAAATGTTTGAAGAGACTCATTACAAAGACACACACTTCAGCAGGCCTGCGGGCGGCCGTCCTGGCACCGCTCCACCGGTGTGTCTGTGCATCTGAGGGAGGGAGGGAGGGAGGGAGGGAGGGTTGTAAGACAGCTGCCCCTCTGCCACGGCCAGCCTCCTCCAACCGGGTATCAGTCATGGTACCATCCCTCGCTCCCTTTCATTCTGAGCTTCTCCACGTGGTGCATTCAGTCCAAACATACTCGTCCCTTCTCTTCCACACAGACGTCACATAGAGCTATCACCAAGGCAACTGTGGTGTAGTGCGCGAGCCTCATTGAGCCGGTTTGTTCTGTGCACGGCCCACGCCCTGAGCCCACACTCAATACTCACCACAATCAATCAGAATGTGAGTTTAGCTTCCACAATACACTCATAGTTCAGCAGCACAGCTGCAGATTGTGCCCATCAGGACCGGCAGACTGGTGTGTGTGCACTACAGTGATGCCCATTGAGGGTTGAAAGAACTACGGAGACACTATAGAAATATATTTTAAATCTAAGATGACTAATACATGGAAAGAATGTTTGCATTTATGTCAGTGGTAGTTGCTTGCCTGGCTACCCAGACATATGCATTCCTTCCGTCTTTGTAAGTGATTTTGAAACAATTAGCTAATCCATATATGTCATGTGACAGGAAATGTACCTCCTGATTGGCTGATGACATCACAAGACTGCATACAGCCAAAAAGTCCTTCATTACAAGAAACAGAAGGTGTGATGTTAAAAGAAAATATTAGACCATTAATTATGTAAATTATCAGGAATACATAATTATTATGTAACACACACACATACATATACGCACGCTCACTCACTCACTTATAAAGAGTTTCATAATGATGCTGAAAATTCAGCTTAACATCACAGGAATAAATTACATTTTAAAATATTTCGATAGAGAAAAAGTTATTTAAAATTTTAATAATATTTTCTTTTTTAATCAAATAAATGTAGCACATAAGAAAGTCATATAATAGCATTGTGTGAAAGAAATTTAGACATTATTTACTACAAATTGTGCCCTGCACTCTCAAATCTAATTTGTGTTTGTACATAATAATCTTGCCGCATGAAGATGTACCTTTTCAGGTTTGTTGTCAGTGACAGCGATTGTATCAAATAACACACTGTACCAATTTTGAATTTAATATGTATAGTAATTCGATGTCCCAGTATTAATATTTTACAATTGCACTACGAAAGGCACTTACAGTTTTAATGTGTTTCTCATATCTCTCCATGTATTTACTCAGTTTACTTGTTCACCTTATTTATTTGTACTATTCACTTGCTCATTATCTCATCTTGTTTATTTGATCAAGAAATGCCATGCTTGATTTCATTTTAATGAACCCAAATAACCACCTAAAAACTAACATTAATAAACTGATCTCTAGCTCCCTCTAATGTTCAGTCTCAGATATATCATCTTTCTCAAACAATTACATGTGCCAACATATGGAGGAACCGAACACAAATATTTATATATTCAGTAGTGTCATATATGCTCTTTATAGCGTCTGTATTGCTGAGATATTTTAGTCAGATGAGTTACTAATTGTGATCTATACAGGCCCTTGCCACATGATGGCAGTCTATTCAAATGATAAGGAGTATTCTGTTGCCATGGCAACCTTCAGTCTCGCGAGACAGACGCTCCATCCCTCACTGTAGTCTATCATCTTGGAGCATGATGATGATGATGATGATGATGATGTAATAACCATAGACAGAACATCACTGTCCTACAGTGCTCATGCAGAGCTGATCTGACACATGAGCACACGGATGAAAACACAGTAAAAGTGGAATCAGTGGAGCAGAAACACACAGGTGCGACTGTATGCTTCAACACCTACTCATGCTTGTGTTACACACACTTTTGATGCCAGTCATGGGACAGAGGATGGTTTGGAAGACGCATGCAACTTTCCCTCAGTATACAACTACAGTGACCTTTTTATTTATATCCCCACACATTTATTTTTTTTGCATTTAGATTTCATTGAGGGTGCTTTTGCCATATAATTCCAGCATTTCAACTTCCCAGGAATATTTCAGGCCATTGTACATTGCAGTGCCTGTTTTCATCGGAATAGAGATACGATCTTCAGAATCCTGTTCCCAAACCTGTTCCTTGGATTATTAAATTGATCTTGGTGCAACTTTAATCAGATTTTAAAATAATTGTTGTACATGCTGTAGAATAATTGAGTGTAAATAAATGATCTTCGAAATTTAGTGTAAATATTTGTTTAAACATCTGTGGTTATAGTTTTACTCGCTGTACTCGCTATACACACACACACACACACACCCACACACACAAAAACACTTATTATTATTTAATGTAGTTAATACATAATGTGTGTATGTATATATATATATATATATATATATATATACATACATACACACATTATATATATAGACATATACACATACATATATACATATACACACACACATATATATATATATATATATATATATATATATATATATATAGTAGGGTTTTAGTTACTTTTTGAATCTGTTTTTTTATGCTAGTAATTTTTTCACTTTTATTTTTTATTTTTTGTATTTTGCAATTTGATTATGTTTTTACCAGTTAACTCTGTAAAATAAAATAAAACAATTAACCTTTAAATGTTATTATTTTATTTTATTTGTTTTGGTAGAGAGCCTTTTAGAAGGACAAACATACAGGTAAGTGTGGAAGAATGAAATATAGACAGCAAACAAACACTGACAAACAGCTAAAACCACTGAAGTCTTAAGCAGACCATGGAAGAGCAAATGTTGACACTCAAATATTTAATTAACATAATTATTCATACATTTTCTCACACCAAGGTTACTGTTTGTTAAAAATAACAGACTTCAATAAAAGTTCCCTGTGCATGTTTTTTTCTTTTGTCTATTTGAAAGCCTTTGTGTGATGTGTGCAGTCTGTCTGAAATAGACTGCTGTGTGTGTGTGTGCGTGTGTGTGTGTGTGTGTTGTTAATAATCATGCATTGTTCACATACAGTAAGTGTAACTGGTGATTCTGGTTGATTTCGGCTCTTTCCTCTTCTACACATCATCAATCACTCCAACCCCTCTAAAACACACACACACACACACACACACACACACACACACACACACACACACTTGACCATTCAGTCTATAAATAAAACTAGTGAGAATAATTAATACAGGACATTTCTCTTCCTTCCTCCCATCTGTCTTCTCTTTTTGCCTTCTCTCTTTTTCCCAGTTTTTCTCTTTTCTTCCTCTTTTTTATGTCTGTCTGTTTCTATTTGTTACCACTCTCCCTTCATCCCTCTGTACTCCCACCCCCATGGTTTATCAATCAATAACTGAGTATTATTGATCCGGATATTGTATAAAATTTCTCTCATGTGGACGGTCCCAGTCATATCACAGCTTTGTTAAGTGGGGTCATAACTACAGCAAAACCCCATTGTGGGTCAACTCGACCCACAATGCTCTCTGTCGCTCAGCCACAGACAAAAAGTCAGAAAAAGAAAAAACACATTTGAAGAGCATTAATGAGCATTGTTCAGGTCAGAAGCGCTGGTGATTCCTCTAAAAGAGAAGAGCATGATGCTTGGGTAATTGATGGATGTTCGACGGTTGAGTCACATCCTCAGTAAGGCTTGTGCATCAGGATGCATCGTTACAACCGCTCGGCACATCACATATCCCACATATTCCCTTCAACGTAAGATGCACTTTACAGGTTAAGGATCACAGAAGGGTGAGAAGATGTGAGCTCTTCATGAAACAGATGCGAGTTATGGTGTTCTGCCATCATTCAGATCTGCAGTGCACTTAACCGCAGTATCTGTAATTAGTCTTCTGTATAGGTCCCTTTGGATTAACGTCTGTTCAAAAACAAGTTAGGAAAGTCAAGGGAGATACTGTATTACACTTGATATATACTTAACAATGAAAATTATTGTTAGGTGTTTAATTGTCTCAGCAAGTAAGAAGGTATGATGTTAATGGGGTACATAAACACAGTACCTTTGAATTTTTTTTTTTTTTTTTTTTTTTGTATGAGATAATTCATGTTCATTATATACACCTTTCATATTATACTGTTCAAAAGTTTGGGGACAGTGTGATTTTATTTTTACACTTTTGAAAAAAGACTGCATTTATTTGACCAAAAATACAACAAAATCAGTAGTACTGTGAAATATTATTACAATTTAAATAACTGTTTTGGCAATGCCATTTATTCCTGTAATGCAAAGCTGAATTTTCAGCATCATTACTCCAGTCTTCAGTGTCACATGATCTTTCAGAAATAATTCTAATATTCTGTTTACATTTGGTGTTTAAGAAACATTTCCTACTGTTATCAATGTTAACAAGTTGTGCTGCTAATATTTTATTTTATTTTTAAACCTAATTCAAACATTTTAAACTTAATATATAATTTGATAAACAGAAAGTTCAAAAGTTAGTTACTAAAACTGTACTAAAACTATTTCAAATTTTAAAAAAGTCCTAAAATGCAAAATACAATTTCTTATGGTTTATTTTGTAGATTTGGGGGTAAAATGTAATGTAATTTTATTATTATTATTGTTGCTGTTGTTATTGCAACTTTGATTTTCGAGTAATAAACTCAAATATAACCCAGACATGTTTGTGTGAAATAGGGCTATATGCAGGAAAAAAAAAAAAAAAAAAAACAGCAACACAAGCGCTGACTAAATAAATGTCCTTATTTTTATCATTTCTCTTCATTATCTTACATTTTGTGGTCATTTGTCCACATTATTATCAATACTGTACCCCTGACACCCGCACACACAAACACTGTTGTGTGGGACACCTGTGTGTTGTTGGCCACCTGAGGGGCTTTGATACACGCTGGGCTTTAATCTCCACACTGGGCTCTTGTGCCTTTGAAGTGTTAATCTGAGGCACCTTCCCTTCCTCCTCACGACATGGACACACATCTTCGGTCAGCCTGTGGTCAGGCCTGGCCTGTGCAAACCTAAATACATGCACAGAAAAATACAAAAAACAAACACCACCTGTTATTGGAGCAGCAAGGAAAACACCTGTAGCACCTCTAGAGGGATGTCAGAGCCCCTCATGTCATTTATTTTGCTTCTGTTTTCATTAAGAATGAAACACTGTGTTTTGAATAAGGCACCATAATGATACTATGTTTTTGGGCACTAATGTTACAGTATACTGTAGTCTTATTTTAAGTAGAACACACACATACACAAAGAAAAAAAAATTAGAAACATTTTTCCCTGAGACATGGCTAGTAAATTTCACAAAAATATAGTCAGCAATATCACAATGAATTAAAAAAAAGTTCTCAGTGCATCAAATTAACTGATATTTAGAAATGTTGACAACTAACCGAATTATATTTACCCTTTTAAAATAATATTTATATTTTGTTTAATTTCAGCTTTATGTCAGTAACAAAATCATTTAAATATTTTTTATATATGTGCTGTCAAATCAATCACAATTAATCACATCCACAATAAAAGTTCTGTACTGTGTATATTTAAATGTATATATTATATATATATACACACATACACACACACACACGCACACACACTCATGTATGCTGTATGTGTATTACATTACTTGATGACTTATAATTTATAAGAACATTTAAATGCACATCATTTAATTATAAATTTTTATTAAATCATATTCATTGTAATGTACTTCTTGTAATCTTAGGTTGTAAGTGGTTCTAAATGTGCTTGTTTTTGTACAAATGGAACAGGAATAAGAAATATTTCACAAGAGAGATTACATGCTTAATAGAGCCATTATGAGAAAAGAAGAGAGAGGCAGGCGTGGGAAAGAGAGAACGAGAGGATATTTATAGTAACGTATATGATGAAATCAAAGATGGAAAAGTAGACATTTCATAGATAGATGACTCTATGTTTTGTTCTTTCTCTCTTTCCATCCCTCCCTCTTTGTTCTCACCAGCCTCTCTGCAGATGAAATAAGAAGAGGAACATGCAAGGTGGTTGTCACAGGCCTTTTCTTAGCCCTGGAGGACCGGTGCGGTTGCTATAGAAACTAGGTCAGGGCTGCCGCATCCAGGGAGGCAGAATGTGTGAGTGAGTGTGTGTCAGGTGTATGAAGATGTGCTGATGAAAAGAGGGGTCGAGGTAAAGCGAAAGGAAGACTGACAAGGATGAGAGATGAAAAAGCAGGTTCCTGCACCGTCATTCAGCTAAACTCAGCCTGTGTTTTACATGAAATCACAAAACCGGCATTAAAGCTGAACTGTTCATATCTTGAAAGTACTTTAATAATAATAAAAATATAAACTAATATTTTAATTAGTATATTTTATATGCACAAAAAAAATAACTTTCAATTTGTTTTTGTTTGTTCCATACAGATGGTCAGTCTGTGCACTAGTGATCAGGGTTTATTTATTTTATTATTTTATTATAAATTTGTAATTTTTATGTATTTTAAACACTCCACTGGGTGGTGACAAGTGATGGTTATCATGAGTGAATCATTGAAACATTCATTTCACCCACTGAAAAACACACATTAATCCAGATAAGAAACAAATGAGCGTATTTGTAAGCAAATCTTTGAATGATTCACTCAACTGATTTAAAAAAACTGATTCATTAAAAAAAAAAACTAAATTTTACATTGCTATTAATTTAATTTCTGTATTTCTTTTTTGTCTATTACAAGCCAGCAGAGAAAGAGTCACTCTTTTTTTTTCTTTAAAAGTACAAGACCACTCATTTATAGACCTGATTGCGTAAATAAAACCAAACCTTACCTAAACTCTAAACAATAAACACAGAAAGTAGCTGATCATTGTATAATAATGAAATATAACATTTTAGCTGATTTGCTTTTCATGTATTTCTACATCTCCAATATTTTTGATATTGCACATTATCAAATGTGCAGTGTCTGACTGCCATTTCTGTTCACAAATAAACTCTCAGTTTATCAAAACTGGTAAACATTTACATTTGAAGCTTTTAGCAGATTCTCTTATCCAGACCGACTAACAAAACATAATGTGAATGAGCTAAACTCCACCTTAATGGATGTGTGTGTTCAGAGGCAGAGTCAAACATCTGAGATATGGTTTGTGTCAGGAAGTATATTGCTGATGGCAGATGTGAAACGGATGAGCCAAAGGCCTCCAAAACATCAAACATCAATGTCACTGCCGGAGACTCTCTGTCTACATGACAAGCTGAGAAGAACTGCCTTTGTGTCCTTGGATCACACTGACACAAATGTTAACATAGGAGCAAACTGTTTGGACTACAGACCTTTTTATCTCAGGTTTCTCTGTTGTTTTCTGTCGGCAGAAATAGACTGATACTTTTTGTGTCATTGAGATTTTTCTTGTTAACTATGGAAAAGCCTCAGAAAGACCTCAGGCCATTAACCCCAGTGACTCAGGCGTCAGGTCTTCTCTTAGATGCCATGAGAGATGCTCAAGACTGGTTAACTCTGTGTAAAGTCTGAATGTCAGCATGGACTCTCAAAACTTGCTTGTCAGTGTGAATCAGGTCATGGGTTTTGGCATATATGACAGCTTACAGGTTGTAGCCATCCACCTCACACAGTGAACTTCATTAATCGCTCTAGCCAGAGTCGAGAAGGATGTGTTTGCAGGAAATTAAACTTGAGATGTGCTGTTGTGGTCCACAACATTCAGTGATTCTGCCCAGTGTATTATTTCTAAATATAAGTTTAATCTTTAGTGTAACATTATTTTTCAAATAGTTATGCACATGAACATTTTAATCCTAATCGGTGGTGACTGCTAAAGTTAAGCAGGACTATTATATAGGAATGCACTTTTTTTTTATTCTGGACGATACCGATAAACCGATAATTATTCTCATATTATGGCTGATTATTATTTTACCTAAATAAATTATATGAAGAATAAAATCACTAAAAATAAAATCAGTTGCTTTAAATTCAACTAGTTTTTATTTGTTTATTTTAAATTATTCAATATTATTAGTGTTGTTAAATATTAACCTTCAATGATTTGATTGTGGCAAATATAATCTAATTGTAAAAATAGAAGAAATTTGTAAATATTTATTACTGGGCAAATTTTTATGTTCCCAAGGTTCTCAGAAGTGGAAGCAATGTAGTTTGGTAAACTGGTGAACTAATGGCAGAAAACAACAACAAATGCAATGTTTATGATCGATTTCACACTCATAACAAAAGAAGTCCACAGCATTTTTTCTATGAATTCCCAAAAGAATAGTGGGTAGGTAGTGGGGATTCTCTCTGGAGAGACATACAGATCTACCTGAGTATTTCTGAAGCCTTCCAAAATCAGCTGAACTGACTGAGGGTGGAGTCTCCATTCCCCGGGCATGACTGCTGATGTGAAAGCTTGTTGGCTGCATGATTGAGCCTGCCCAGGATGTGAATGGCATGAAGCGACCTCAGATGCTTCTGACTCCACAAGAGAAGATGGTGAGTTGCGACATGCGATGGGAGCGTTGACCGTCCTGACGATGGATGTACACTATGGTTACAGTGTTGTACATACAGCCCACAACATCATTGTCCCTTAGCAGAGCCATGAAGCGGTGAAGAACAAGCTGTACTGCTAGCAACTCAAGGCAATTGATATGCCACTGAAGTCGTGGTCCTGTCCAGGAGCCTGACGCAGCATATCCATTGCACATGGCACCCCAGAGAACATGTCTGGACACTGGTTCTAGGGGAACGCCAGCCCGTAGAAATGAGAGGTCCAACCACGAGGTGAAGGTTCAGGGGCAGGCTGGAGGGATACTCACTCAGCGTGCACTAATGCCATGCCATATTCTGTGGATGCCATATGCCCAAGGAGCCTCTGAAATAGTTTCAGTGGAACTCTTCTCTTGCCCTTGAATTGACACGCTCGTTCATATGCTCCGCAAACATGGCAACCGAGTCTATTTCCATACTGACAAAAGAGATCCTCTGCACAGGGGAGAGTTAGCTTCTTTTCCCAGTTGACCAAAAGACCCAGATGGGCGAGGTATCTTAGCACCAGGTAGTTTAGGTTCTGGACACCTCGTTCCACGAGAGCAGCCAGAGGCTGGGGAGCTCTAGCCAGGCTCCCAGAAACTGATCCAGCAGGGTCAAGGGAACTACAGACGTACCCACAGTAGGGCAGCGAGGCGGAACAGATGGCCCCCGGCATGGGAGGCATAGCCTCCCTAAGCAGGGAAGGAGTGCATGCACTCATCTGATTCCGAGAGCTGGCAAAGAGGGCGTGAGAAGGCACTGCGTTCTCGAGCCGGCTCTTCATGGAAACTGGCAAGGGGAGAGTGGAACAAAAGAGTGCTGAGGAAGCACGTCGCTAACTGTCGTCCAAGATCTCTTGGGACCCAGAGGTAGAGGAAACAGCTCTTAATGAAGGTTTGGGTATCAGTTGCTGTGGGGCAAGTGGTGGAACAAAATGAAAATGAGAACACAGGATTCACACCCGGCCCTCCTCCAGGGGAAGGAGTGGTCCTTTTACCATGTCTCAAAGAGCTGACATCCCCAACAGGAATTCCGCTTTGCAGGTTTGGGGGCAAAGACGGTCTGCGCCGCCCTTCTCCTCGCTGCAGCCGAGGTAGAGGCTGCTGTTGCGGCCAGGCAGGAGTCGACAAGACCACGGGGGGTGCCCTTGGCAAAGAGCAGGCTGACCCAGAGGCAGTATGGAGGCAGTAGTGGGCCGCTGGGACAGAATATGCTTGATGGCCTCAGACTGCTTCTGGGTGGCAGAGAACTGCTGGCAAAAATACTCCACCGTGTTGATGGGAGACCGGGGAGTTGAGGAGCTGAGTCCATTTAGACTCCCTCATGTCTGTCAAATTAAGACATATGTGGCACTCCTGGACCACCAAAGTGGACATCACCTGACACAAGGAGCATGCAGTGACCTTCGTGCGCACCTCCTGCAAAACATCTGGGTCAGCACTGCCCCCGTGCAGCTTCTTGAGCACCTTGCCCTGGTAGACCTGATGTATGGCAATGGCGTGCATGGCAGAAGCGTTGTAACCCTTGGCCACAAGCATTGATGAGAACTTACAGGCGTTGGAGGGAAGCTTGGGACCACCATGCCATATGGAGGCGCCCTGAGGACTTGATTAACTGCATTGCAACAGAATGCTCCACTGGGGGTACCCCAGCATTACCCTTTGGCTGCTCCGCCATCAAGGGCAATGAAGGAGGAGGAAGCAGCAGAACGGTTTCAGGCAGTTAAAGGTGCCTTCCATGAACTGGTCACTTCCTGGAGCACCCCTGGGAAGAAAGGAACTGGAGGAGGGGCGCTGATGATCAGCGCGTGCAGCCCCCAGGAATCAATCATCCAATCTAGAGCACTCGGGACAGGATTCCACATGCTCTCATCTGCCTGGGAAAGCATGGCCATCAGCTCGGGATCAGACTCGGGCAACGCTGGCGCTCCCGAGGGAGGCAACGCGGCCGAATCCTCATTTCCATAGGACTCAAGCCTGCTTTGTGAAGCAACAATCGACATTTGGTCTTTCTCCTGAGCCCCGACTGTGTTTCCAGGATCCTGATGAGAGGGTCCAGCAAACTCTTCCGCAAACTCAACCAGCTGCGGCATTTGTGAAGGGGGTGTGGCCCGTGGAGGCTGGCTCATCAGGGAAGCCCACACAATAATCCTCAGATCAGCCTGGCCATCAGCCGAAGTAGCCCTCTTACGAAAAGAGGAGCTAGATCGGGGTGTGGCAGAGGGGACTCTATACCTTTTAAGGTAATCAAGTCTTGATCTTAACACCTTTAAAAAGACACAAACACAACCCAAAAACTCTTTTAGAAAACTCTTTCAGAGGTGCTGAAACGCTCAGAGGAACGCGGGAGCTGAAGGCAGGAAGCTCTTGACAAACAAATGAATCATGCCATCACACCAACACCAGCTGACTCGCAGCCAGCAGAAGAAGTGCTCGGCTCCGAGGTGAAAGTTTGAATGTGAGTTGCTTGCGCTGCTCCTTATATACCCACACAGCAGTCCAGAGTTTGCGATGCAAATCCCGCAGACCAAGGTACACTGTGTACAGTACCATTGGCTCGTTTTGTTACCACTCGAAGGTGATTGGGCTCTCTAGCCAGACCCCATTCTTCAGTCTCTTTCTGACGTAACGTCGAACGTGACCGACTGAAAGGGACATTGTATACATTGATGAAAATAAAGATTTTCCCTCAATCAGATTAGAAAATTAGAAACACTGAGTTTCTAGTATTGTGTAATTTAAGGCCAAGGTAAAAAAAAAACACAAAGTATAGTGTTACAAATGTACATAATTTTTAACCATCATCATGTAGACTCATCTTCTGAGCTAAACTTTATGTCACAGGATAAACAAAATGGCAAATCGTGACCTCAGCAAAGAGGGTCAGAGGCAGACATTTGTCCTAATTTGATTAAAAGGCCTCTGATATAAAAAGTAAATACAGCGTCTCTCTCCTTTAAAGGTCAGGATGTGTGGGGAAGGGGAATTGAGGTCAGATAATTCTGAGACAGCACCACACTAGCCTGATTTGATGCTCTGTTGCTCCATGATACCTTTCCCATTTATCCAGCTTGCGTCACCTCTGTGTAAATGCACACGTCCTCCCTTCTTTGCTTAATTATTACCACTGTTGATTAGCTGGCTACAAAAAGATTCCAGCTCTGCAAACTCTAATTAATTTGTTTTCTCTACAATGGTGGGCTGTCTGCAAAGAAATCGAGGTAGAGGGTGTGGGGAGGGTGCCCTTTGAAACAAGCGGAAAGGTCATTTAAACTGTTAAACTGTTGTTCTCCATCATGCCAAAAAATGGATGAAGATTAAATGGGGCTGTGTGTGTAAAAACAAAGCTGAGGTGGCAATGTGCTATAGGTTTGGGAATGATGTATTATCAGTTGTTTATATTACAGTGTTTATGGCATTTCCATGAATAGCAGCACCTTGGGACATTGGGATGGGCTCATCAGAACTACAATAAGAGGGTTTCCAAAAAGAGGGTTTTGCAGCAATGCCATAAAAGAACCATTATCATTTCCTCAAAGCACTTTTTAGTAAGTATTTTTAAAAGAACCATTAAAAAAAAAAATCTTAATAATCTAATAAAACCTTTTCCACCTACAGAATTAAGGACCTTTTGTATCTGTTTGATGCAAGGATGGAGCTTGCAGTTGACCAGGCCGTGGAGGCTAAAGGTCAAGTTTGAGACCCTCAAGAGCATTTCGATTTTATTGCCATTAACTTCGATTATTTTAAACTTAATGCTGGAAGAGCAAATAAACAGATGCTTACCTCAATACAAAGACAGTTCTTCTGGCATCCCTCCACAATTTCATCTCATGCCTTATTTTTGTCCGCTCGTTACTAATTTCATTTATTAAATAATTTGGCAGGACTTTAGTTCTCGAGTCAAGTCTCAAGCTCGAGCCCTCTTGAACAGCATGCCAAATCTGTTTACAAACTGGAACTAGCATCAAATTACAGATAGCATGGTTTTAGAAAGACTACATTACTTTCAACACTAGCCTAAAACAATATATAAATAGATATCTAGCTGGATAACGTTACACTAGTCTGTGTGGCCTACCCATTTGAAAAAATATATACTTATTACGGAAAATAATTTCCTTTAAAATAATACACTCCAGTGCAAACTAAATGTAATGTTTTCAAACACATAACTGCATGTTATTTGCAATTAAATGTATTATAAAAATAATGTATTTAAAAAATATATTAAAAAATTATTTATTATAAAATATATGGTACCGCAACCATGAGCACAAAAAGAATTAGCTTCATAAAATTAAGGTTGAAACACTGATGTCACATGGACTATTTTACCAATGTCCTTACTAACTTTCTGAGGGTGAGTAATTAATGACAGAATCTTTAAGATAGACTTTCACACATCTTAATATGTAATTTTTCATGTGTCAACACATTGAACTAAGTATAATTTAAAGAATGATGTAATTATTTAAAATAAAGTACTTTTTATTTGACATTATTACAAAGCATACAAAGTGTACTTAAGTGTGTTTTCATTCAAATATTATCTGCAAGTACAGTTTTTTTTTTCCTAAGCATACCAAAGAAAAATCCATAAAGGAAGAACTGAACATCACAGTAAGAGTTCACAGTATCATATGTGGTCTCCTAATTCTGATCAACTTCAGGAATAGCATGTGTGCAGCAGTAGGGTGACTGGCAGGGCAAATCAACGCACTTTAACTGACTGTGACAGAAGCCCACAGTGAGAACCAACTGTTAACCAAATGCTGCCCATCTCTGGGAAACTGCAAGAGACTGTAAACCAGATACCTTCTGTTTTCCTATCAGAACAACATTTCATACTGACACCTGCCAGTACAGTGCTGGACACCATATTTCCTCATCGGTGGAGGAGAGTCTGGAGTGGGAGGACACCAGGAGGGACGTGCATGACATGTCTGCTGATGTTCTTTTAGAGTGACCCAGAATATGCGTGAAGGTGAATACAGCAAACAATTACACCCTTTCTGATGTGATGCTAAATGGCCAAAGAGATCCAAGGGCAAAGTGATCAAAAGGAAGCACAGGACGAGACCATTTAAAAAAAAACTAAGGGAATAAAACAACAATATAATGTTGTGTCTCAGAAGAAAACTATTTGCTAATCAGCAATTGTTGAGTTGTCAATATTGTCATTGGAATTGAGCGTTGGGTATTGGATGTAAAAGAAGACAAGGTCACCTGGTATTGTATTACAGTTTTTTCTCGTTTGCTTTGGATCAATTCTTAATTGAGATTCAGATCTCTAAACAATTAGCTTCTTGTTCAAACCAGATTTGAATTTCTTAATGCGTGGGTTTTGGCACATGTCTGCAAATGAGTAAGTACAACTGTCAACAAATTTGTACTTTTTTGGTCAAAACTGACAAGTTACTTTGTGCTAAATTGGTAAATGTTGACTTTATAACTTGGACATGCAATTTTTCCATTTACATGTAACACATTGCTACAAAAATAAACGAATTGTAAACATACACATGTGCATAAGTCTTTTTTCTGTGTACTACTTGACTTTTCCAGTAAAACTTCACCTACTTTTAAAACCTGTATCTAAAAAAAAAAAAAAAGATTTGGGCAAGTTACAATAGGCTATTTTGCAGACATTTAATTTAATTGTGATTGCACTTACAGTCTAGAAAATGTTAAGCTTTGGTGCATTTCTCAGATCAGAAATGAAGTTCTTAAAACTCAACTTCCACATCATCTAGTCACTTGTGCACATTATAAAAGCAGTTTCTCATTCTTTTGAACAAGTTGCAATTGCTTTGGTACATTCATGCAAATGATTATGTATATTTGTCTCTGGTTTCCTACATTATCAGTTGCTAATGTCATATTGCTCAAAATGTATTATATAGTTCTCTTGGCCTCACCACTCAAAATATCTAGTCATTAGTTCATCATATAAGCAATTCAATGCAAAAAAAGCTTGATCTATTTGTCATAAATTGTCAAGCATATTTTTTACACATTCCTATTAGACTTTTTGTAAATTTACCATGAAATGTGGAGGTGAATCTTGACTTTCACTATAATGAAGAGAATGTAGATCAATTATAAACCAGTTCAAGATGCATCTTGTGAACCTTCAATTGAAAAGCATATAGACAGAGCACAACAGAAGAGTTACACATTCTGACAATGGATGAACATCCAGGAAATGATCAGGATCAACAGTTGAGAGGAAGAATAGGAGTAAGGATACACGGTGGAAGGGTACAGACTCTACAGAGGCAAATCAGAGGAAAAGGCAGAAGAAGCCAAGGAGGAGCATATCAGATGAAATGAGGGCCACTATTGTGGACCATGTTGTCAATCATGGCTTACAATGGCTGAGGTGGGTTTCCTGTGTTTGCCTTTCTAATTTTGTATCTAATTTCATATTTATTTTCATTTTCTATAATATAACGAGAGAGTACTGTGAATCCTATCCAGTCTCTTTCAATCAATACCCCACCAATAATAGTGTGTAAATTTGTACTTTTGAAATGAAAATATTCAGAAGTAGTGCAGCTTTCTGCATTTTACTGTAACTTTCATCCAAACTGTTGCTTGTTTACATTAGCTAATACTAACAGAGTGCATTGTTATATTGACAACATGACTAAGACTAAGACTTTTGACTATCTTGTTTGTGAGCAATGACACAAGGACTTACATTCTGATTGCACTGATATTTTCATTGACAAAAATACTACTCACTAGATGAACTAAAGAAATTGAGTAAGTTACAGGCTTTTGCATGTAATCCATTATGTGGTGCTGCTTGTATGAATTGTTTTGAGAAATGCATATACCTCTTTGCAAATATTAGGGATGATTCGAGAAATACACCAAAGCGACTGAGCAAGCAACTTAGAAAATATTGTAACAATACTCTCCAGATGTAGCCTAAAACTGACTCCATTTCATATCCAGCACAAACTTGATCAAATGTTTATGTAGATAGATAGATAGATAGATAGATAGATATATAGATAGATAGATAGATAGATAGATAGATAGATAGATAGATAGATAGATAGATAGATAGATAGATAGATAGATAGATAGATATTTCACATTTCTTCCACGTGTTCACCTGGAATGCAAATTATTAAAGTACCTGTTCGAGTGAAGATAAACATGCACATTTGCTCTGTTGTCTGTTGGTACGCAGTGATGCCCGCAGGAAGGTGCAACAAGCTCTAGTTCGTAAGGTATGCGGCAACGAGCTGTTTTTTGACTGACAGTTGAGAGCATCCAATTAAAAACGAATAATTGTTGACAGTCGCTCTAATCTCTGATATCGACCAATCACAGAACGGATTAGGCGGTCCTTATGCAAATGTGTTGGCAAGGGAAACGAAACCGCTCCATTCATCCTCCTCATCACAGAGAAGAAACAAATAGGTGGCGTTTCTCTGTTGAAGAACAGTTTACTCCTCCAACAGCGAGTGTACAAGTCACCTGAGCGATAAATAAAAGACCGGATACTTCTCTCACGATATTTGGGTGAGTAATATTGTATCTGTACTGAAGTAGTTATCTACCTGTCTTGTCATTTCATCATGTCAATTCACAATGCGCGCATTGCTCCTTCAAGCTTCACTGAATACAACATACAGATTTTATATTTCGGTTAGTAACACTTGATAAATTGATCCACATATACTAAAACACATTAATACTATTGCATTCACTTTTTTCTTTGCTATAAAGGGACAAATGTTTTTCAATAATGTGCCATTACAACTTTTACTTAAAACACACTGCTATGTTGTTTAATCTTAGTCATGCATTGCTATAGCGTATATGTATTTATGTTATTAAAGTTAGATTAAACAGAATAATGGAACGTGAACAAAACATTTCATTTGGTTTTATATTCAAATGAGTGTTAAGTTGGCCTGTGGTTTTATATCCTACTGATGAACTGGTGTTGCATTTATTAGCCTGTGCTGTTGACACAAGCTTGAGGCGTTAAGGTTTGTTTATGAATAGCGCGGTGCCAGAAAAGTTCATGGATGCGTGGATGTGAGTCAATGTTGTGTCTGCCCCACGCATGTATGAGTGGGACAACATGGCTGTGTCTCAAAATCCTTCCTAGGCAGCATCTTTGGCCATCAAAATTGTCTTATTTTGGGCATCATTGGGCACTGCAGCATTTCTGGGTATGTATAGCATTTTGGGCACCATGGACTCATGTAGAATTATTTGACAATTATAGGTGCTTGCAGCAGATTGTGAAACATACCTACAGCAATTTTGGACGTTTTTGTTTGGCAGCATTTTTTTGTGGGCATCATATGTGTACAGTATATTTTAGGCATATTTCGTTGCTCTAGCGTTGATTCTGGGGCATCAGAGGTTCCCTCATTATATTTTAGGAATATTTCATATCTCATATTTGGGCATCATGAATGCGTCATAGTGCATTGAGCATTTTTGGGAATCATGGACTTGTGCGTCACTTTTGGACATCATATGTGCTTGTAGCATTTCTTGCCATCATATATGTGTGCAGCCTTTTTCTTTCAGCAGCATTTTTGGCATTACTGCTTGTGCAGCTTACTATGGGCATCATAAGTGCACACAGCATATTTGAGACATATTTCACAGTTTAGGGATAATGTTTGGGCATCATGGATTCATGCAGCATTTTTGGGTTTCATAGGCTCATGCTTTATTTATTTATTCATTTATTATGGCATCATCAGAGGCATGCAGAATTGTTTAGGTATCATAGGCAGTTGAAGCATTTTTTGGTCATTTTAGGTGCATACAGCATATTTTAGGCTTATTCGTAGGGATAATTTTTGGGCATCATGGATGCATGTAGCGTTTTTTTTTTTTTTTTGGCATCATAAGATGCATGCAGAAATGTTTAGGCATTAAAGGCTGTTGCAGCAGTTTTGTGCACTTTAGGGAAATTTTTTGGGCTTCATGGATGCATGCAGCATTTTGTGGCATTATAGGACACTGCAGCAGTTTTGGGCATCAGAAGCTCATTTAGCCTTTTTAGTCATAATATAATTTTAAGTCCTCTGGCTTTAGGCATCAAAGAAGCTGTAAACAGCGTACACACTTTTAAAACACATCCCAATACTGTTCTGTTTCTTTCTTTGTGAATGTGTGCTCTTACATTTGCAAACAATCTGCATATAAGCTCTAAACTTTAATAAATAATTGACTGCGCTTTGAGTGCTCTGCTCACTGATCACAAAGTGCTCACCACTCACCTGTCACTAAAATGATCAGCAGCCAGTTGTGAGAGCATCGGTGTGTTGGCACCACATCTGTTTGCATCCATGCTGCCATTTGGATGGGCCTGCGAGTGGCCATGAAGCTTCGATGAACTCAGTATGTCTCACGGCCACTGCTCATTAAGTTCAAATAATGAATGGATGCAGACGTGATTATGTATGCAATGCTTAGATGAAACACGGCAGAGGGCAGAGAGATGTGGGATGGTTTCATTGGCGAGAAGAGTGGAGAGCTAGGGTCTCATTACTTCATCTGACCATGACACACTTCAGTTGCTGAAGTGCAGGGTGATTGTAAAATCCGTTCTTAGTTTGAAATGTCTGAAACCTTTTCCTGTTGTAAACCTCTGTAAAGCCTGACGTATTATTTGTAAAGCATTTTTTTTTTATGATTGACAAATATAAAGAATATTATAAAAAATGTTGGATGTGTTTTTTTGTTAAGAACCACATTTTACATATCAGGCTTTTATGGTCCATACAGTATGATAGTGAAAAATATGTAGCTCATATTTGAACATGAAAGATAGCAAATATATATTATACAATACAATCTTGAATGAGAGATGTACACAAAAGACTGTTCCAAAACTTTTACTTATAAAATTCAATTAAACATTCACAGGAAAAAGGCACAAGAATTACACTAAAACAGACTTGCTTAAAAAGCATAAACTATCAATATATATTCAAGATTGTGTTCAGCAAGTTTTGATTAGGTGAATAATTTAGAGACCTTAGAAATTTAGCGTACTGATTATTATAAAAAAAAAATGTTTTAGGGGAACTAAAAGGCTGTGGACAGGTCATAAGGTTAGCACACACACATCTAGCCGTCCCCTTGATTTTGTCCCCAACAAGAGCAGTGGGCAGTATCATGCTACACTCACACGCATGGCCGACTGACTGATTACCCACGTCACATGCTCTGGTTTTCATGGAGATGGATGGCAGCTTTAAAATGGCTGCGCTCTGAAAGCCACACACAGTTGTCAGCTTTTTGGCGGGACCGATCTAATGGCCTCCGGGAGGCTCGATATGGAAAAACAAAGGAATGCCTGCATGGAAGAATGAACGAGGACTGTTGCATTTTGTTCCCCTCTCCGATGGGATCCTGTTAATATTGTGCATGTTCGTCATGTCAAACAAAGCTTGTTTTCTTTCTGTTAATCTTTTTTTTCTGCCGTTGTTGTTGTTGTTGTTCTTTGCTCTGCTTCCTGTTCTGAATTTGAATGAGAGGCAAGTACAGTGTCATAACGGGGGGATGCTGTCAGATACATTTAGCAGCTGGAGTTATCGGAGGACGCCCCGGGGTGTTAGAAACAAATTGTTCAATGTGCTTACCCAACACGTTACAGCATATAGATAAGACAGGATATGCAATTCAAACCATGAAACCAAACCCATCAAACCAAAACTGACTGTTCCATGGCAAACATTGTGTTGACATAGAATGACGCCCACTGTGCTTCCAGTCTATAGATAGCATGTGCAGCACATCATTTAGCTTCTGACTGCTTGTCAGTTTCCACCCTATTGATTTGAAAACAAATTGATTTTACATTGAACTGACAATAGAAACTAAGCATATATGTAACATTTGCACCTCCTGATAGATGATATACCAAATGATGTAATTTTTTTTTATGGTTACGATTGATTTGCAGTTTTTATTTTCACTGGAACTGTATTTGATGCAACTAATTTTATTTAGTGCACTTCTTTTCAGAAGCATTGCACTGCTCAGACTGGTCACCACATTTCATAATCCTATTTATTCCCCCCCAAGTACCATCCTTGAGAGGGCACAGTTCAAATACAGCCTGCCAAGCCACTTAAATCAAATGCAGCAAAATAAAATGAACCCAGAAAGACTGTGCACCTGTGTGACATGCCGTTCTGAATACTAACTACTGATTTTGCTCAAGTTGTATTATTGCAGCATCTGGAACAGCCGTTTAATGATACAATATTTTGTTCTGCTTAACAGAGATGGATGGCATGAGCTTATTGAAATCAACTGTTTACAATGTTGCTGTTTTGTACTAGTGGAAGTACCATTAAAAACTTTATAAAACCACAAGCATGGAAATCATTTTATAAAATGTTGTTTAGATGGTGGTTAGTTTATCATCTGACTACCATCTTATGTATAATTTTTAATTATACAAGGAAATTAATTTAGATAGTTCACTCCAAAATTTTTATTTGGTAATTGCCAATTGCTTCCATAGCATGGAAAAATTCTGTGGAAGTCCACGGCTACCGTCAGCTTTTTGGTAACCAACATTCTTCAAAATATCTTCTTTTGTGTTCAACTGAAGAAAGAAACTCATACAGGTTTAGGACAGATTGAGGGCAAGTAAACAATGACAGAATATTAATATAAATCTATGGCTTTTCATCTGACATCATTTGACAGGTGAAAATATAGAAATAACTTAACCTCTACTCAACAAGCTTCAGATTTTGGTATGCGTTTGTGTTTCTAATAGGGGTTCAAATCACTCACCCTGTGTGCCTCAGCAATAACTACCGTAATTGGTATTACTATTAACCCCTTTTTACTCTTTGCACAGAATTATCTCTAATTCAGAACATAATACAGTTGTTTTTTGAGGAAGCATTTGGGAGTTTCATTGTGTTCTGTGGAACTACAGTGCTTTTAGGTTCCTCAAAATACTGCATTATGCTTCTTTGTATTTCAAGCCATCAGCTGCAACAGTGTTGCATTAGCAGATACAAATGACAGTACTTAGTACTTACAATATTTCGAGAGGTAGAGAGCAGGTGCGGTGACCTTCACTGGGTTGCCCTCTTCTCCTGAGAGAGGAGAATATGTTTCTTCAGCACTGGAGCGGGGAAACATCACTATAGAAACACCAGAGGATCTAATTTAACATGATGCTATGGGACTAGCTTAGAGCCGGTAAACATGACTAGCTGTTTATCCCAAAGACAATTTTTTATTGCTTAGGGGTTGTGCTTTCATAGCTCAGGAGACGGGATTCGCAGCTGTTGCATTTTAGTATCAACTTTGTCTGAAATGTTTCTCCTGAAAGTACTTGATGTAAAAGAAATAAAAAATAAACCCAAATTAGGCTCAAATAAATGACACTGAATTTTGAAGATGCATCTACAATCATTATTTTATTGCTGTTTAGGCATTTGATGCTTTAAGAAGTTAATCCTGCGTTTAGTGTCCCAGCTTTGCTATAGTCCTGCTACAGGTTTGTCGTTACTGACAGATACAGGGGAAAATAAAGGGACTGTATTTTCCACACTGATCTGTTCATGTATAATTGAAGAATCTCCTTTATGCTGGCTCTTTTGCTCACAAAAGCTCCTTTGGCAGATGATGTTGATGATGACTGACAGTTTTGGACGTGCCCCTTTGACTCCAGATAATCATGGCTGACCTTTAGCGTGCATGTCTCCAATAGCTGCATTATTTATGCCCACTATTGGTTGTTATGCCACATGAGTCAGTGAAGAATTTTATGACTCACCTGTAATTGAACTGCAGTCATGAGAAGGTGGCATAAAAAGTTTCAGGAGTGACGTAAACATCCATAAAACTTTTGTAGATTGAGAGAAGGATCATAATATTGGCTAATATTTCTGATCATGATTTTGCATTTTTCAAACTTCCTGTATGTATTACTTATATTGTACAGTTACCTTTTTTGGGAGGGGAAATGTGATTTCAGAATAGTAGTTTGTGTCCCTTTTGCTTTAATGACAGATGGCAAATAAATTCTGAGATAAAAAGAAAAAATTAAAGTAAGCAGTTCCAGGGGAATGACATATGAGGTCAATGTTGTCAAAAACAACGGCCTCTAATTAGAGGTAAAAAACGAGGATTTGTAAAGAAGACTGTCGGAGGATTTCGATATGAGCCAAGAGGAGAATGGTTTTCCTTTGATAAAGTAAGGAAACGTTGCTTCCTTTGCTCCTGTTAACAAACATTTGTTTTCACTAGACTCACCGCTGCATGTGTAACACTGACCTCATACGTCATGCTCCCGTAGCTGTTTCCTTGTACAACTGTGAGCACAAGCTAGATTAAAGTGATTATTACGTTTTGAATATAGATATTTTTCTTACAAAAATTAATCGATTCGGTATAAGAGGCCTCTGTTCACCAACCGGAGCCGTGTGAGACACTCTTTTTTCAATGGATGAGCTGTTTATTAAACTTCTTATGGACCGATGGAGTGCAACACCTGCTAAGTTGCATCAAACAATTTTTTAAATAACCCCACTTGAATTTGTCTGAAAGAATAAAGTCATATTCAGTACACCATAGGATGACTGCAGGGTAATTTATGGCTTAATCTTCATTTTTGACTGAACTAACCCTTTAACTACTTTGCTGAAAAAAAAAAAAAGACATCAGCTATGGAAAACAGTAAAATTTTTGAATTAGACAAATAATTATAGCGGGACCTCGTCGATAACTTTCTCAGATCATGGCTCCTTTAAATTGCAAACCAACCCTGAATAGAAAATAGCAAACGAAAGAGACAGAAAAGGAAAAGCAAACATCCATTCGTGGCATCTAACCAGTTGTTATTTGCTGAATTTTGTGACACAAGGGTTGTTAAAGCTTCCTGGTCTGTTACCAGGACAACCAATTATTCACCATTGGTATCATCCCAGGATTTTGATAAAGCACAATTGTAACATGCCACTTTTGTCCACCATTAAAGGGCCGGAACATTATTGTGAAAAGGCTATAAAGCATCCTTACAGGGTACTTAAAGCACCCTCTCTATTCAGGTCAGTGATGCTCAATTGGATGTGTGTGTGTGTGTGTGTCCTGTTTCACCTTTATATGTTAATAATAATACATTTTAGTCATTAGTAAAACAGTGTTTTCTGTCTTTGATAACATCTATAAATACATCAATATTTCAAAATCAATTTTATGATTTCTGATGCATTCTCAAAAGCACTAAATGTATTTTTAATCATTTATCCAACTATATCGAAATGATGCAAAGAAAAGGCAATGATGATGGAACGATGCCACAAGAATTATTACAGGAACAAGGAAAGCAGCCATTTATCCATGTGTTGTGATTGACAGGATTAGATGAACATGCTCCTCCCAAACCTTCATTTGGAGCTCCATTTGTTTAAATGACAGCTACTTCATTGCGTTTGATCTATTATGTCTGACTATGCAGATAAAACCCATTCGCTGTCCCTGTGAGGTTCATGGCCCCTGTTATATTGAGCTGTCACGGGGAGTTAAGAGAGAGAGAGTTAAAGCCAATGACGGAAGACAGTGGTGGCTGGGATTGGTGGAAACTCTCAGAGACACATGCGCTCAGACAAGAAGCTCAAAGAGACGCCACAGTAGTTTTTATTGGAATGAAAGGTCAGCAGTCTTGAAGGAGTAGTTAAACCAACAATTTAAATGCTGAAAATGTACTCACTCTCAGGCCATCTAAGATGTAGATGAGTTTGTTTCTTCATCAGAACAGATTTGGAGAAGTGTAGCTTTACTCACTTGCTCATTAATGTGAATGGGTGCTGTCCGTCAGAAGGAGAGTCCAAACAGTTGATAAAAACATCACATTAACCCACAGGTAATCCACATGGCTCCAGTCCATCAATTAACATATGGTGAAGCAAAAAGCTGCGTGTTTAAATCCATCATGTCATTTAAAAGTTAAACTGTTCCTTCTGGCCAAAATAGGATGTCATAATCCATAATAACGCTTCCTTAAATTAAAAAAAAAATCCCACCCCTGTCGTCCTCTCACATCAAAATCACATTTTTTTGTTTTTACTGGTCAAAGCAATATTAAGGATAGTTGACTCATTTGAATTTTTTTTTTTTTTTTTTTTTTTTTTTTTTACAAAGCATAAATGGCTGCCCACTGCTCCGGGTGTGTGTTCACAGTGTGTGCGTGTGTTCACTACTCTGTGTGTGTGCACTTTGGATGGGTTAGTGCAGAGCACGAATTCTGAGTATGGGTCACCATACTTGGCTGAATGTCTTGTCACTTCAAATATGTTTTGATGAAGAAACAACTCCTATACACATGACGGTGAGGAAATTTTCAGCAAATTTTAATTTTTACAAATGCTAAAAAAAGACAACTTACAATTTCCCATACTAATGTCTTGGTAATGCTAGTCTAGCAGGTAAACCAGTGCTGCCAAACTGGTGAACTACTATCTGACCTCCATATAACCTCCATTGTTATATGACAGGTTCGGTGTGTTTCTCAGGGTTTAAATCTAGAAATCTTGAAACTACTCTTTCACCATTTCTGCGTGTCAATCTTGAAAGAGTTTGCAGAGGGTCACTGAGGTGAATAAAGTCTGTAAGAGTATCAAATTGAATCATCTCTTCTTTTCTCGTTCAATCTCTGACAGTTGCCAGTACAATGTCCAAGCCCTGAAAAAAAAGAATCATTTTTTTCCCCACCTGGGATCCATTTAAGCGCCAGACCTATATGTCTTTGTATGTGTGTATTTGTGTGTGTGTGCTGTGGTGGAATTAATCCACTGCCAATATCCCGGTGTCCAGCACATCTCGGCTCCCAGGGTTCTCATCTCATTTGGTGGCTCTTAAAAGGAACACTCACAGACTGATGTGGCTGGAATATCAAAGACATCAGCAGTGACCACACAGCCAATCACTGTCCATCGATCAATCCGACTGACAATGAGGAACTGATGAAAGAGAGAAAGTGATAGGAGAGGCCATGAAACAAGGCCACAAAAGACATTTGCTTCTTTTTCTTGTTGACGGGAAGGTAACAGCTATGCGTGACTCTGTAAAAACAAATTCACTGAAAGAACATGAAGCAGAATTAATGTGCATGACCTCTTGACCTTGTCACAGGAAGTTTGTGAGAGCTATTCATTTTTGGGATTTTATGGTCTTTAAAGTCAACATAAAGTCAGAATAGACTATATTTACTTTCTTAAAGTTAATTGTGCAAGTTATTCTAAAACAGCAATAAAATGATATGTACCCAATGTCAGCTAGGTAACAAGGGAAAGAATAACCAGTAGTCAAATTAAAGCAGACTTGTACAAATACAAATACTAATACCAATACTAAGCCAAAAAAAAAAAGACCTTTAGGACCTTTCTGGCTCAACATCTCAGACACATCTTGGTTCCCAACAAAACATATTCCTGTTCTATATTTTTATACTATTTTTGATATAATGTTTTTCTTTTAAATGCATCACATTACTGGAATAAAATATGCAAATGCAATTTCATGTTGACTTTAAGGTTATATAAATATAAGAAAATCTGAAATACAGTGTGACATTCCTCATCCTTATCTCATACAATATATATATATATATATATATATATATATATATATATATATATATATATATATATATATATATATATATATAAAACATATAAAATGACAGATTTTTATTGAGACTAATATTTTTGTTTTAAAAAAATCTATTTTTCATACCACAGATTCATTTAAATTGGCTGATAGTATTCAACTTCAATTAGATAAAATGTAGAAAAAAAAACTAAGTAAAGGTGACCAATTACAGCATGTAAAACCAGACACTTTCCCTTATTTATATGTGCATGTACAGTACATTTTTGAGTGTACTTCCAAAGAGTTGAGTCTACTTTCAATGAACTGTTTTGACTTTCCTTAAAGGAGTTTAATGTTTGCTTTGAAAGAGCAGTTGTAAGAAAGCTATCAGAACAATCATTTACCTGTTTGGAAGCATAAAGCTAACCGTGTAGCCCTCTCTGGTTGCCCTTCAGAAGTTTATTTTTCACTGACAAGCCAACAACCTCTAGGGCAATGGCATGTGGTTCAAGCAACTTAAAACATGAAGCATTAATCTGCAAAAAGCCTCACAGATAAGCATCACTTTTGCTCAAAGAATGAGAAGTGGCATAGTGACGACAGCACCTTTACAATGTCTCGCACATTTCTTCCCTCAGCACCACTAGACTAATCCACAAGCAGCTGTCATAATCGAATAGGAGCCACAAAAATGCAATCATTCACTGATAAGCAGAAATGGCCTCTCAGGCGGCAAATGTAGCTGGAACTGACTCATCAGACAGAAACTCAGGAGAGATTTTATTCCACAGCTAACAACTGGGAAAAGATGACTGAGTTTCCAAATTAAAACATTATTTATCAACACAAGCCAATCAGAAGATTAAAGGTTTTTGGTGTATTTTGTCATTTTTCCATAAATATTTAGACTGCCCATATTTCTTATCAGCTGAGGTGCTTTTGGAAGCTCAGTTTTCTGCAACATTTGCTCTCCTGACAGGCATTAAATTTGGCCTTGTCCATGGCTCTGGATGGGGCTGCTTTGTTCAACCTTAACCTTGGATATCAAACACAGCTGACTTCTAGCTCTCTCAAAAAAAAAAAACCCTCCACTCCTGTTCTCCTTCTTAAAAGGGTTAGTTCACCCGAGAATGAAAATTCTTCAACTCACCCTCGAAGCATCCAAGGTGTATGTGACTTAATCCAATCGGAGTTCTATTAAATATTGTCCTTGCTCTTCCAAGCCTCTCAGTGGGGGTAAGTGGGTGTTTGTTGTCAACAGTATAGAAGACGTGAAATAAAGTGCGCGCATCTGTTATAAAACGTCCCTCACATGGCTCTGGGGGGGTGACTAAAATCCCCCTGTAGTGAATCCATGCGTGTTTGTAAGATAAATATCCAGATTTCAAACATAATAAACGCTTTTTTTTCGCATTTCTGCTGACTGTTGGGAATCGGAAGACGTGCAGGTGGATGTTATAGTTCGTCAGTGCTGTGTGGTTAATGACAAGCACGGAGAGAGAATAAAACAAAATGCTGCTCACGAATTAGAAGCACAAAATGAGAATTTAAATGTAAAATGTTGGAGGATTTCAAAATAAGCCAAGAGGAGACTGGTAAGAAAACAAAGTTTTCTCCTACATTTCCCAACGGCATGCACGCGACGCATATGTCTGCCATCTTCCGCCTGCAATTCTTCCACATCCCACAGTCAGCAGATGTTAGTAAAAAAGTGTTTTTACATTTGAAATCTGGATATTTATCTTACAGAAACGTATGGATTCGCTTCAGGGGGCCTTTATTCACCTCCCAGAGCCATGTGAGGGACGTTTTATTACAGATGCACGCACTTTAATTCACGTCTTCCTAAGTACTTTTCTTAAGTCGTGAAATTTGCCAGGTATGGTAACCCTTACTCGGATTTGGTTTTCTACATTAAACCCATCCAAGTGCACACACACAGCAGTAAGTAGGGAACACACACACACACACACACCCGGAGCAGTTATCTGCTATTTTTCCAGCACCCGGGAGTAATTGGGGGTTCAGTGCCTTGCTCAAGGGCACTTCAGCTATGGGTTTTGAGGGTGAAAGAGAGCACTGTTCATTCACTCCCCCCATCTACAACTCTTGTCGGCACTGAGACTCGAACCTGCAACCTTCAGGTTACACGTCCAACTCTCTAACCATTAGGCCACAGCTGCCCAAAACTGTTGAACTGAATTGTTGACAACAAACATTGCTTACCACATTGAATGCCTTGGAAGAGCAAAGACAGTTTTTAACATAACTTCGATTGGATTATTCTGAAAAAGGAAAGTCACATACACCTAGGATGATTCGAGGGTGAGTAGAAGATGGACAAATTTTCATTCGCTGGTGAACTAACCCTTTAACACTTCCCTCACCTTCCAGACCTTAAACAACTATTTATTCAATCGTTTTTGTATGACATACTTGTGGCCCCCGTGAAAGTGATAAAGAGTATGACAAAATAAGAGGGTAGGGTCAAGATGAAATCCAGATACAGGTGGTCACAGGAGATGCATTTAAAACAAATGGCAAAGCTGGTGTAAATAGTAATGCCTCTTGGATGACCACTTGTGAATGGCTGACTGAAAGTGTATCTTAATGCAGGTGTAAACAAGGTCTTTATGTTTCTATTTAGTCACCTTGATCGCAGCTCCTTACCACCCTCCTCTCCAGCTCACCATGTGTCCCTTGTTGTCCTCATTGTGAGATATGAAGAGATGCATGCGGGTAGACTTGATCTGTGGTTCTGAATTGTAGAAATGGGTAAAAAGAACAGGTCAAGGGCATGCTATGAAACTAAAGGGTGTCACCCTGCACACATTTTAAGACTGACAGTTTCTTTGTTTCTGTCATGTTGGTCATAAGTGCTTTACAAGTTAATTTCCCTCCTTACCTGACTCTAAATACGATCCCATTATGAACCGCAACACAAACTTGCACACTTAGTGATGAAAGATTTGGTTTTTGCCAATATGTATGTACACAATAAGTGCATTGTATCAAATTCTTAATTTAAATGTTAGTACATAGTAGTTCAGGCCACTTAATATAAAGTGGGATCAACTATTCATTAAATGAACCACCTCAAAAGAGGTCAAAATCCATCTATTAAACTTTTTACTGCTGAAAAGTGGTACAGGAACCATGGTTACAGGGAAACTACTATACATTATACAATTATTCATGTTAAGAATCAACAACAGTGTCCAGGCAACACATTTGAGAGAGTACAGTTGAACACATACAGCTTCAGAACAATAAGAGCAGCAAATACATTTTCACACAGCCACTGAAAATAGAGTAAAGATCGATCCAATGGTTTCAAGAATCAATATTGGGATAGTTAAAATGTGTTCAACTTGATGTTTCAACTCCCAGGTAACCACACAACTCGCTCACAGGTTCCAAAGCAATATGGGTGTAGATTAACTTTCATAAGCCCCTCCACCAACATTGCTTTCCAATTTGAGCCATTCTTTATTTCATTTGCGGTTTCATGGAGGCCTCTGAAGTAATGATTGACGGATTTTGATTCTTTTTCAAAGCACGCCGGCTCTTTGAGCAGTCACTCATTACAAACGAGTTAACAAAGGTCGGCCTGTGGGCATGAGTGCTTGCAGAAGCCTTTCTGTTTGATAACAATAGTGGATTGTCTCACCATGCCCAAAGAATCAGCTTTCCAGAGCCTTGAGGCGAATGTTGTTAGCCATACAGTTCATTAACCACTTAAATCTTTAATTAAACCCCGTCTAAAGTTAACTAATCAGAAAGATGCCAAAATTAGCAAAGCTGCCAGACCACAGAATTCCAAAAAAGGTCAGCGACAGAGAGGGAGCGAGAGAAAACGAGAGGAGATGAATGCTCACCTCTGATTAGTCATCGTGATCCCACTAAAACGACCTTCTATCAGGGGAGAAAATAGCACCGTGGGCGACCGGGTCTCTGAACGTCTCAGATGAGTTCCTCTGCAAAGCTGCTGCTGCTGTATTCTTTCGTCATGTGCCCCTCGTCAACTATTTAGACCTGTTCAATATTTAATGAACTTTAATAATCCGAGAGCGGAGATAATGACTCATTAATGCAGTGCCTCATTTGTCATTTGTGCACCCAAATATATCCATTTTCAAAGCCCAGGGCCATTTGGATTTGGTTTAATATATCTTGGATATAAGCCATAATGCCATGGCAAAGTGTAAAACCCAAAGGAATAGCAGGCAACAGCTGCTACTCTAACAGAAGACCACCCCTTTAAAATGAGGTGGACAGTGTTGAAATTTTGTTATTTATTTATTTTATTTTTTAACATTTAAATATTTAATGTTGTTTCAATTTTATATTTATAAACTCATTTGTTACACTAAATGACAATGGAACATTATTTCACCTATATTTTGATATTTTATTTTCACAAAAGTGAACTAAAACATTAAAGAAAAAAATGGTCATGTAGTTCTTCACCTGAATATATTTACATTTTAACAAATATGGTGCAATAGCACTGACTGATGGCTTCAACAGAAACATACCATTGATTATTAACCTCAGAACTCAATGTTCAAGTGTGCCTCGAATGATTTATCTCTTTCTCTATAGAGAAAATGAATGGGAACTCGACTTGAGAGAACATGCAATACCATTTTATTACAAAAGTCTTAGTTAATGATAAACGTATTTGGTAATGATACAGTCTTGCTCTATACTCTTGATTTTTCCAATACTTGAGGGAGGAGTAATGACAGAGGTGTGAAATTGTGCAATTCTCCTTCACGTTAAGCTTTTCAAAAGACCTACTGTCCAAAATACATTTCTGTTTTAGATTGCTGTTGTCAGTCTATAAAGCAGTGGTTCTCAACTTTTTTTTCCACTGTGCAGCAGCACTATGGTCCAAGTGCAAGTCTTACGTCACCAATATAAACCAACCAGATTTATAATATCATAGCCTAAATATTATGATATCTAATCGATTACATTCACTGAAATAAATAAATAAATAATTCTACTTACCATTAATAAAACATCTGATAACCAATTTTGTGAAATTCGTCTCGAAAGGAGTAACAGCACAATGACGTCGCGATTATAAGTTGCAGTCTGTGCAGTCTGGACTTGATGTGTGACACTGCAGAAAATTTGCATGACATTGTGCATTCACAAATGTAGCCAATGTTGATCAAAATATGGAAAGAACTTTCAAATGTAGTAATCTGAGGTTCTCTCCATAGATTTTTTGCCACATTTCTGCAATTAAGGATAATTGCTGCGTAGTATGGGCATTTCCTTTTGCCTGAACATCAAGTTAGTGGTGGTGCAAACCGAAAGTCCAGTACTCTCCTACTTTCACTGCTGATACTGTGACTTTTCTTGTATGTACGTATTCATTCGCGGGTATTTTCCTCACAGAGAACCGCGGGTTGAGAACCACAACTATAAAGCATGAATGTATTTTAATTGCTCTTTTCCCACCTTGTTCACAGAGAGGTGTAGAAAGATGGGGAAACACAACAGCAAGCTTGCTCCTGAGGTGCTTGACGACTTGTCCAAGAGTACAGAGTTCAACGAAGCTGAGCTGAAGCAGTGGTATAAGGGGTTCCTGAAGGACTGTCCATCTGGCATCCTCAATCTGGAGGAGTTCCAGCAACTCTATGTCAAGGTGAGGGAAGTCAAAGGGATGCTTTACACATTAGATATTCCTACTCTCAGTGTGACCCTCAGATACATTAAGGAAATTAAAAAAACATAATGAAAGATATGGTCAAGGCTTTCCCTGTTGAAAAAAAAAAAAAAACAGCATATGCTGAGTAGGTATGTTTTGAAGCATGGCAGCTGGTTTGAGCTGGTTGGTCCATATCTGGTTAAAGCTGGTCATGTGCTGGTCCAAAGATGGTCCTAAGCAACTAGTTCCTGCTCAGGAATATGTCATTACCAGCTTAAACCAGCTCATGACCAACCAAGGACCATCTTAAGCCAGCTCAAACCAGCTGCCATGCTTTAAAACATAACCAGCATATTAGGGTTAGTTCACCCAAATAGGAAAATTCTGTCATCATAATTTACTTACACTCCAGTATAACTTTATTTCTCCTTATGTGGATCACAAAAGATGTTAAGCAGAAATTTGACCTTCATATTTTCCATAAAATTAGATCATATTACGACTAGGGACTGTAAAACTACAAAAATGATGAAAAGTCACTATAAAAATATAATAAAAATAGTGATTATCATTTTGGGGTGAAGTATTCCCTTAAGTAGGGCTATGTAGTTAAATTACTAAAAAGTGTACTAAAAGCCAGATGCTGTTTTGTGTCTTTCAGTTCTTTCCTTATGGCGATGCTTCGAAATTCGCCCAGCATGCCTTTCGTACATTTGACAAAAACGGTGATGGTACCATTGACTTCAGGGAGTTCATATGCGCGCTGTCCATCACTTCCAGGGGAAGTTTTGAGCAGAAACTCAACTGGGCCTTCAACATGTACGACCTGGACGGAGATGGCAAGATCACACGCATGGAAATGCTGGAGATCATTGAGGTGAGGGATTCAGAGAAGGCATTGCATCACATAATAAAACATGTCTTTTCTTTAGATGTGTGTTCATCCCATTTTTTGGGATGTCTCTGATGTGCAGGCAATCTACAAGATGGTTGGGACGGTGATCATGATGCGTATGAACGAGGACGGGCTGACCCCACAGCAGCGTGTGGACAAAATCTTCAGCAAGATGGACAAGGACCACAACGACGAGATCACACTGGAGGAGTTCAAAGAGGCGGCCAAGAGCGACCCCTCCATTGTTCTTTTACTGCAGTGTGATATGCAGAAGTAAGGAAGGAGAGCTGGAAGATGAGTGAAGTGGGCTGGGGGGTGTAGGGGAGGAGAACCATGTACAGACTTCTAGAGAGATGTAGGTAATAGATAATGAGAGAAAATGTACATACAGTTGAACATAAGTTAGACTGCATGATAATCTTGGGAATGTTAAGGGAATGATTATGGCCATTTGGAATGATTAGTCAAAGTAATGCAAGAGAGAGTCTTTTCCACCCTGTATCACTTATTACACATTCTGTCTGCTTTCCAGCCTCTAGACAGAGTCAGAAGTTCAAAAGATTGAATCCTTAATATAAGACATTTCTTTCCTAAAAAAAAGTCACCTCTAAGCCAACTAACTCTCAGCATATTTGAACAATTTAATGTAATAATTACAAAAAGCAAAGAAATTTAGCATTTTTAGGCCTGAAACTGTATTAGGGAGACACGATATATCAGATTGATGATCAATATATCATTAATATGGTGTAGAAAAAAAATTCACTCAGAAATTGCCAGTACATTTCACAAATAATGACAAATAAATGGCAAATAAGACATGAATTAAATGTAAAATTTAGAAAAAAGAAAGACTGAAATAGTATTAACGTAAAACATTCTAAAATATTAAAATATTTGTTTTATTTGTTTTGCTATGAAAAATCATATTATTTAGTGTTACTTATTTTTTTATGTATTGGTGGATATTAAAATTCCATGCAAGAACATGCAAGAAAAAAAATTGTAGGGTAAATAGTGTGCACAATTTACTATTCCGTTCCCTCGATTTATTAATTGTGTGCACGATTTTGTAATTTGTTCCCTCATTGTACTAAAACGTGCAGACGATTACTATTTTGTTCCTTCGATTTACTAATTCATTCCTTCGATTTATAAATAGTGCACAAGATTTACTAATTAGTTTCCTCGATTTGCTAAATCGTGCACATGATTTATAAATCAAGAGAACGGTTTTGTAAATTGTGTGCACGATTTATCAAATTTAGGGAACAATTTAGCAAATCGAGGTAACGAAATAGTAAATCATGCGCACGTGTCATGTGCGGGGCTCCCTAGAAATTACCTGGTATTCGAGATACTTAATAGTTCATGGTCCTTTCCCCTATTTAGATTATCTTTGCTGTCAATAACACTCACTTAAATATGATCTTTAGCAAATGAATTTCCACTTTTCATACTGTACATTTTTATATAATTTATTTAGAAAAAATAGAATCAATAGAGAGAATAGAATTTATCTATTATTCATTTATCTACAGAAGCAGTGTCAAGATTACAAGAACACAAGAAAGATGGCTTCCGGAATTTATCGGTTATTGCGCATAACAACAATTATCTGCTTATCGGTATCGGCCAAATATTTATACCATGCATCTTTTTTATTTTTTTTTATTTGTATTTTTTTGCCCAGATTGAAAATGTCAGAACAGCAGCATGCCTTGGTTGTGCCAAGGTTGTGTCAGCGGAAGAGCATTACAGAACTACAGAGAGTTCAGGGCAGGACTGAATCCTTTTGATATTTGTGGGTGCCTTCATATACAGTGCTTTACCCCATTAGATAACACTCCAGCAACTTATACTGATACATCTGTGGAGTTTGAACGCATTGCCATAATCTGACGATACCATCAAGAAGCATAGCCTTCTAATTGCGTTATTGGCCGAGATAAAACTGATAAGCCATGGTTGAGTAAAAGGGTGATATCGTAACGGCTCATGCCAGAAAACGAGGAGTAGCGTTAGCTAGAGTTCTGACAATATATGTACATGATGACATTTTGTACATAATGCCTATACACATGCTTAATATGTACATGTAAATGTTTCTCTACCTTAGAACTGCTTTCATAATCTGACACAGCTGCAATGATTTGTGTGGTAACACAAAAAAACCTTACTGTCTGTCTGTGAAACAGGGACATTAATGTGTGCATTTTCTTCACTGTAATCTGGTGTGAAAGCTGCAGTTTGACTGTGTGGGTTCACGTAAGGGAACACAAATGCCTCAACCTTTGTATTAATTATTTCTTATTATCCTCATGCCAGTGCTAGGAGTATTACGTCATCGTGTTTGTTGTAACCTGGTGTGGCTGGTGAGTTTATTTATTTGTTTTTGTTTTTTTGTCATTAGAGCTTTAGTGTAGTTCAGTCTTTGGCAGTTCATCTCTTATTTCATAAGCTTTGCAGGTGTCACCCAAGGGGATTTTAATTGTATACTCTTGTAATATAAGTGGACACAAATGTAAACCAGATACAGAATGTGTAGTACTTGTCAATGTTACTATGCCGCAATACTTATTAACATGAGATTGCTGTTGCACTATGTAGTGAGTAGAGGCAATACAGCTTTAGTTTAAGACTGCCTCCCTGTGGTGACTTGCCCAGTTAACTCAAACACTATGATTTCACTCAGAACCAGGGCTGTCAGGGGGTCGAAGGGGTCCAACTAAACTCCTTATGTGATATAGCCTCTGTGAATTTTAAATACATCCATAATAATGCTTCATCCAGTTCACTCACTGCATAGGATCCAGTGGTGAGCAAGTGATGTGATTTCTCCAGATTTCTCTTTTAAACCCTATAATATACTTCTAGATCACAATGAGGAGGATCTTACTGGAACATTGTGCTACAAAAAACCAACGATTATTTGAATTTAGACATCTTTTTAGCTTTACCCAAGTGACTTATTTTTCATTAGTGAAAGGCTGTAGCAATACTCAAAGATTAATCCTGCGATTCATTTTGCAGCATATCCTGTGATGTTACATCTTCAATAACAGCAGTTTAAGCAATTTCTTTACTCGCCTATGAGCACATTTTGTCACAACTGCTTTTACACTACTCATAATCTTGTGAAATCCTTGTGGGATGTGTTTCCTGTCACATTCACACACCTCTGCTGCTGTTTTACACCTCTGCACATGAGCGGCAAGTGTAATCGCTTTCTTATTATGTCACATAATAGCGTTCTTTATACTAAGCTGTGCTAACCCTTGTGAAAATATGCACTTGTAGTGTACTTCAGATCTTTTGGGTATATTTTAAAAAAAAATGTATTTGCAGATAATATAATAGTAATAAATTAAAAGGCCAATTAACTTAATACACTTAAGTACACTTTGTAGCACTTTCCAATTAAAACTACATTTTAAATCATTATGTTAATAATCTTTTGTCATGTTTTTGAAGACACTCTTACTTTGATGTGTTTATGAACATACTAAAGTGCATGTAAAGTACTTGGTTAATATATTTTAAAAGCACTTAACTGCAACTTCATCATTACAAATGTATAATTACAAAATTATTTATTTAAATATGTGACTTAAAATTTTGATTAGAAATGATTAGAAAATTAAATAATTAATATAAATCCATGTATTACAATGATGTACTTAAGTTCTACTTAAGTGGGTCAGATAAATAACTCTAAATTCAGCTAATTACATTTAATGTTAATTTAAACCGTAATGTTTCATTTAATTGCAAATAACATGCAGTTAAGTGTCTGAAAACATTACATTCAGTTCACACTTAAGTATATTAAGTACTCTTTTTAAAAGTATGCTAACGTGTACTTCTTTTTCACAAGGGAAAATGTAATTTTATTGGCCACTTTTACTGAATTTTATCTTAGACTGCAATTCAGAGCTGTACCAGCGTTACTCAATATATGGTCTGCAATCTTTCAGACTGACCATCTGACTATCTAATGATTACTGTGATTAGATTACATAAACGCAGTAATGGTCATGGGTAATGATTATGGGAAGTGCAAAATGGGTCTTATGGATTTTGTGCATTGTCCTGATCTGCCAGTGAGCTAAAGTCCAATAAGTTAATTTCTGTGCCAAAGACTCAATAAAACATACAATTCATTAAGAAATAAGACATGTGTATACACATTGATGTTCTGAACTTGCACCCAATTGTTGAAAATGTATTATGATTGCATTAACATTTATATTACAGCTTAAAAATGTGTGTAACCTTCCACTGCAAATTCTGATATTGTCCAAAAATGATAACATTGAAAAGGGAGTAATTGTGTCCAATTGTGCAATACAATGCTTTCTGTACTGTATGTGTGCTGTGCATTTCTAAATGTCTCGTTTCTGTTCACTTTTTCAATATCGTAAAGCTCCTGGAACAAAGATGTGTAATTATTTTTGTTACATAGAGAATTAAATATGTGGACGTCTACTGAATTATCTCCGGCTGTGTTTTGTTTCTCGTGCTTACTGATTAGGTAAATGCAAAACTTATCACTTCTCTCTCTCTCTTTCTCTCTCTCATTGTAATGCACACAAATATTTCATATGCAGACCTGTGCAGTATGAGTCACCCTAGGGAGGTGATGTCATGATAAATGCTGTTGTCATGGCAGCAGGGCTGTAGCACATCTGAAGTGTGATGGGAGAATTGCATAAATGTAGACGTTCCATCAGGGACACACAATTCACATGCAATTTCCCAACAAAATGATACACTCCACCTTTTTAAACTAGCTCTTAGCCATCGGTCTCTTTCTGCCTACCTCATCTCACTCATTACAGCACTGCTGAAGTTGATTTCAACCAACCTAAGGATGGTGTGGTCTGGTCTGCTGATTTTACGACCATGTTTGAACGCAAATACATAATGTTCACATTACACAGACCCTAGAGAAATAAATGCTGGTAGTGGTAGCTTTTTTTTTTTATCATTCATGGTTGCTGAAATAAGTAAATAAAAGCAACATATTTTTACATACAAATACAAAATAAATATCAACAATACACACAATAGTCAAATACTCTTTGATCACGTCTTAACTCGGGTAGATTTTTTTTTTTCAGCGCATACCAGTAGAGCCACACATAACTGTTACTGTTCAAGGCCATTACTATATTAGCAGCTAACAACAGTCAAAGCGATTCGGTTGTGCATTCTAGAACAAAGCTAACGTTACATTATGAATAGCAGCAGAGGATATCTGGGTTAGACATGTAAATGATTAAACACCTTACTTTTAAGAGACAATTTTTTTTACAGTCTATGATCTATACTAGATGTCAGACTAATTGTCTCATGAATATTAATCCTGCGTTCGCCCACTGTGATTTGCTGAAATTAAAACGATAGGTTAGCTTGAGCCAATAACATTACAACTTTTACGTTAGCCCCGCCCACCGGTGAAAAAAAACAGCTGGCAAGGCTTCTATTTTGTTTTCCCTTGAATTTTCTGCAAATGAATCTGCTTAAATGTAATTGATTTTCCTAAAAGCGCAGGGACAAATTAAAAAATATATATGTCTCCCCAGTTTTGACGGTTGAGAGAGAGTAGGCAGATGAAAATAAACACCAGCAATATCTCTCCTTTACTGGTGATAGACTCATTAATTCATGTTTAACGTTATATCCAATACATTTTGTTCGTTTTGTCAACGTTTAAGAATAAATAATAAACCAAATAATAAATCAATACATTTAAATGGCAACAAACCAGGTCGATAATAGACGAACAAACAAATATATACACTTTCGGATTTAGATTTGTAGTTTTATTTTGAAATCGCAGTTTAGTTGCAGAACGTGACATCACTTCCTGCCAAAGCAACGTCTGGGATTAGCTAGCTGCTCAGCTAGCATGTCCCTATAGCTGTTGTGTAGGATAAAATTATAATTAAACACTTAAATCGCCGAACTGCCACAATTGTCTCTTAAAAGTAAGGTGTTTAATCTTTTACATTTCTAACCCAGATATACTCTGCTGCTATTCATAATGTAACGTTAGCTTTTTTCTAGAATGCACAACCGAGTCGCTTTGACTGTTAGCTGCTTATATAGTAATGGTCTTGAACAGTAAAAGTTGTGTGGCTCTACTGGTCATATATAGATCAGGCGTCGCTATTTTGTTTATACACGGTATTAAAATATGGCTTGTGTTTATTTTACGGTTGTTATGATGTCCGTTATCAGTACTGTTACCATAGACTGTATCAAACCCCAGCGTTACTATGGAGACAAAACGAGACGCTCGTGTTATAATGACAGAAGCAGCACTGCAACTATATTATGTTTCATAATACGCGGTAAAACTAGACTATTTTATTAAAATAAGGTCTGATTTATTTTTGCTGCCAGTGTAGATGATATAACTCATAGAGGTTAATTGCTAATACTAGTCCTTGTAATAATTTTTGGAAGCTTTCTAAATCTTCTCGCCTTTTTAAAGAAACTCTGGAGTCATGGAGGAACCAGGAGCCGTAGAGGTGACCGTGAAGACTCTGGACTCCCAGAGCAGGACGTTCACCGTCAGGGGAGAGGTGTGTGTCTGTGTGCTCTGTCATGATATTATCAGTCACATCATGTGAGGAATTTGTTTGTGCTTTGATTATTTTGTATGTAGCTAGCTAATTCAACAAAGTATAAACCAGACCACTATAACAAAAGGCTGTTAAATGTACTTTAAAATTGATAAACCAATTAAGTTTGTCTGTGTAATCTGATTGCCACCTCTTTTACTTTCACTCAGTGGACCGTGAAGCAGTTTAAAGAGCACATCGCTTCTGCTGTTGAGATCCCGGTGGACAAGCAGAGGTTGATCTACCAGGGTAAAGTGCTGCAGGATGAGAGGACACTCACAGATTACAGTGAGACACTTCTTTGTTTATGTTTTTTGGCACTGGGGGACTGTTAACTGTTTCTATATTACTCTGCATGTCAGTTTTTGGTGCATTCCAGCCAGGAGGTGGTGACGAGGGACTGTTTTTCTTAGTGAGTCATTGAAACGTTCACTCAACCGTTTTGTTCAAAACACAAATTCATTCAGGAACTGAACGAGTGGCTGTTGGTGAATTCGGAACAGCATGCTACTCTTTCTATGTTTGACCATATGTTTCTAAAGCCCCTTTCACACTGCGATTCAGGCAAATACACGGTGTCCTGGCAATTGTTCCCGGGTCGCTTGATTTTGCACTTTCACACTGCCAGTGATTACCCGGAATATGTGCGTGCGTTTCACACACAACCCGCAAAGGTCCCGTAATGACACAAGACATCAGGGCGTGACGTGTAATGTACGATTCGAAAAAGCTAGGCACTTTATACTTTCACTGAAGCTAGCAAATGATCTCAGTGTCAGTGTGGAAAGTGAGGAACTAACTGATCTCTGTTTCATTACAGTTTGCATATATCTGTTTCTTCTCAAACGTTGATCTGCCTTCAAAACACCTGGTAAAAGAGTCGCGCGATAACGTGCGTCATCTTGTTCACACAAAGCTCGTTCCGAGACTGAACCCGGCAATGTTACTAAGTCCCCGCCCCGGGACCAATCCCGGAATCAATCCCGGGATGTATTTGCTTTCACACAGAAGGTGACCCGGCAATGTTCCAGCAATTTTCCGGGTCCAACATGCAGTGTGAATAGTAAAAGCTGTATGCGGTTCTTAATTCAGAATGTCTAAATAAGTCATTGATTTATTAATTAGAATGCTGATTGATTCATGAATTAAAATTTGTAAATATTTTCATTGGCAAAAGTAAGACAAAGTATAATCCATGATTACTTGTACTTTAATCAGGATAAGGGCTGTCACTAACAATTATTTTGGTAATAGAGTAATTTTAAAACCACTTAAAATGAATGTATAATAACAATTAGGCAATAATAATTAATTCAAATAAAGTATCAAAAGCAAGTAATCTTAAAATTTTATTGAACAAAACTGTTAAAATACATAAGGTATTGCAAACAACAGTGCTAATGTTAGCGTAGGTTTATAAATGGTTACAGATCTTCATGCACCAAGAGCTTGTAACACTCCAAAGCGAAAGGAAAAATTTAAATCGCATCATATGAACAGTCTTTTTTGAGATCTGTCATAACTGTAGTCAAAAGTTTTTTGTTTTTTTGTTTGTTATTAATGATAAAAACATCTTCTTTTTTTTTCTTTTCAAACTTCTTTTCAAAACATGCTTTTTTTTTCAGATGTTGATGGGAAGGTCATTCATCTCGTGGAGCGAGCACCTCCCCAGAGCAGTCAGTCTGGGGGTGGAGGATGTGGAGTTTCAGGCTCCTCAGGTACAACGGATGGGGGATCCACCTCCTCTCAGTCCTCCACTTTTCCAGGAACTCCACATGACCGTAATGCCAACAACTATGTAATGCTGGGCACTTTTAACCTGCCTGTGAACATCATGGACCAACAGCAAATACAGGTTGCAGTGCTTTCCTAATGTGAAGAGACGGCTTAACCTCAGATGGCCATTGTAATTCATATGTTAAAGGTCTTGTTATTAAAGGAAATGTGCATTTCACCTCTCTAGATGTCAGTGCAGCAGATGCTGGCTGGTGTTGGAGAAATGGGGCGTAATGTCAGAGTGAGCACCAGCACAGGAGTGAGTCATCCTTGCGTCCTCTAACTTCACCAACCATACTTGCATAATTATGAACATTATAAGCAGTGTACTGAATGTTTGAATTAGAAGCACTTATGCTTTGTCTGGTCACAGTCTGTTGTTTAAAATGAAAGGTTATCTCTGGACACATCTACAGTAATTTATTTCCTCTCTCACAGAGCAGTGGCTCTGTGGATGTCGATATCAACGTGGAGCAATCAGTGCAGAGTGAGCCCAGGATGAGGCTCCAGCTGGCTGAAAGCCTCCTGCGAGAGACACAGACTCTAATCCACAGACTTGAGGTGCAGAACAAATATTTACATCCAACAAATAAAAATATCTTTCTGGATTTCTTATTTATATATCAAATGTCATTTGGCTTGATGCATTTTTCCAGGTAAAAGTAACTTTAACTTTTTGTTTCAGGGTCAGTCAAGTGAACCATCATCTCAGCAAGAGAACCCACATCCTCAGCCATCATCATCATCATTCTCAGCAGAACCAATGGACAGCTCCCCACCTCCAGCCTCCTCCTCATCCTCAGCTTCACAGACAGATGGAGCAACTCACTCTGGACCCAAGTAAGAGAAAATATTAGGATCTAAGACAAATAATATTGCCCATGATGTGGAAAAAGCTTTTAACAATCTAGGTAAAAAGCACGCACCAGGCTCTTAGAAATGTATTTCTGGTATTCATGTTGATTTTATATGCTTTATAGAAAATTGTCTACAATCTGCAAGGATATTTAGATTTAATAGCTCTAAAAATGTCATTTGGTGTAACCATTAAAGGGATAGTTCACACAAAAATGAAAAAAAATTACTCTTAAAGCTGCAGTAGGTAACTTTTGTAAAAATATATTTTTTACATATTTGTTAAACCTGTCATTATGTCCTGACAGTAGAATATGAGACAGATAATATGTGAAAAAATCAGGCTCCTCTGGCTCCTCCCAGTGGTCCTATTGCCATTTGCAGAAATTCATCCGCTCCCGGTAAGAAACAACCAATCAGAGCTGCGGTCCGTAACTTTGTTTGTGTTCAAAATGTAGAAAAATGTATATAATAAGGGAGTACATCATGAATCCATTTTCCAAATCGTGTTTTTAGCCTGTCCTGAATCACTACGGTGCACCTATAATAAGTGTTTATATTCGGACTATTTTAGATTGCTTCGGGGGTACCGCGGTGGAGTAACCCAGTACCTTTGTGATTCTTCATAGACATAAACAGAGAGAAGTAGTTCCGGCTACGATGTTCTTCCGCAAGACGCAAGCAGTTCTGTTTATTAACCGCTAGAGCGTCAAAAGTTCCCTACCGCAGCTTTAATTTACTCACACTCCATCCATTCTGGATGCACAATAAGTTATTTTATTTTTTCCCTAGTAGAACAATAAAAAATATTTTTATAGACGATATATTATGTCTTATGAAGTGAAATACCCGGACTGTGCTAGAAACTGAACCTTTCTTACATAATTACCTGAATTACCTGAACTACATTAAGAGCAAATTAACCATCCCTCTAAGTAAAAAGTCTATGTATTTTCCTTAAACCTTGAATACACGATACAAACTTCAATATTTTTCAAGATAAGTAATTAAAAATTTTTATATCATGATTATTCGTAATATTATTTTGGGGGAGACATTGATGTTTTATAACCTGAATCTTGCCTTGCCATAAAAATATAAAATCATGTTATATGCACTACCGTACAAGTTTGATGTAAGTTTTCATATTTTCGAATGTCTCTTATGATCATTAAGGCTTCATTTAGTTGATAAAAAGTACAGTAAAACGCTAATATTGTGGAATATTATTAAATTTTAATATACTTTTTAAAATATAATTTTAATACAAGTTTTACTGCTCAGGAAGTATTATTAAGTGTTGAAAACAGTTCAATATTGTATGTGGAAACCAAAATAAAAAAAAAAATCTGGATTCTTTGACGAATCTAAATTTTTTATACAAAAGTTTATAATGTCACTTTTGATATGTGTCCTTGCTAAAAAAAAAAAAACCTAATTGTCCCTGACCGTTGAACGGTAGTTTATCGTCATGTCTTTGGCCCATTAATTTTTTTTACATGTACAAGTCTAACTTCTTTCCATGTCTCAACAGTCACCCCAGCCCTTTGGAGTTGGTGGAGGTTTTGTCAGAGGTGCGAAGGGTGGAGGAGCGCCTCCGTCCATTCATGGAGAGAACACATTCCATCCTTGGGGCGGCCAGTTCTGCTGACTACAATAACAATGTATGCCCTAGATAGTTTAATGTTACATAATTGTCATACGTGCTGTAAGGCTTGTTCATTTTCTGAAAATGTATTTCTTGGACAGACTCAAGAACGAGAGGAGGATCAGCACACTCTCAATTTGATTGGAGAGTCACTCCATCTCCTTGGAAACACATTGGTGGCTCTGAGTGACCTCCGATGCAATTTATCATCTCAGCCACCCCGCCACTTACATGTGGTGCGGCCCATGTCACACTACACCTCCCCTGTTGTGCTGCAGAGTGGACCGCCCCATATTCCCATTCCAGTGAGCTAACCAACTACACATACAAAACTACTTTCATACTATTAGTATCAAACAGTCAGCCTCAAAATATATGTCATCTTCTAGATGAACCTGGGCTCCACTGTGACCATGATGGCAAACAGCAGACAGACAAGCGAGGGTCAGGCCCAAACCTCACAGTCCAGCAACCAATCAGAGCCTCAGGGTCAGGCACCTCCTCCTCCACCGAATGGAGTCAGTCAACAGATGGGTCACGGTCAGGGGTCTCCAAGAGTGATCAGAATCACTCACCAGACCATGGAGCCAGTGGTCATGATGCAGATGAACCTGGATGGTATGTCACCAATCTACCCAATCAGAAGCCCAGTGTTCTTAGCACTGTGATTTAGCCATGCTGCCCATTCCTGGTCTGCTGCACTTCACAATATTCCAAACACTTCTTCATCAAGATATGATTTTACAATTTAAAATAGTTGCTTTCAAAAAAGTAAACTGCCGACCACTGATTCAGACAGTGGAGCACAGGGCCAAAGGCAACAGAACCCCAGTGCTGCTGGAGAGACCGGTTAGTTTCCACCTGTCTCTAAAGCCAGTAAATCAGCCGTGCACACAGTAATGTGATAGTGTCTTAAAGAGAAAAATGTACTCAAAAAATACGCCCTCTTTACATGCACTCATGTGGTTCAAAACCAGTTTGACTTACTGTTTTACACTGAACACAAAACAATAAATGTTTTCCAGGTAACAAATTCACCATATACGTTATAGTCTTAAACGTGGGTTACCCATGGGCAGGGCTTAAAGTTCTCCGGCCCCATGCCGGATCTCCAGCGTGCAGTGTTTGGCTGCGGAAAAACAATAATCCTACCTAAAAAAATATTTTAACCGCAAATTAGCAAAAAAATACAGAGATATGAATTTTTGCCCATATTGCCCAGCCCTATACAGAAGTGTACTGGAGTTTTTTTTTTTTTCTTTCTTTTTTTTTTTTAATAGCATTAACAAAAAAATTGCAAAAATTAACTAAACAGTTATAGTAAACAATAAAAAAAAAATTGTAAATATATATATTTTTTGATATCGTTTTTATTTTAGTTAATGGTCATTGTAATACCTCAAATTAAAATTAATTTTAATTACCAAAAAGTTACATTTTACAGCAGTATTAGTAGTCAGCTTTCACTGACTTCTGTGCATCTGTTGTCTGAAGGCACCACAGCACCCATCCATGTACCAGGACTACCACCAGAGTTCATGCAGGCCATCATGCATCAGATCTCCCAGCAGGCTGTCGCCATGGCAACCGCAGCCTCTGCCGGACCCCAGGGGCAGCAGCAGGGCACTGCAGGCACAGGTGCCCAGAGTACAGACAGCCAGGCTCCTCCGCCACCTCAGGCCAGGGTGGTCATCACACGGCCCACATTATCTCCACGCATCCCCCAACCTATGAGCACCAGAGGGACCACCATCAACCTGCGGGCAGTGCCCCCCTCAGCAGGGCAACAGACTAACCAAGTATGAAGTTTTACGATAAAATATTGTGTTTTGGAGAGGCATAAAACCAAAGTCCCTTTCAAGGAAAGTTGGTGGCTATGTTTGCAACACCTCTCTAAAATCCTGAAATCTCAAAAACTGCTTGCCACATTCAAGATTTGTATTTGACAAATACACAGTTATATAGAGAATATAATTCATATTTAAATTACATATTTCAAATCAGTAACAAAAGCTGACATGAACTGTCCCCGTTAGTGTTGTTTCTTATGCTCAAATGTTGTTTAAAAAAGCTTATATTTCATTGATGTGATGGTTTTACCATTTACCATATCTAATCTCTTTGCATAAAACTAAATTTTTGTTCTTCGATCAAGGGCAACCCTATGACGTCCTCTCCTCTCACACAGATGGTCAGTGGTTTGGTAGGGCAGCTTTTGATGCCATTGCACACAGGTGAGTGGTCTTTACCTATTCGGTTCCTGTTCAAGATCCAACATTACACAGCTTATAAACCTTCCATGTTTTCCATCATCAGGCGCCCAGACGTCCACTACCTCATCGTCCCATTCCTTCTCTTTCTCTACCTCCACAGCTACCCCTTCCTCCTCCTCTATCTCCTCCTCCATCGCTCCTCCATCCTCAGCCAACACATCCGGTCAGACGTCCACCCACACCACCAGTACGGCGTCCGTGGGTCAGTCCCATGAGGGCGGCCCAGGAGATAACCTAGCTCAGCTGCTGGGCTCACTTTTGGGAGGTGCTGGTGGAGGGGTGTCCGGGGCTCCTCCCTCCATTACAGTGACTGTTCCAGGTGTCCCTGCATTTATCCAGGGCCTGTCTGAGTTCATTCAGGTTGGTGCCTTTCAAAAGCAAATGGGGTTTTGTAGTCTGATTTTACCAAATGTGTTCATTTCAACGTCCTGTTTTCTTTGCAGTCAGGCCAGCCTGTGTTTTCTCCACCAAACCAGCAGCCTCCACCCTCACAAGCCACGCCCTCTGCCCCTTCAGGAGCCGCCCACACTACCGCCCCTCAGCCTCCCGGTGGAGGCGGAGAGACCCTCAGCCCCGAGCTTTTCACAGGCATCGTGCAAGGCGTCCTGTCCACAATGATGGGCTCTCTGGGTGCTGGTCAAGGCAATACTGAGAGCATCGCCCAGTTTATTCAGAGACTTTCCCAGACCACCAACCTCTTCACTCCTGGAACTGGAGATGCAGTGGGTCAGTTTCTGAGTTTCATTGGCTCACCTCAAAGTTGCATTTGATGTACTTGTTAGGGATGCACAATAAAGATCGACTGATATATAATACACATCAGCCGATATTTATCGTGGATCCCTAGTACTTGTACTGACTCGCTGTCTGTGTTTGTTTGGCAGGGTTCTTTGGAGATCTGCTGTCTCTGGTGTGTCAGAGTTTCTCAATGGTAGACATGGTTTTGCTGCTACATGGTAATCCTCAGCCTCTGAGCCGCATCCAGCCCCAGCTCACGGCCTTCTTCGTTGAGCACTATCTGCGAGGCCGAGAGCCCACCGATGCCAACATAGCTGTGAGTCTGAGCTCACACTGCTTTCATACATGAGTTTCATCCTCAATTGACATACTCAGTAATTTGGTCCAATTATGAAATTATCGTTGACTATACATATTACACACTAGTGTTCATTTTGTCAGGCATTTTTAATGTAGTCTTGGTCCTGTGTCAAATGTACTTTTTAGTTATCATATTTATCAACCTTGGTCTGTTTTTATTTAGTGAAGTTTTATTCAACTAAATGTCTGAGCATTTTAGTCCAGTTTTAGTCAATTAAATCTTAGTCACACTTTCATCATGGTTAAACTGATTAAAAATCAGAAAGACCATAGCCAGAGATATTGTCAAAAACATCAGTTATTGGCAACATTATGCGTATTGCGTTGGGCTAACTCAGACTTATCATAGCACTTTTGTTTAATTGCTCTTTTGTTGATTTGATTGCTTCTTTTGTCCTCATTTGTAAGTCGCTTTGTATAAAAGCAACAGATAAATGACTAAATGTTAAGGTAAATACTGTCACTGTACTAGTGTTTGCTCATGATACTAATGGAATGGTTTTTGTTGTTTAGAGTGCTGCTGAGGATCTGATCAATGGACTAGAGGAGTACATTGCAGAGAGTTTTGTGAGTCTTGTTTGCACCTGATTTATCCTGTACCATCTGTTCATCATAGCCGCTAACTAAGTCTCTGTGCTGTATCTGTTTCAGTCCACTGTGACTGTTCGCGAGGGAGTGGACATCATCCAAACCAACATGTCCTTCCTGAGACAACAGTTTACTCGCATTGCTACGCACATTCTGCGCTGTACAGGTGACCACCATACTGTCCACGCAAACACAGAGCCAAAAACTGCTCTGACCCCAGTATTTCAATTACACATCTTTATTCCTTATTTGGGGCATTTTTATATTAATAAATTCAATCAAGAATTCAAAAGAGATGATACAAAGGGCAAATGGGAACTGTTTTGTGGAATGGAAACATTAACTTTTTTTTTTAAATAATAATAAAAGATCTATTTTCTATTGACTTTTTCAGTGTCATTTTATTAGTATTAATTTTTAGTATATTATCATTTGTAATATTTTTGTTAACATTTGCTCTGTTTTCTTGTGTCTTTCCAGATAACACATTTGGCCAGCGCTTGCTGTATATGTGCACCCAGGGTCTATTTGAGTGTTTGGCTCTCAATCTCTACTGCTTAAGAGGAGAGCAAAGAGCTTTAACCACGGTCATCAACCACCGAATTGTAAGATTCATTGACTCATCCTCATGAAGGTTGCTTGGTGATGCACTGAATGCATGTTTTGACACGTTCATGTTTTCCTCCTCACTCAGAGGAGGATGTCAGCTGAAGTGAACCCCAGTCTGGTGAACTGGTTGACCAGTATGATGTCTATGAGGCTGCATGTGATTTTAGAGCACAATCCAGTCACTGAAGAGCAGATCCAGCATTATGTCATCAATGCGCAGGTATTCACTCTCTCTTCAGGATTCACTCCCAAACTGAACCACAGAATACAGAAATGAATATGCTTCTATTATTCTTTTCACGTACAGAGCGGGTCGTCTCAAAGAACAGAGTCAGATGCACATGCAAGCCAGCAGTCCGATAACACGAGTGTTGAGGTGCGTTTTAACTGAACGATATTGAGTCTAGTTTACTGGGGCATAGAAGAATGATTATTTCTAAATGAGCTGATAAAAACATATCAGCTTAAAACATATCAGCACATAAGTTTATTCACTACCATTCAGAAGTTTTAGATTGGTAAGACTTTTTTTAAAAAAATGTTTTTAAAAGACACTTGTATTTTGCTCACCATAACTGTATTTATCCAAAATACAGCAAAAAGCAGGAACATTGTGAAATATTATAACAATAAAAAATGATTTGATATATTTTAAAATGCAATTTATTCCTGTGTTGGCAAAGCTGAATTCTCAGCTTCATTACTCCAGTATTCAGTGTGAGGAAAAAAAAAAAATTATAATAGAAAATTCAAAAGAGCAGAACTTATTTAGAAAATATAATAATGTTTATTGACCTGCAAACCAGCATATTGGAATGAAAATTCCAACACAGTAATAAAGTGCATTTTAAAATGTATTCAAATAGAAAAATTATTTTAAATTGTAATTATTCACTATATATATATATATATATATATATATATATATATATATATATATATATATATATATATATATATATATATATGTGTATATGTATTTCGGATCATATAAATACAGCCTTGGTGAGCAGAAAAGCCTTTAAACAAAAAGCATAACTTATCTAAAACTTATGAATTTTCTGTTTTATTTAAAAAAATCATTGTTATTTTTACTTATTTTTTGTGCTTTTCTTTTGATCATTATTAATAATATATATATATTTTTTTTTAGTTCTGTTATTTTTTTTTGTAGTCTTCATATTTCTTATAATTGCTATTAAAGTTTCAAAAATATATTAGTCTAGTTAACAATAACACACACACATCATAAGCAACTGGCCTTTGTGTACATCCTATCCCTTAGGCCTTGAACACATCTGGATGTTTGTCTGCACTATAAACTGTATGTCATAAGAGTAATAAGTGATTTTATATTACAGATGGAAGAGGGTCTGTCCCCTGCTCCTGCCACCACTGCAGAGGAAGTCATGGCATCCTCAGGAGACACTGCTGATGGTGATGAGCCACCTGGCAGGCCATCATTAGAGGAGACTCGAGGCGCAGTAGCCATGGCACCTGTAGACAGGGAGGAGTCTGCTGGAGAGGCGGAGCCATGGGCAGCAACTGTTCCACCTGTGAGACTCCATTGTCTGTTGTGATTTAGTGGATATGCTAATTGTTTATTTTATTAACTTTTTCTAGTACACTGACAAAGTTGACAGCAAAAATAAACGAACAACTGATATTGTGTATAGTAATAATGTGTGTTTTTTTAATATGTTAATCAGGAGTGGGTACCCATCATAAGACATGACATGTTGACCCAGAGGAAGATGAAAGCGCAGCCGCCTCTGTCTGATGCGTATCTGCATGGGATGCCAGCTAAGAGGAGGAAGGTCTGTGTGTCATCTACATTCACTTAAAACTAGAACGCTGCCAAAGATCACCAATGCAAAATGAACCATTCAGCTAGAACTGCTTTCCTCCCTTCACAGACCACACAGGGGGAGGGTCCTCACCTCTCTCTCGCTGAGGCTGTTAGTCGAGCTGCCAGGACATCTGGTGTGCATCCAGTTACTGCCCCTGATAGCCTACAGGGGGAGCTAGAGGCACCAGAGCTGCAGGAAGCTTACACACAACAGGTAAGAAACTAAAATCACACCTGATCTGCCCTGAGACACCTGCGTGGACCAGTGTTATTCAGGAGGCTTAAATAGTCCTTATTTGCCCTCGGGCGAGTGCGAGCCAGTGCTTTAAACGAGCCGGGTGGGGCTAATAGCCTGGGATCCATTCTATATTTTCTAAAAATACGATCTGAGTAGCAGAGGGAGCTCCCGAAAAAAAAAACATTAAAACATTATTATATTTTTATGACATATACTGAGCTAAAGTTGTAAGATGAGACTTATCAAATATGTTACTAAATAAATACACAGTTGTGATAGAAAATGAGAAGATGACGTCTGATTTCTTCAAGTGGTCGTATCTACAATGTTTACTATGGTAAAGTTAATGGCTAGCATGGTAGTCTTTTGCATCGCGTATAAATATTTTTGCCTGACCTGCTCCGTGTGTAGATAGAGGAGATGCCAAGATCGATGTTTACAATCTCCAGACATGTTGAACGTGATTAGATGTAAAGCTGTGGCATGAAACGTTGCATGATCAGCAAAAGAATGATATCTTCCACAGTATTTTTGTCTCATTTTCCAGTACAAATATCCTTAAATCAAGACACCAGATGCAGAATGAACATGAACCTTTCTTGTTCTCTTTTTTTATGAGATACATTTTTTGCAATTTTCAGATTTATCAGGATAGGACTGATCAGAACTGACAGGAAATGAAGTGTGAGAGAGATAGGGACGAGATCGGGAAAGGTCCCTGAGCTCGGGACACCCATAGTGCACGTTGACCCATAGGGCTATTGGTCCTGACAAGTTAATTTATTCTTACAACAACAAAATATCAGAACAAATATCTCTTGGTAGGGTATGAAAACTTGTTTTGCATTTTTATTGAGTTCATAATTCTAAGCTCATAAGCAGATTTTATTTCAATATTTGGAGTTGAAAACAAGACAAAATTACTAAAGAACATCATCGCTTTTTGCAGCGTGATCAAACGGTACAGTAACGGGTATTTCTAACTATTTTATATTCTTTTTGAGCTAATATGACTTTGAAGTGTTGCTAATACAACTCATTTTGTTCTCCCTAGACATTTACATTTTGACATTGTTTTCCATTTAATCTATTCGGTGCTTTTGCCTTTATTTATATTTAATAATTATATTTAACTTTATTTTTATTTTATTTAAGTACTTAGCAACTAACTTATTTTAATTGCCATGACAGCATGTATCTCTCTATATATATTTTCATGGAATATTTATATTTTATAATATTTCAGCTTTATTTCAGTTAAATAAAACAACTTAAAGTTTTCCACACTGTTCCTGTGAGTTTCAAAGTTTTCCCAACGAATTTGAATATGTACACCAGGGGTGGCTAACTCTGACCCTAGAGAGTCTGCAGAGCACGGCTCCAACCCTCATTAAAACTCACCTGCCTGGAACTTTTTTTTTGTAACCCTACAGACCTTGATTAGCTTATTTAGATGTTTGATTAGGAAGAAGCAAAACTCTGCAGTACTGTGTCTCTCCAGGAATGACATTAGCCACCCCATATACACACACTCAGCTTAGGTACTTATCTCCACAATCCCACATTATTATTGCATAATCATAGCTACAAATTTAGACCACACCACACAGACCACACAGATTGTGATCTTGCTCTCTGAATTGCATTGGACTTTTTGAAACCTTTTGCATCCTTCATTGTCTTCCAGGTGAAGAGTGATATAAAGAAACGACTGAGTGATGATCCAGACTACAACCACCAGCGGTTTCCCAACACGCACAGGGCTTTTTCTGAGGACTCCTAACACATCAGCTCTGTTTACTCTGTCATGTCATCTGTCAAACATAGTCATGACCATGACGTCTCGAAGGATCGGCCAATAGTGTCTCGTGCATTGAGGGGTTCCAGCTGTTTTGAAATCGGCGAATGACACACATCTCAGATGTCTGCCATTGTCAAATGTGTGGATAGTGGCTTAATATGGAGCCGGTGAACTAGACCGGCCATGAAGGCAGGAGAAACTAAACTTTCTTTCCACTACGTGGCATCCATTTGTCGAAAACAGCATCTTATAATCTTAGTAGATCTGTAGACTCTGACAGGATTCATATATATGCCCCTGTCCATTGTAAATTAGCTGTACATTGTTGTAATAAGTTGTTTTAATAATGACAGTAATAGCAGGCACATAAACATGAAGAAAACCTAAATTTGTTCCAGCTTGACCTGCTCCGTGTGTAGATAGAGGAGATGCCAAGATCGATGTTTACAAGCTCCAGACATGTTGAACGTGATTAGATGTACAGAGCTGCACATTCATCACTGAGGACTGGAAGAGTTCGTCATAGTCATGCCATACAGCTGTTATTTGTATTTCTTGCATGCCAAAAACATCTTGTTTGGCTCCATCATCTTGTTCATGAATGTTGCTGTTACAAAATAAAAGGATAAAGTCTAGAATTACTTCTAGTTTTAAAGAAACGGCTGCCTCTGCCTCCATGTGTTTGGCCATTTACATTAAAGAAACTCCTTTGCTATGGTTTAGTTTTTAAAACAAACACAATGACTTCCATGTGGTTACAAATTGGTATCTCATTACTTTAAGATAGAAAACTGCGATACCCAGGAAATTAAATAATTTGGAGAATGAAAAATGTAGCATTAATTAATATTGTTTCTTCCATGTTTAAAAAAAAAAAAAATCTATGTTGGTTTTTGTTATCAAGAACTATAAACCTGCATTTGTCCTAAGTGCTAGCTGAACAATGATTTAATTTATGATCAATTTCCAACCCTGCTACCCATATTTTACTGATATTATTTCATCTATATTCAGCTCAAACTTTGGTGAAATGGCTGAATTGTAAAAAATAAAACTAGTATAAAATAAATAGAACATTTTAATAAATATTTAAAAAATAATCATTTAAAAGTTTATGGTCAGTAAGATTATTTTTATGTTTTTGTCTCAAATGCTTACCAAGGCTCCATTAATTGATCAAAATTACATTTAAAACTCTATAAACATATAAAATGTTATTAACATCTTAAATAACTATTTTCTATTTTTTAAAAAAAATTCAAAATGTTATTTATTCCTGTGATGCAACGCTGCCATTACACCAGTTTTCAGTCTTACGATTTTTAGAAATATTTCTAATATGCAGCTTTGCATTTTTTGTATTATCAATGTTGAAAACAGTTGTGCTAATTAATGTGGAAACCATGGTACATTTTTTAAATATAAAGTTCAAAGAAACAGGATATGTGAAAAAAAAAGAAAAAAAAAATTATTAAGCCTTTATTATAACTGTTGATCAAAATAATGCATCTTTGCTGTTATAAAAAAAAAAAATATATATATATATATATATTTTGGAGACTATTCAAATACCTATATGAAAGTGGATAAATCAGAAGAACAGGGACCAAAAATATCAATGTCATTATGCATTTATTTGTCACACGACATGTTCAACACAGGTTTTTGGGTAATTAGCACAGAAATGATCACCAGAACAATTACTGAGCCATGTTTTATATGGATCTGCTTTTACAGGTTCTGACCTTTCAGCTTTGAAATGCAGACAGTGGAGTGATAGTGTTTCATGCTTTTACTGTCCATTTAAAAGCGCAAGCACTTGACACAGATGTGTTCTGACTACTTTGTGACACAGGAAGTCCATTAAAGTGTTCGGCCTATGTCTTCACCACAGGAAGCTGGAGCAGTTGTTCATATGGGTGGAGAGCATGTGCTATCACACTAAATTCACTGAGCTAAAATGACCCATTAAACTGCAGAAAAATAGCCCACGCTTTGCTCTGCAGATGAAAATATACTTCTGAATATACTTCAATGGGAAAGAATATGAAAGCTTGTGTCTTTCAAATAAGAGTGCTTAATTTACATGGACGGCGTGGCAAGACCAGTGCAGATTTGGCAATATAATTATGCAGGGAGCCATATTGGCTGATAACTTCTATGTGACTTGCACATTGAAAGCAATTCAAGCATGGAAAGTAAGGGCAAACAAGAACAAGTCCAGACAGAAAACTAAACTCTCCATGCTCAAAGGCAGTCTCTGACATCACTTTCCCTTAAAGATCACTCAAAAAGGCTGCAACCCTGCACTGCTACTAAATGAAACCGCTGGTTTTCACGTACCATTAAACCAATGCAACTGATGAGAACTCCAATTAATATAGAAATACAAAATTTAAGCTGATCAATATTTAAATATCATGACCAGTTCCTCTGCTGATTCAAATCTGTGAATGTGAGCTGAACCGTCTTCACCTTTTATCTGGCATGTGCTTTAAAAGCCAGTTTTACAGCTGAACTGCCTAAATGTATTTACACAGATAGAATTGAATGTACCTGTACGGTACTGGGTCATCAAAACCTGCCTGTTAACAGCTGTGTTAGTTAACTTCCTAGGCCTCATGTAATAGATAGTCTCTGAAACCAGTTTGGTGATATTCGAACAATGGAAATTAAAGACCGCACAAAGAAGTTTGTTTCAAGTGAGAACAGATTTCCGATTTCCCCCCAAAAAACTAGTTTTCATTATCTCATTCACTCAACCTACACAATACAGTGCTGCATCTTTTTCAGTCTTTTTAATGGCTCTGGTCCTGCTCTGCGGCCCAGGCTCGGGTCTGTCGGAGGGAGGACAGCAGGAGTGGGAGCAGGTTGAGAGCGGGCCGGTGCTCCTGAATGCCCAGCGCCACCAGAGCCCCGGCCAGCACTGAGGTCACTTTGGGCAGCAAGGGAGGACGAGCCTCCATAACCTACCAACAGAGACAAAACACTACGATTAAACCAGAGATGACACGGTAACATCTTGTTTTTGAATCAGAGGGTCTCAGGAGATATCCAAGGGGGCTGCAGGATGGCTTAAATGGACAGTTCACCAAAAAATGTACATTCTGTCATTTACTAACTCTCAGTTGTTGTTTTTTTTTTTTTCTTGGAACATAGAAGATATTCTGAAGAATGTTGGTAAACAAAGTTTCTGATATTATTGAATTTTTGTCCATATTATGGAAGTAAATGGGACCAAATCAACACTGAATTTTATGTTGGTCTTCCAAGTCAAAATGGTTGATAAATGCCACAATTAATTGACAAGCGTTAAAGTTATGATACTTGTTAACCCGACTTTAAATAAAGGGGGGTACTTCAAGTTTAGGGAACTTCCACTCACAATAATTTAAACAAATCATTTCAAATAATAAGAATGCACTGCAAAAAAAAATCCTTATTTGTCCGTTTAATTGAAAGAGCTGGACATTTTCCAACATTATCCATATTTATCTTCAGTGTCGGGGAGTAACTAGTTACATAAAAAGCAATTACGTAATTTAACTACAAAATAAATTTCACTGTAATCAGTTACAGTTACTCCGAAAAAATGTGTAATTAAATTACAGCTACTAATGAAAATGTTAACGATTACGAAGAGGGTTACATCTGAATATTTTCACACACACACATACACAGATTTAATTGATTTCTTTCCCAAATTGCACTGACTACTCTAAAATATAAGACACCAATGTTTCAGGAGGTTAGGACATGTTCATTCAATAACGGTTTTATTTGCTATTTTTTATTTGAGTTTATGTATATGCTTAATTTTTTTAAGATTGACTGTTTGATGCTTGTGTTTCCTGTCACAGCGATGCAAAAATCTGATTTCAAAAACAGTATCACAGCTATTAAACTATTTCTTGTTAGGGTGAATCTGTAAATAACCTCAGAATGATCTCAAAGTAAAACAGGTGCTAAAGTCGGATTTTGTAGGCTGTGCCTTAAAAATAAATGACAATCTTAATTCAAACGATGAAAGAATCTGGAAGTCTGACAGTAATCAGTGTTGAGTAAATATTTGAAAATTGTGACTGCTTTAAAACATTCATTAGAAATTTAGAAAAAAAAATCAAACGGTTACATTAAAGTAATTAAAATAATTATACAACTGATTAGATTTAAAATATTTTAAAATGGGGTGATTTGTAAGCTGTAACCTATTAGATTTCCAAAGTAACCTTCCCAACACTGTTTATCTGTCAGGAATATAATCTAAAGCTTGCTATCTTAATGCGACATTAGTTTTAACAGATTATCTGTTACAAAATCTATTTTTAGTCCTCTAGATGTGTGCTGTTCCCCCTGATTATTTTCTTTATCTTTGTATTTCACTATATTAATATGAAAAGACAACAGATACTGTGCAGATGTGGTCTACTACTATTATCTCCAAATCCTCACTCACATATCATTCTGGGTTTTTCCACACAGCTTTAAAACAAAACTGCCCCCCCCCCCCTTTTTTTTTTTTTTTTTTACGTCTAATCCCCTTTGTTTTACTCATAAATCTGGAAAATTCAGCTTTTTCTGCTCAAAATGAGGGAAATCACTCTGATATATCCATCAGTGTTCCAGTTAAGGAGGGAAAAGTTTCTATTAATAAAAATAAAATAAAAACATGCGGACACCGAACTTATAAACAGGAATGTAATATGACTCTGAAAAAAAAAAAAAAAGATTTAGTTGCAAGCAAACCTCACCTTTTCGACTTTATGCCGGTGTATCCGTCCATCAGAGCCAACATAGAAGGTGGAGAATGCATCATATGTTCTGAACAGAAAAAAATAATTAAGAATACACAAAGACGAGCACAGAGCAAGGTTTTGATGACCGGTCACAGCATGTCTCACCTGTAGAGGTGGCTCTTGTCTTTCTTGTAGAAGAAGATCAGAACGGAGTGGAAGGGCAGGCCTTTGACTCTCCAGCGAGCTTTGATGGAGCCGTCTTCTGGATGCTTGGTCAGCTTCAGCACTTCCAGCTGAGCCTCCGCATAGTAACACAGACACATCAATCGCCAAAGCGTCAGAGTCAGCTGGTACGCTACACGACCCCTTTAAAGATAGAAGAACAGGCTTTATAGCAGTCAGCCATGCAGTTTCAAATATACCGGTATTTTGGTAAAAAGCCAAAACCATCGTTTTGAAACATGAGGGTCACTACTTGTCACTGTGGAATTAGAAAAGCCACCAATCATTTGTTTTCCTCTAAACATACTAAGATCTAAAACATTTTGCTTGCCAATTTTTTTTTGCATTTGAAAACATTTTGCTTGGTAAAACTTTGCAAGCAAAATGTTTTGCAACAAAAGAAAAAGTTTTGAGATGCAACAAACATTGTTTATTTTGCCTGAAAACCTTTAATGTCTTTGAAAAAAAAAAACAAAGAAAAGAAAAAGATTGCAATCAAAAAGAAAGAAGAAAATTCAAAAAGAAAAGACAAAACGTAGCAATCAAAACATCTTGAGATAACAAAACTTGATAGTTTTGCTTGCAAAAACCTCAGCCAAAATTAAAATATTATTTTATTATTAGTTTTTTTTATTGTGTTGTTGACCTGTCTATCAGCTGTAAAGACAATTTGTTATCATTTTCTGAGTTTACCACACCCTTTTACTGGCAATGTGTGACCAGCGGAGTTTGAACAACAACAGTCTTAACCTACTTTGAGGCCTAAAAACCAGTATAACACGCACCTAGAAACCCTTTACCTTGTTTTGGTGTTCAGAAGACCATTTATGAACTCAACATCTTCAGAGTATATACTGTAGTCATGATTTTTCACAAAGAAACTGGGAAGCTGAAACACAATGCAGAACCTTAACAATGAAGCAAGATTACATTGCGATAACAGTAATCAAAAATACAATCTGACAACAAATCTATCATAAATGTAACGTATTTTTCGGACTATAAGTCTCACCCAAGTATAAGTTGCATCAGTCCAAAAATACGTCATAACGAGGAAAAAAAACATATAAGTCACGCTGGACTATAGGTCGCATTTATTTAGAACCAAGAACCAAGAGAAAACATTACCGTCTACAGCCGCGAGAGGGCGCTCTATGCTGCTCAGTGTAGACTACAGGAGCACTGAGCAGCATCTCTGGCAGCATTAGAGCGCCCTCTGGCGGCTGGAGATGGTAATGTTTTCTCTTGGTTCATTTCTCTCGGTTCATGTCAAATTAATTTTGATAAATAAGTCGCACCTGACTATAAGTCGCAGGACCAGCCAAACTATGAAAAAAATGTGAATTATAGTCCGGAAAGTACAGTAATATTTTTAGCTGGAGGCTGTAGGACTTCTTTTCCCACAGCCTCCATATTAAGCATTTTTTCTCCCATTCACTTTTCTACGAGTGGTCCATCCATCTTACCTCCACCCTCAGCTTTTCATGCATCAGGGCCAGTTTCTCCTCATCCTCCACGTCTCTCTGGCTGGAGCTCTTGTCCACTCTCTCAGTCTCAGCATGGCTATAATGTGTGACACTGAGGGCCGGACAGAAGCTCTGCTCGTCCTGTCCCTTTACTGCTTTATCCACAATCTCCGAAACAGACTCCATCCCGGGGCAGTGAAAGCAAAAGAAGCGAGATCCCAAAGTAAAAGGTGCAGGACATCCCTCTGTCTCAAACAGACTCCTGAAGGAGCCTCTCTCCATCAGCTGGTTTTCCTCAGTCCCTAACTTTCCGGTAATGCTAATATCATCCTCTCTGCTTCCATCAACAGTGGTTAAAGGAAAAAGCAAGTCAAAGGGTCTGTTGGCTCCCAAAGCAAGGAGCTCACTTAGTTTGGCCGGCCCGAGAAAGGGCACTTCCACCACAATGTGCTGCTCATCGGTCTCTCCAGGTTTGAGCAGGACAGGCAAACTGATGGCCTCCTCCCATTCCTCCTCCTCTAGGCTGGCCGCTGGGTTCGGCTGGCACGCGTGGTGGAAGGGATGGGACAGGGATGGCTGTTTAATGGACAGGTAATGCAGACTGTTCGGAGGAGCCAAGGCCCATGATGCACTGCTCAGGGTCCTACAGTTGTCATTCAAGTGAAATTCGGTTGTCTGCAAATCAGACAGAATCTGATTAGATATTAGACAAGTCTAATTGGTCAAAGCTTTTGATTTTGATTCATCGAAGAAAAAAAATGTACACTAGTGGATTTATTTACACTTTGAAAATATTTGGGTGTACAGATGTGAATGGGATAGGTTACCTAAAAATGAAAATTACCCCGTGATTTACTCACCCTTATGCCATCCTAGGTGTATATGACTTTCTTACTTAAGAAGAAAATAATCAGTTATATTAAAAAATATCCAAGCTTTATAATGGCAATAAATGGTGGTAGATTTTTCAAGTCCAATAAAGTGCGTCCATTCATCATAAAAAGTGCTCCACATGACCCCAGGGGGTGAATAAAAGCCTCCTGAAGTGAATCGATGCATTTGTGTACGAAAAATATTTATATTTAAAAATGTACAAGCCGTAATCTCCAGCTTTTGCTGAGTGTCATACACGTGTTCATGAGTCATCGTGTGGATGACATGGGCATTTTTATGATGGATTGATGCGCTTGTTAGGGCTTCAAAATCACGGCCCCCATTCACTGCCATCATAAAGCCTGAAGAGCCAGGACATTTTTTATAGTACTCCGAAGCCCCTTTCACACTGCACGTCGGACCCAGAAAATAGCTGGAAAATTGCCGGGTCACCTTCTGTGTGAAAGCAAACACGTCCCGGGATTGATCCTGGGCCTGATCCCTGGTCGGGGGAGCAGAGGTCACTTAGTTCCTCACTTCCCGCACTGATGCCGAGATCGTTCGCCCGCTTCAGTGAAAGTTAACGTGCCTAACATTTTCGACTCGTTCATTACGTCACGCCCTGATGTCTTGTGTCATTACAGGACCTTTGTGGGCTGTGTGTGAACGTACGCACATATTCCGGGTAATCACTGGCAGTGTGAAAGTGCAAAATCTAGTGACCCGGGAATCAATTTCCAGGACACTTTACCCCTGTATTTTATGGAATCGCAGTGTGAAAGAGGCTCGATTGTATTCGTCTGAAAGAAGAAAGTCATATACTCAAAGAATGGCTTGAGGGTGAGTAAATCATGGGCTAATTTTAATTTTTAGGTGAACTAACCCTTTAACCCTTATTTTCAAAATTATCTTTAAATACATTTTTCATGGTAAAAAGTGTCACAATGTGTACCTGGCATAAATTCCAGCACTGTTTCATCATCTGTTGCCTGCCGCCATGGTTCCTGACACACCCCACCCAAAGAGAGACACCCCCTCTACAGACAGCCATTCAAGTCAGGGTGCCGAGGTGACCTCGAAGGAGTCTCAGTAAGAGGACATCATCAAGCTGCTCAAAGAGGACGAAGCATGAACTCTCCCATCCACCGATGCCTCTGATTTATCACTCATCAGCAAAGAAACGTCTGTCCTTCAAAACCTAACCTGGGCCAGAAAAATAAAACTAAAAACATTTAAATCAATCTGTGATGAATAGAAGGTTCAAAAGAACAGCTTTTATTTGAAACATAGATCGTTTGTAATATTATAAATGTCTTTATTGTCATCATCCTTGCTGATAGTGATAGGAGTGTGCAACACATTTAGATGTCTGAGCAGACAGGTCACTAAAGAGTGTGTGGCAGCAACAAACGTGAGGCAGAAAAGGGGCAAAAACTGAACAAGACAGTGTCTCAAAACCTAGTGAATTACCAATATAAATAGCATTTTGGTACCTATGATGCATTTCTGGATGCACAAAAACTTTGAACAAGACCTTAATTCTTGTAATAAAAAAGAACGGGTTTTAGTGTTTAATAAATTGCTCAATCATCCGTTTGAATTTAAAAAATCCTCGTACCCATGTTTTAGAGCAGACAAGTATTGTATAGTAGTAGGGCAGTATTTACAGTGATCAGACACATGCACGTCACGCTTTGGTCACACTTTACAAATCAACATCACTTTCACTCTGAGCTGAAAAAAACTAACAAATACTACCAATTCTCTCCGAAACAAAGTAACGTTACACGATTAAAAAAAGATAGGGCTTCTACTGAAAGCGATTGGGAACCATAGGTGTCCTGTGTGATTAGGCAGGACAAATAAGTTAATAGTTTGTTAATTTTTCATATCTATACATGCAGTCAGTTGTTGGCTGTCCCGCTTGTGAGCCTGAAACGCATAACGTTACCCGTCCTCCGTGAGTCTGATGAAATGCTGTGGAGCGTCAGATGCGAGAGGGGATCCAAATCTGACTGACGCTAATTTCTGTGTGATTTAGAAAGAATGTGAATCCGTTGTCAACGTTACAGAAATGTCACTCTCCTTATGTCCTTGCCCAGTGGTAGTCTGCTCTGCGCCACTGCGCATGCGTCCGCCGCCTTCTAGAAGCGGCATCTGTCCGCTACAGCGGCATCTAGCGGCGAACACGACCTACTGCAAGACGCTCTCGCCCCTGGAGAGACATGAGGGCCTTCTCTTTACAAAATAAAAGTCTTAAACGCACGGTCTACAGCAGGGTTCCTCAAATCTTGCCCTGGAGGGCCAATGCGCTGCAGAGTTTGGCTCCAAACCTGGTCAAACTCATCTACCTGTGATTTTCAGATGATCCTGAAGACACTGATCAGCATGCTCAGGTGTGTTTGATTCGGGATAACGCTAAACTCTGCAGGAAATTGGATCTCGTAAGCCAGATTTGATCTACATTATCATGAAAGAGCCATGGATAGGGCTCAAATGTAATGTAATTTAAATTAATTGAATTCAATTTAATTACTCATATTTATTTATTAATATATTTATTATATACTTAATATATTTAGTATTTATCTAACACACACTTAGTCTACACTTCAAATTTGCTAATAATTTACCTGTACATACAAAACTATCTATTGGAATATACCTGCACATATGATTGAAAATTTGCAAATTGTTATTCCTGTTTTGTTTTTTTTGTTATTTACTCACATTCAACCTGTTTGCACATTCTCCTCTTGTACATTCCTGCTCATCTTAATATTTAGTGTATAGTATACTGTCCTGCCCATTTTATTTTATAAGCTTTTTATTTTATTCTTATTTTTTTCTTACTTTTTCCATATCTTATTATTTTGTATAATTGTCTTGTGTTTGTATTCTTTAATAATTGCACTGTCCATGCTCTCCATATAACAATGTAACGTTATGGGACAAATAAAAAGCTTGAATCTTGAATCTACTTGTACTCTCTATCTCTCTCTCTCTCTCTCTCTCTCTCTCTGTGTGTGTGGTTGTTTGTTCTGTCGCTGTCATACTGTTGCACTGTGGAAGCTTCTGTCATGAAAACAAATTAGGGATGCACGATATTGGATTTTGGCCGATATTCGATATGCCGATATTTTCAAAATAATTTTGGCCGATGCCGATACCGATATCGATATATATAAACAAATATATACTGATATATTTAAACTTTAATTTTACTGAAGAGAAATCCATGTATCTCTTCTGTACTGATTCTACCATAAATGTATTATTTTACAAGACATTCACATCTGAAAAACAGGTCAATTATTTCACTTGGAGAATATCGGTTTGGCTCATCGGCAGAAATATTAATATCGGCCGATACCGATGATGGTCATTTTAAGCTTTTATCGGCCGATACCGATGTTGTGCCGATATTATTGTGCATCCCTAAAACAAATTCCTCTTATGTGTAAACATACTTGTCAGTAAAGCTAATTCTGAATCTGATATATTATATTATATTATATTATATTATATTATATTATATTATATTATATTATATTAATCTACAGGTTCTACTGCTTTTTCTTTGAAGTCAGCGGTTTTAGGCAGCGCCAGTGCAGTACCTCGGGCGGCCTGAGTGAGGGTGTGGCGCTGTCGTGAACCGAGCTCCCGGCGTTTGTGCGTCCGTAGCAGTGCGGATGGGCCTCATGTGATCTTCCTGAGCTACAGTGTGCTCGTGTGCGTTGTCAGCTGAGTTGTGATACATCCCTGAGTCTCATTTAACTTACCGTGTTTTCATTCCTTGGCACAGAAAAGGTTTAGCAGAAAAATGCCAAAAAAATCAAAAGAAGTAGCTGAGTGGGAGGGTGATGACCCACAAACAACAGGTAAGATTATGCGTTTCTATTACACCACAATCTGTTAATACTACCCACATTAATATAATTATTGAACAAGTTTACATGATGACAACTCTTTATATATTGTATCTTTATTTATTATATCTTATCTTTATTTATTATATAGTTGTCATATTTTGATTAGCCTGCGACAGAAGCGAGTTTAGGCGCCTGCGGAGTTTGAATGTATTTATGTGTACAAAAGTGCTTAACATGATCATTTTTCTTTGTTTAGACAAACATGTCAAAAAAGGAAAGAAGGATAAGAGGGGGAAGAAGACCGTAAGTTTTTATTTGTGTTAATACATGACTGTGATCTGTGTTAACTTTCATTATAAACACCATTATGCTTGAAATCAAGAGTTCATTCAAGGTAGAAAATCGAAACTATTTTTTATCTTAGCATTATATGATGTTTTATTTCTAGTTACCCTTATAAATATTTAATTCATATTTGTTGAATATTATTTCCTGAGTTGCACCAGCTCTATCAGCTCTATCAACACAATTGCAAAAAAAGAATTTTATTTTAAAACCAATACATCTGAGTCTGACATATTTCTGCATTTTTACATTTTTATTTCAATCTTGACAGTTTTTCGAGGAGCTGACATCAGATGCTAAACCAGAAAAAGCAGAGCAGCCGCCAGTGAAAGAGGCACAGGGGAAACAGGTGCATTATTTTAATGATTTCCAATGTTTATAAATACATTATATAAAGTTAAAAAATATATATTTGGTTGCACTTTATTTTAAAGTGTCCTTGTTACAGTGTATATAATATTATACATTTCAGTACTGAGTACTAATTAACTACATGTACTTACTATATGGTTACTTGCATGTAATTATGCATAATTTATTGTTATTATAATAGTACATTTAATGTGTAACATGTAAACCTTAAAATGAAGTGTTACCATATATTTAAAAAAAATTGAAAGTACATTTAATTACGGTCAAATGTGTTATGTTTTCTGATTGTTTTTTTATTTGCTGTTAGCCTCAGAAGAAGAAGAAAGACAGGCGGAAGGGGAAACCAGGAGACGATGATGAGGATGATGATGATGAGGCAGAGGTCATGAAGCGCCTCAAGAAACTGTCAGTCCAGCCCAGTGATGAAGAGGAAGAAGAGGGTAATGTCAAAAACCTGGTTTGTGCCAGTATGCCACACATCACACCACGTATTTAACATCGTGGTTTATTTTTATTTTGCAGTAGTTGCACCAGTCAAAGGAGGAAAGAAAAACAAAGTGAGTTGCTTAGATATACTCTCTTCACTTGGATGCACTTTGTGGACAGAATAATTTTCCTCCTGCTGCACAGTGTATAGAAGAGTGCAGTTTAAGTCATGTGATCCAGTCCACAGAGCTTATTAATGCTGTACTTCTCTTTCTCTCAGGGTGGCAACATATTTGCTGCTCTGAGTCAGGGCCAAAGTGACGACGATGATGATGTTGATGATGATGATGATGATGATGATGATGTTGATGAGAAGCCCCAAAGCAAGAAGAGCTCAAAGGTACATGCTTCCAGTTTCACTGTCATTCACTATGTATCAGTTTTAGTTTATATGTATAGACTTATATACACGTTTATGTTTAGTTTTATGGGAAATTATTCTTTTTATACATTACAGTAGGGCTGTGCAAATTGTTTTTGTGTAGCTTGTCAGTGAACTATGGCTCTGTGTAGTAAAGGCCAACCAGTGTTGCCAAGTCTGCGGTTGTTTTTCATGTCTGCAGGTTGAAGCGACACCAATACAAATAATGTGATGTTTAGCCCCTAAAATGTGCTTTTTACCAAGGCAATTTTATTATATAATTTTATTTTATATAATAAAATTACGGGGTTTCCTCTTGATTCATTTCTCTTGGTTCATGTCAAATTAATTTTGATAAATAAGTCGCACCTGACTATAAGTCTCAGGACCACCCAAACTATGAAACAAAAGTGCTACTTATAGTCCGGAAAATACGGTAGTTAGTTTTAAAATAAAATTTTTTAAAAGTACAAATATAGTACGGAATGTAATAATTAATTTTAAGTCCTAAAAAGAATTTGTAGCAACTAGGAACTAATTTAATTGCCAAAATGCTGTTTAAAATAGGAGTACATATATGGAGTACAATAGTTTTTCTAAAAGTTTATAAGAATAAACATTTCAATTACTACTATAAACTGCTAAACTACTGCTATGGCATGCAATACTTTGTTTCAATACAAATTCATATTTGTATATGGTTTCAAAAGTTTAAGTGGCTATCTGTACTATCACTGCTCATGATATTATATTTACAGCATCATCAGATTTCATATACCTGACCATATACATATGCATCACACAACACATAACTCATAATATCAACTCTAATATTGTGTTTATTCCTCTTTCAGCCAGTCCATTGTGTCCTCTCTCTCTCTCTCTCTTCCAGTGGAATTCATCCCATTTGCATTCATTAACTTCTTTTCCCGATCAGTGCCAGCACAGTCATTGTTTCAGTCATTAAAAGTGAAGTATAGTTAAAGTGAAGTGAATCATGTACTATTGGCATTTGGCACTCATCCGTCATCCGTCTTAATTCAGGATATCATTTCAAATCATTCCAGTAATCAAGACTGCATGCAGTCACATTGTTTGTTATACAGAAGGGAGGATTTGGAATATCTCTACATTCATAAGCACATGTGCCTCTGTCTGTATGTGTATGTATGTGATTCAGGAAGTTGAGAAGGTAACCAAGGGCAAGAAAAAAGATAAGGCTAAACCTAAGTTAACGAAGGTGGGTACATGGGATTGTTTCTATGTATTCTTATTCACTTTTCTTCCAAATTCACATCTTCTGTCTTTCTCCCACCTTGCAGTTTTTTTCTTTATTGCTGCATGACGGAAGTGCGTCACTCATCACGGAAACTAACCCTTTTCTGTACATTCCTGTCTGTCTTACTAACACTATGTCTGATTGACGAGCGGCGCTCTGATTTTTCCCATAGGATCTTTGGTTTACTCTCTTCTCTCAAACACAGGAAGCCTCAGAGGATGAAGAGATGGAGAAGAAAGATGAGAATGAAAAGAAAGGAGTGAAGAAGGGCAAGAAAGTCGCTGCTAAACCACCTAAGGTGTGTGACTCAGGTTTTGATGGATCCGATTTGTTTTGAAAAGCCAGTAAAAAAAAAATCCAAGTGTATGCAACATAAAGAGCATTTAATGTTGACAGGAGGAAGATGAAATTGAAGAGAAAGAACCAGAGAAGAAAGGCAAGAAAGAACAGCCCAAGGTCAGTTTATTATATTTTTGCATTAAAATGTGCATACATACTCTTTTTGATCTGGAATCTCATAGTTGAGTAATATTACCATTTCAAATGTTTTCTATTTGAATATATTTTAAAATTTTATTTATTTCGGTGATGCAAAGCTGAATTTTCAGCATCATTGCTCCAGTCTTCAGTGTCACATGATCTTTCAGAAATTATCCGAAAATGTTGATTTGCTGCTCAAAAATGTTTTATATTATTATGTTATTGAAAGCTGTTGTGCTGCTTAATGTTTTTGTAGACTCCATGATCCTTTTTTTGATGAATAGAAAGTTTAAAATAACGGTGTTTATTTGAAATACAAATATTTTGCAACATTGTAAGGCACTTTTGATTTAAACAAGTATTAATTTCCTTACTAAAAAAGCCAACAACACTTAATGTAAAATGTTCCAAGTTAAATATGTTTGTCATAATCTTTTCTATAACTTTTAGAAAGGGAAGCCTGCTCGCCCTCCACCTAGTGATGATGATGATGATGAAGAGGAAAATAGTGATGGAAATGACACAATGATGGTACAAGAACTTTCTCTTTTTGTATTCCAAATATTCATGATTTCCAAGTGTTCATTCATCCACTTTCTATCTCTTTGTCCTTTATTTTCTTGATATTCTGCTTCATGTCCCGTAGAGTGCCGAGGATGTCCTCGCAGCTGAGCAGGCCAAAGAGAAACAAAAGGACGACTCTTCTGCAAACTTGACTAAAAAAGAGAAGAAGAAGGAAAAGAAAAGGGTAGCGTATGCACATTTTGAATACTATAATGTATGTTATAAAAGTGTTATTTTTATATATTGTTGTTGTATTTATTTATACATCGATAATGAACGCGGTATTGCGTAGCTTGTCAGTTATCCACAGCTCTGTCTATTAAATGGCACTCCATTTGAAAGTAGGTGATGGTGATTTAGAGGTAATCACTGAACCAGATTTACTGACTAGATTCACATGATCATATCATTAGATATATCACCCAGCCCTTGCAGTGACATTAATTTTGTGTTTTGCAAAGTTTTCTGCTTCAGTATTTGTAGATAATTTATGATCTAAATTTCATATCATGATATTTCACACTGCCCAGGAGATATCAATATTTTATTATGATATGAGGGAGAAAAAAAAAACAATTTTTTTATTGTGCCATTTTAGTTTTTCTCAAAAAGTGCAAATGTTCAACATGAGGTTGGACCGTATGAATTAAATTAAAAATACAATATTGTATGTTTGAGGAGTAGACGATTAGTGCTCTATAAATGTGGTCAGTTACGATGCTCAGGGTTTGATTACTAATGCCTGTGTAGTACGGCGTTGCACACAAGACAAAAATGTTCAGCCTCGATTCTTTATCGTCATTTGTGCTAAAATTTGCTAAGCTTATCAAACTGAACAAAACTATATAAATGGTAAATTTGACTTTCACGGTAAAGCTAAATCCATATCATGGAATAACATAATGCTGGTAGTCGCGTTCACCTCTAGTTAGGGATGGGCGATACCTCTTATTTTAAATCCGATACCTATATTCTCAAGCCCAGCATCGTCGAAACCAATACCTCTAAACTAAACTGATCTTTTAATTTAGTAAAATAATATAATCAGTAATTATACTCACTTAATATTAGATTTTAATGCCATGTTTTTAACTTTTCAAAAGCCTTTTTTTGTTTACATGGTCAGAAATAAAATATACTATAATTGTATTTAAGCCTTTTACTGGGGCAGTAACCTCAAAGATGCAACTGTACCCCTAAAAGGGGAGCATATTAGTACCATACAAGTATTCATGCTTGAAGGGTAGAAAAGATACAAAAGTGCAACTTTGAGGGTACCTCATGAAAAATAAATATTTTTTTACATAAAAGTACTAGAATGTATTATTATTATTACCATGGTAAAGTTGTGGTTACTGCAGTTTTACGACAAATACTGTGGTTACTTTAATAAAACCATTGTTAATTTTTGTAAAAGGCTGCCAGGCTGTTGTACCCCTAAAGGTGAAACTTTAGCTTTTTTTTTCTGACAGATTTATTAACAGCAATTACAGAACATAACACAATCCATTTGAACTTTTAACAACCAATTTAAATAAATGTACTTGCACAGACTAGCCAATTTAAATAAATATTATATGTATACAAAAGTTCGGTTATATTACAAAAGAGTACAAAGAAAAGACACAGTAAGATGAAATATTTGTTTTAAGTCTCATGCTCGCCAAGGCTGCACTTATTTGAAGAAAAAAGCAGTAAAAGCCGCAGTATTGTGAAATATAACAATTAAAAATAACTTTTCTATTTTAATATATTTTGAAATGTAATTTAAAAGTGCATCAGAGATCAAAGCTGAATTTTCAGCATCATTACTTCAGTCTTCAGTGTCACATGATCCTTCAGAGATCATTCTAATATAGTATTATTAATAAACATTTATTATTATAGCTGCTTCATAATTGTGTGGAATTGTGTTGATTTTTTTCATAATTAAGTTTATATATATTAACAATGTAATGTAATAATGTGGCAATGGTTTCTTGAGGTCTACTTATGCTTGTTATGCTTTTGGGAAACGCAGCCCTATTTGGAAAAACACTGATGCGTCTGCAGCAAACTCTGTCTGTGATCGATTGGTTCTGTCTTTCAGCATTTGCATGTTCCGATTGGAGAAATTGTTCTATCCATTCCATCCATTTAGGCTGGATTTTTTGATAAATAAATCAAATCAATTGTTAAAAAACTTCAGAATCTATATTTTTATGTGAGGATTGATCCTTTCACTACAACATCAGTGTCGAAAGTATCGATACTTAAGGCTCGATCCGCCCTGGTAGCTGACTCCTCTGAAAGAGACAGTCCTGCCGCTTGCTGGACACTCTGGGACGTCCTGAAGACTTCTTCACTGCAGTCGAACCTCTCTCCTTAAAGTTATTGGTGATCCGGTTAATGGTTCTGTTGGGTGCAATATTTTTTGTAGCAATTTCCTCGCATGTGAAGCCATTTTGATGCAATTATTTAAAATGCATCTGATCAGTCTACACAATAATCCAGAAACAATGTGAATGAACACCACAACTTCATAAGCAGCAAACTTTGTAAAACACAAAATGTATATCACTGCCAAAACTTTCGGCCATTTATATATATATTTTTTTACTAACCAAAGAATAGTTTTAGTGGACAATAACAACACTGATTGTAGACACTTCCTCTTGTGCTGTGCAGAAGGAGTATGAGCGGCAGGTGGCTAGTTTACGAGCTCAGGACGCCATCGAGGGAGACTTCTCCATCTCTCAGGCTGAGCTGTCCTCTCGACAGGCCATGCTGGAAAACGCTTCAGACATCAAGGTTAGATGATTGGGAGATGATTGAGACATTTGAAAATATTTTGTACTATGTACTTATTTCTATTTCATGTTTATAGTTGGAAAGATTCAGCATTTCAGCTCATGGTAAAGAGCTGTTTGTTAACGCAGACCTTCTGGTTGTTGCTGGGAGACGATATGGTCTGGTTGGACCAAATGGGTGGGTTGATGGTTTAAATTTAACATTACTACGTTGCACATAAGATTTTGTTCAGTTTGGAAATGTTATGATAGTGAAACCTGTTTCCATACCCCTGTTTGAATCAGGAAAGGGAAGACCACTTTACTAAAGCACATCGCCAACAGAGCTCTAAGCATTCCTCCCAATATTGATGTGCTGCTTTGTGAGCAAGGTACAGTACAACCCTGTGATATCTTAGTATAATCAAGATATTATTATAGGTTTTATTAATAAATATATATATATATATATATATATATATATATATATATACATATATATATATATATATATATATATATATATATATATATATATATATATATATATATACATATATATACATACATATAATATGTATATAATTATTATAATTGTTTTCATTTTAATGAGTTAATATTTTTGTAATTTTGTTGTTTGTAATTTTAAAAATTTTTTTTTTTTTACATGTTGAGATTTGGACTTACTCATTTTTGTTTCCTTTTTAGTTATGTTAGTACATCAGGTTATACTGAGCTATATCAAATAAGATAAGTTTACTTTTTTATATTTATTTCAGTTAAAGGGTTAGTTCACCCAAAAATGAAAATTAGCCCATAAATGACTCGCCTTAAAGTCATCCAGGGTGAATATGACTTTCTTCTTTCAGACGAATCCAGTCAGAGTTATTAAAAAAATTGTCTTTGATCTTTCAAGCAGTATAATGACACCCAGCTGGTGTTGAAGCGCTTCAGTCCAAAAGAAGTTAAATAAAAAGCGCCCATTCTTAATAGAAAGTGTCTCGCATGGCTCCATGGGGTGAAAAAGGCCTTCTGTTGCGGATCGATGTGTTTTTTTTAGAAAAATGCGCAGTTTAGTCTCGTGAAAACAAATGTTTGTTAACAGGAGCAAAGGAAGCAAAATGTCCTTACTTTAGCAAAGGGAAACCAGTCTCCTCTTTGCTTATATCGAAATCCTCTGACATTCTTCTTACATACGTCATTCCCCCCGAACTGTTTCGTTTACAGCTTTGAGCACAAGCTAGATATAACACCGACTGGATTCGTCTGAAAGAAAGTCATATATATATATATCTAGGATGCATTTAGGATGAGTAATTTATGGGTTGATTTTCATTTTTGGGTGAAATAACCCTTTAATGTTTCTTTTTTGTATTAAAGTTTTAGTAGCTGTAATAAACATTTTTTTTTCTCGATGGAAGTTGTGGTTCATGATTATGAAGAAAATACATTGGACAACTAAACAAAATCACACAAACAAAAAACAAAAAAAATGAAATTAATGCTTAAATGTCTCACTCAAGATGCACTTACTGGAATTACTGGAAGAATCTGCTTTCTCGAACGAATCTCTTGTATGATTCAAAGACAAAATACATTTCACCACCTAAAGGCGTAACAATGTAGTCAATAAATCTTCATTTGAAGTGTCAAATTACTTTCAAAAGGTAATTTACTCTATTTGCTGCCATACACATCACACACAGTTTATATCTTAACTATAAATTCTTATCCCAGTACTTCTGTGATTTGTATGTTTGTACACGAAATAATGATACTGTGTGGCTAAAAAGACTGAAGCTGTTTCATTGATGAAAGACAGCTACTCTCTTTAGGTCAGTGACAGTGTGAATGCAGATTTAAATGTTCAAATCAAACTGAGTGATCTTACTCTGCACCGATTAACCAAATGATCACAACATTGATTGCACACGTCAAAGTCTGAGGAATGAAACCGACCAATATTTGTGATTTAGGAATAGAATAACGTTGGTGTTTGAATCATGTCTTTAATGATCTATTAAATTAAAGTTCTTTGTCATGTTGGTGGTGACACCTCTCTTGCAACATGTTTAGCTATCACAGATATTATACTTCGCTTTTTTGGCTTTTGATCGCGAATGTAGCCAAATTTTGGAGCACTTAAATTAGCTATAAATCCAGCTGTACGGATCCCTGACTTCTCTCTCTGTGTCGCTCTTCAGAGGTGGTGGCGGACAACACTCCTGCAGTTCAGGCGGTGCTGAAGGCCGACACGCGCAGACTGAAGCTCCTGGAGGAGGAACGGCAGCTACAGAGTCAGCTGGAGAAAGGAGACGACGGCGTGTCTGAGAGACTGGACAAGGTCAGATGAGAGCAGCTCGCTGAGGTCCTCTTAATACACTGATCCATGGAGTAGAGGAGGATAACTCTGTGTGTGTGTTTGTGTGTAATTCGCAGGTTTATGAAGAGTTGAGGGCGATTGGAGCCGCGGCGGCGGAGGCAAAAGCTCGTAGGATCTTGGCTGGTCTGTCTTTTACCCCAGAGATGCAGAACAGACCCACTAAGAAGTTCTCTGGTGGTTGGAGGATGAGAGTGTCCCTGGCTAGGTGGGCACATTGAGGATGCATTAATTTCTGAGTTAATTTAATGAATGTAAAATAAAATTTGTTCTGACATGAGAAATGAGAAAAGTTGTCTTTCTTCCAGAGCATTGTTCATGGAGCCCACGCTGCTGATGTTGGATGAGCCCACAAACCACTTGGACCTTAACGCTGTCATCTGGCTTAACAAGTAATAACTTTTTCTTTAAGCAATGCTATTAAGGAAACAAACTCATGTAGTTGATGTATTTACATTTCAGGCAAATTATAAATGGCCTCCTTTGAAATGTTCCCAGTTGGTGGTATGTTTTGATTGTATTAAGTGGAGGTGGAGATTGTCAGGCTCCTGTGCTTTTAATCTTGTGTGTGCTACATTCTTCGGATGAATCACCATTTCATATTTTATTCTTTAGCTACTTACAGAGCTGGAAGAAAACGCTTCTAATTGTGTCCCACGACCAGAGTTTCTTAGATGACGTCTGTACAGATATCATTCACCTGGACAACCAGAAACTCTACTACTACAGGGGCAACTACCGTGAGTTCAATCTCTGAACAGCATCGCTGATGAAATCTTATGACAGACATTTAATCATCTTACTGTAGTTTATGTTTGCTTGATGTTTCTTAGTGACGTTTAAGAAGATGTACGTGCAGAAACAGAAGGAACTGCTGAAGCAGTACGAGAAACAAGAGAAAAAGCTCAAAGACCTGAAGGCTGGAGGAAAATCCACCAAACAAGCTGTAAGTCCTTGACTTTTTACTCGATTTCTTCACAGTCCTAGTCTTCTCAAACCCTTCCACTAATTCTCCATCATTCATTTCCAGGAGAAACAGACGAAAGAGGTCCTGACGAGGAAACAGCAGAAGGGGAAGAAGAGCCAACATGAAGAGGAGAGCCGTGAGGCCACAGAGCTCCTCAAGAGGCCGAGAGAATATACCGTCAAATTCACCTTCCCCAACCCTCCTCCACTCTCACCGCCGATTCTCGGCCTGCACAGTGAGGCTTTTAGTGGCGTTTTTTTTTTTTCTTTTTATCAGACTTGTTGGGTGGTTGATGACCAGCTTGGTTTCTTTTCTCTTTCTTAATCACAGGTGTTGACTTTGGTTATGAAAGCCAAAAGCCTCTGTTCAGAAATGTGGACTTTGGTATAGACATGGAGTCCAGAAGTAAGTCACACATGTCTGTAGAAATCATGACTAGTAGTTTAATTATAGTGAAAAATATACACAAGAGAATGTTGACCATTTTCTCTGTTTCAGTATGTATTGTTGGGCCCAATGGAGTTGGAAAAAGTACACTTCTACTGCTTTTGACTGGAAAATTAAATCCTGTAAGTACATGTTATCTTTATTAAGTATTACTATTTGCTAAAAAAAAAAAAAAAAAAAAAAAAAAGATTTTATATTAATACAAATCCTTGTGCACTCATTTTGTCCCCTGATGTTTGTTGATTTGTTTTTCCTTCATGGTGATAATTATGATGCTTTTTCATTTTAGACAAAAGGAGAGATGAGGAAGAACCATCGATTGGTATGGCAGATGTTTAAAATCATTGTTTTTGTTTTACCTTAACCTGACTTTGGCTAATTGGTTCATTTTCTGCCTGTAGAAAGTAGGTTTCTTCAACCAGCAGTATGCTGATCAGCTGAACATGGAGGAGTCCCCTACAGAGTACCTCCAGAGGAACTTCAACCTCCAGTACCAGGACGCCAGGAAGTGCCTGGGTCGATTCGGCTTGGAGAGCCACGCTCACACCATCCAGATCTCCAAACTGTCCGGTTAGCACTATAGGAATCCATTCATGCATGGTTTTCAAAGTCATCTGTTCTCCGTTGACTCTTTTTTTTTTTTTTTTTTTTCTCTGAATGTTTCAGGTGGTCAGAAAGCAAGAGTGGTATTTGCTGAACTTGCTTGTCGGCAACCTGATGTCCTCATTTTGGTAAGGAGTAAAGGTTTTAAATGTCTCAATTAAATGAAAATTAGTACTTTATAACATTTGTTTCCCCCCATACAAATGTACAGGATGAGCCCACAAATAACTTGGACATTGAGTCGATTGATGCATTGTCAGAAGCCATCAATGAATACAAAGGAGGTATGTTTTTTTCCATTCATTTTATGTTGTGCCGAATGATCTTGTGTGCATGTAAATACATTCAGATGTTTTTTAAACCATATACAATGATTGATACTAGTAGAAACCAGGGGTTAAGTCTTTTATTATAAATATTTTAGCTGTGATAATTGTGAGCCACGATGCCAGGCTGATCACGGAGACCCAGTGCCAGCTGTGGGTGGTTGAGGACCAGTCGATCAACAATATCGATGGAGACTTTGAAGACTACAAGAGAGAAGTGCTGGAGGCTCTCGGAGAAATCCTGGTCAACAAGCCTAAAGAATGAACAACAGCTGCTGTTCATAAGCGTGTCAAACTACATCACTGAAGGGCTTTAGGTTGCATATGCATTGCTCATTTTTAAAGCCTCAGTACTAAAATAAATTCTTCTTGGTAAATTGACAGATTGTGCTGAGCACCTGCATGCGAATTGTGTAGGATGATATACACAAACCCTAAAATACCAGGATGGGTTTTTCATGTCTTTTACTTTTAAAGCAGGTGAAGACCGATTAAAGATCTGTATTTTTACTTGCTGACAACTTGTACTGCAGGTACAGCTCTTGTTCTTTAGTCATGATGTCTGACATTCTTGTATTATGCTTAGCTTCTGGCCGTATCATTACCAACTCTGTTCATCCATGTGATGCAATGCTCTAAAACACACAATGTCACCATCAAATGTGAACAGATGGGGTTAAAAGGGTGCAGTTTGATGATGATGTCTGATGCATATATTTAGTATTAAACTGCCTTTGTAGAATGAGCGCTTGGGTTCAGGTCATTAAAGCTCACATTCAGAACAAGCTCCTAGTTGTTTAGCCTATGTAAATATTCATACAGTGATGCTTCCTGTAGCTCATCTGTGTTGAATAATGAAATAAACTATTGACTGACTTGATTTGAATATAAAGTATGCATCCAAAAAAATTTATTTTCTTTTTTTTTGCAACAGTTAACTTTATTAGAGATTTTGTATATTATGCTTGGACAAAATGTAACAACATGAATGGAAAATGCTCGTGAACGTACTATTATGGAAACATCATTTGGATCAAACTTCCAATTTAAATGTAGCTTAGTCGCGGTAACACAATATGTCATTTCTGACAGGAATGAAAATGAGTTTGTGAGGGAGAGAAGTACACTGCGTTTAATCAGTTCTGCTGTTTGACAAAATACAGATTTTTCATTTGATTAAATGTTTTTCCAAAAATTCTTACAGTAGACATAACGCCATAAATGAGTTTTAAAATTAAGGATCTGCCATTGTGGAAGTCTATTCCTAACTGCCTGTCTCTCATGTCAAATACACAGCAACTGCTCTGACTAAGGTCTTTTACAACAGGATTTAAATGTTTGGTTTCAGGTAGTCTTTGTAGATCCACTTCACCAAAGGAGGAGGAAAAAGAACATTACATTAAGTGCATGTGCAGCATATAACGAGTTAGATTTTTTTTTTTTTTTAATAGAAGGACCTGTTTATGCACATTGGCACTTAAACCAATAAAAAGAAGAAAAAAAGTGTCTGTTTACCACAATCTCTAGCAGTTTCAATGGCCTTGTTAAGTAGTTTCTGTTGTTTCATACACACCTGAAGAAACAATTAAAGGTGAAAAGAGCTAATCAGATTATGATCGTACCAGAAATGTGACTCTTTAATGTATTCAAAGTAAAGAAACGAATCACCGGTTTGAGTGGAATCATACACTATTCCTGTTTGAGGACTAATGAACTGCTGCAACAGGTTCACATTCTGCAGAGAAAAAGTATATTAAAGCAAACAAATTGTCCTCACACAATAAAAAAAAAGTCAGAATCAAAAAACAGACCTTTTAATGGACAATGATGTTTGGATCACGACAGATGGGACACGGCGGCATATATTACCACCTCTCTATGACAAGACACAAACTTAATGGACTGAGAAAAAAAATCATCTGAAAAATCAATTAAAATTAAAAACAAATGTGTCCTACTTAAGATACAGGTCTTTATTGTGTTTTGAGGAGGGACACCCCCCTTATGGTTCCTCCTTTAGTTAGACTACACAGGCTTTGATCCATATCGCTCAGTGTACTCTAAACAGAGATTTGAGCAACATTACACTCATGCAATCAACTCAATCATCTAATCAATCATATTTACCTTTAATTTCTATGTATTCCCATGGTCTGTCTGAATATCTAGACAGCACATCTGTGTCATCAGCAGATGATGAAGATGATAAAGCACGAACATTCAGACCCAGCACTGGAGCAGTTATTTTAAAATCACAGATCTCTGCAATATAAAACGAGTAATGTGTCCTTTATGTTGAGGATGTTTGGACGCGAAATGAGTGGACAACAGCATGTATGTTTACTTATACAGGATATATAAATTAAAATATTTTGTCTGCAACCAACCAACATGTGATTGAATATTTCGATGTAAGCAGATAATTATTTCAATGCGTTTTAAGGAGGCTGCCATTTCGTCTTTGTATCATAGGAAGTTGTTGAGAGAGGTTAAAGTGCAGTACTGTCACGGAAGTGCGCGTTCACGGGTCTCACTTTTTTCATTTTTAAAAGAGATCGTTTTAAATGAATTCATACAGTTTACCAAGTCAAACATTTCAAGACAGAAATCAATGTAAAATGTATTTTTATGGGAAACGTTTCCAGAAAGAAATGAACCCTCGTGTTGGCAGCTAGTTCTTGCATTGTGTCCCAATGTTTTGTATTTTTGTCATAGGTATATCACTTATTGTTCTATAAATGATCGTTTAAATGAATGAATGTTACATTTGAACCCACACTTTAAACATAACAGCGTGACAGTGATTTACATAAAGGCTGAATCTGTCTTACAATAACTAGTTCTTGAATTTGCATAAACGAATAGGGCTAGATTATTGTACAGTGATGTAGATGGAATTCTTACGTCATTTTCATTAAAAAAAATCCTATAGATTAATGATTAGCTTTGCATAGAAATCACGTAAAGTAACCGGAAACCGGAGTGGGGGATGGGCTCGTCCTTGAACACACACAAAAGGTCGTTTCTAGAAGACCGCGTGATCTTCAACTCCATTTTGTGTAAGTACACGCGCAAGCGCGAGCCCGAGGTGACGCGAAAAACGTCAGAACTATATAAACCGAGTCCCACCCTTTCCAGAGCATTCCTGGATTTGTCTGAGGTAAGTGTTATGTCGGAGGACGGTTCTCCACCTTTTTGCGATTTAAAAGCTACCACATCAGTTTTTATCGGCAGAAACAACTTTTTGCTCGTTGTCTGGATTTCCGCCGCCAAACAGTCACCTTTCTCTAACGTTTCTTTGTGCTGTTGTTTCGTTTCAGGTCTCATTGAAGATCTGGCGTCGAGGATTTTTCAACTGTGCGAAGATCAAAGCCCAAAAAACTCATTTTTTTCTACTCGAGTAACGGACATTCTCTTACTACTTTTTTGCTCCAGATTGTTCAAGAAGGAAAAGCTCAATTTCAGCCACCATAATCCCGCCCATTATGCCATTTTTCAGCCAATAATGCTAAAGTCATGACAGTTTACGTTCTTCTAAACTGTTAAAAAGCTGAAAATTAAGCACAATATATTAATAGCAGCCCGAGACGCAGAGGAGAGGTTTTAATAGTAAGTGTTCTTTCAAACCAATTTGAATCGAAACTGCGTAACAGTTGTCTGTTGAAAATGATTCCAGATATAAATAGAGATGAAAGATGAAAGATTCCTAGCTATATCGAGCCTGGCGAGCTAACTGCGCCACGGTGTCTAGAAGCAGACAGCATGCTGAGATAAAGCGAGACTAGAGTATGAGCTCACACCGCAAAGACCGAGCAGCGGCTCCAACGCCCTGCTTCTCTTTGTGTGTGAGACGGAGCAATCCTAATGATTTCTACAGAAGCGATAGATAAATCATCGAATAATAAGCTAGCCATCGCTAGTCATAAGCAATCTGTACATAAAGATTGCCATAGGCAGAGCCAGGAAGTGACTGCATTCAATTGGGGCTTTTTATAAACTGCATTCTTTTCAGAGGAGAGCTCACTGGAACAATCAACGCAATCTGCACATAAAGATTGCCAAGTGGCGCCTGTGGATTTAGCCGAACGGGAAAAAAAGACTGAAATGCAACATTTTGTTCATAATAATGTCGATAGGTGTTGTTAGTTTGCGGAACTTGATACCCGTTGAGCTAGTTTGGTTAAATAAACATCCCTAGGCAATTATAACTTATAAAAATGCATAGCAGTCTGAATATAAAGATTGCATTTTTTGTTTTGTGTGCTTGACGAGTGCGTAACGTTAGGTTAGGATATCTGTCTTGTCGATTTTGCTTTATAATGGCGGACGGGTTGTGCTTTGCTCGGATCACTCGAGGCAATGGTGGCTTTGTTTTTCTGACTGGATCTACGGGAAATGCTGTAGCTCGGAACGACTGTCTCGTGTCGCCATCATCCCCATATACGGCTCGAGGTATCGTCTTATATCCGTGGGTCGCTAGCGGGGTAAATATAGTAGCATTTTGTAAACGAGCGAGACTAATGCCAGGCGGAGGAGAACATAGCCGTTGTGTTTTTTTAAAGCTTGTTGGAATTCAAAGATGGCGACCGGGCAACTGTTCACGAAGACAAGCGGTTAAAGATAGAGGGCGTGGTGTACCGCAGACTTCAGCCAATCAGAGGAGGCGCTGTCAGCTGCTATATGAGAGAGGGAGACTTCTACAGATGAATCAAATCCCCCTGTGGCCACGAGCAGATGCATGAATTCATAAATACTGGCCTTTAGTCAGAACAACACTGGATGCTTTGTGTTGACGAGTTCCAACACAAAACCATCATGCTATTTGCTTAAAGATGCCAGCTGTCTATGCTACTCTCGATTAAAAAGTTAAAGTAGGTTACATGGGGTTGAACTTGATCTATAGTGCTGCAGTCTTATATAGGACAGGGTGTAATGTAACTGTAAAAGTTAAAACATTGTGTTTCTCCACATCTGCATTCCATCAGAAACCTGACATACAATGTTAAAAGCTTTTTTCTTTCCAGTGAATGTACACTCTTGTTGACTTTTTCTTGTTTGTTATGACAAACTGACGTTTCCAGGAGTTGTGTGTATTGTTCCGTGTAAAAGGAGTTCGCTTGTGACTATAAAAAGTTCTTCAACAACAGTGTTGCGGGTAAGACAAAACCTGATTTCTCACACGATCAAAATTGAGTAAGTTCTTTTTTTCGACATTAGTAACGTTAGACCTTTTTCACCTTGTCTTGGAAATGACGTAGAACATGAATTCAAACGTTGCTAAACACTTGCATGCTTAACAGTCGTAAAAATCTAGAGACAGTCGGTGTATATATTTCTCTTTGATGTGTAATTCACCTCGTTGTTCATTTTCAGCAGTAGTTAGTCAGCTGGTGTTGCCGGTGTACCGTCGAGTGTGCTGTAGTGAGAGGAACTGAAGGAGAAATACTCGCTGCTGCTCCGCGTGGGCGGGGCGAATCACGTGACTCTCTCTGTCTCTCTCTCTCTCTGTGTGTGACTCGCTCAGTCTCTCTCTCTCTTTGTGTCTCTCGCTCACACTCGGCCAGAAACACTGCCATCTCCCGAATTTTTTGTAATTAACTACGTCACTTCACATATTACACTTGTTTCTGTATTTTAATATATTTTGATCAAATTTGATAGTTGCATTTCTTATTGCTGCGTGACAGATACACTGTTTCTATATTTGTGTATATTTAGAAATAACCACATGGTGGCGACATACAACTCACAAAGTCTTGTGCTCAGTCGCACAAAACCCCTTAAGTTATGATAATACACTTATTTACTTAAGGAGTTTATTGCAACTGGATATTGATCCACAAGAGTAAAGTCTTGTCTTTCAGAGTCTAATTCCTTCATTATTTATTCCTGATTTTTTTTTTTTTTTTTAATTCACATTACATTATATAATTTTTTTTTTGTGGCCAAAATATGAAAAGATTGCCACAACTGGCAACATTATTGGGGTAATATGTATTTAATATGTAATATTGCAATTTTAAAATGTAGCTCAAATGCAGATACAATTCTAATGAGGAAATGGAAATAGTCTCTCAAAGCCCATAAGGAACTTAAAAAAAATCATTTTGTGTATTATTTCGCCCCACCTGGTTGTTCTAGACTTCTGTATGCATAAAACATACTGAATTCATGAAAACATAAATAAAATATCAATTTAATGTACTGAGATTTTAAAACCTGCAGTATTATTGGGATATATTTAAAAATTACTTTTTAATATTAGTATACATGTTGGTCACACTTTATATCTGGTGTGTTTAACTACTATGCACTTGCAGCAAAATATAAATATATATTATTATTTGTGCATTTATTTGGTGCATTGTACTTATTGTGTATTGCAATGCATTAAGGTGAGAAGGTTAGGTCAGGATGGGTTCGTGGGTAGGTTCTATTAAAAAATAATTACATGCAGGTATTTTAAAAATGTAAGTACAGTGTAAAAACAATTATGTACACAATAAGAGCATTGTATCAAGTTAGTATTTAAAGTTTTACAATTAAATTTAAAGACGCTAGAGTGGGTCCTACACATTTTATATCCATCAACCTCATAGCAGTGACAATTGTGGATATGGGTAAAGTCTGTTTTTTCATGTTTTCAGTTTTTATAATCAGTGTTACTTATTGTAAATGTTTTGGTTTGTAAGTGTCTACAATCATCTCATTTTACTATAGGATCTTTTATCTATTGATGTTAAGTTATAGACAGATGGATCACAGCAGTGTCTAACACGGAAATATGATATTAATGCTGGAGTCCCTGTGTGCTCTACAGCTGAGGTGTGACGATGCTTTTCTGATAAACAAGAAAATCCAGTCAATCATTTGAACACTTCTACTGTGCCCTCCCTAGTTTCTCTTGAAATGGTATTAGTTGTGCTACGATTGAACTTCTGGAGGATAACAAGGGTCATCCCTATAAAACTACTTTATTGCTAATAAAATAAATTGTAAAAACTATGTTTAACTCTTAAGTGCATTCTCAAATTTAATTTTGCATTTTTTTATTTCTTCTCTTGTATAATTCTTATTTAAATTATATGATAATCTGAATGCACATTACTGATCACAGCCATTATATTCTTTTACAAGTCCTTTGCACCTGTGATGTTTACTTTGGGTAATGTACAGTGTGTATAAAAAGCAGGTGGGTTTATGACAGTGACATGACACATGTAATATAACATTTAACTTTTATGCTTCTCTTTGATCATTTCGAATTATGAACTACATTATGCAGCGCTCACATAACCAGTCATCCAGTTTGAGTTTCTCGTATAATTAAATAAGTGACAGACTTATTCAATAATTCTAGAAGATTGGTTTACGTGAACGCTGTATAATTCAGTCTGAAGTCAGATGTTAAACTATAACAGTTGTAGCAGCTGCCCCTTTCTAGTAAGTCTAGTAAATATTGACTTCCCACCAGACATATTATATATTAAACACTGTATTTGACAGGAAGGATTCTTTGTAGACAGCTGGGAGTATTATATTTATTTATACTTGTTATCCCAACAGTTTTGGTACTCTAGAAATAATCTAAATCCCACCTTATTTTACAATAACATAATTTTCTAAAAGATGAAACCAACATGAATTTGAAAACCAACTGTTGTTTGAAGTAGTGATTTAATAATGAAGACAATTCTTTTACACACAGCTTGTTCTGTGGTCATGATTGCATTGTGAAGTGTGAGCCAGAAAACTGATAAGACATCCGCATCTGATTAAGTACAATATATAAAACATTCAGAAGTTTCTATCCGTTCTTTGAATGCATACATGCAGCGTTAAGCGCAGCTGTTCTGTGATGTCTTTGGTAGTCATGTGACCATTTTCGTTCCCACTGTCTTCAGAATTTGTTGTTTCGAGGTTATTTCAGATCCGCAGTCGCCTTCGTAAATGTACAATACTACAAACTTTGTCCTTGTGCTGTTCCAGTGAGCTCTCCTGAAGTGCCGTGATCTTATTATTTCAGTATTGACTGGGTGATTTCAGGCCATATCCCAGATTCTCTCCAGTGGCACAAGCACAAGAATAACCCGTGTTTTCTCTCCCTCTGTCAGTAAGCAGCTATGGCCGTGGGCCCGGTGGACCCCAGAGAGGTGCTGAAAGGAGTGGAAGCTATGCTGGGGAAAGATGGAGAGCTACGAAGCCTTGAGGGAGTTGCTAAAGTCTTCAGGTGAGAAACTGTACCTTTCAATTTCTTTAAAAAACAAACAAACATTCCTTTACCAATAGTATTTCTAACATATTTTCCTCTTTTCAAACAGTCTCATGAAGGCCTCGCATAAAATGGTCAGCAGATGCATGTATCTGAACATCTTACTGCAGACAAAGTCACATGATGTACTTAATCGGTAAGAATAATAGCCATCGGAAGAAACATTTCAAACCTTTTTGTTCTTAAGGTTATGTTTAACTCTTATCTCTTCTGCTCAGGTTTATTCGAGTCGGAGGCTACAAGTTGCTGAACTCTTGGCTCACCTACTCAAAGACCACCACCAACACCCCCCTGCTGCAGCTCATACTGCTCACCCTGCAGAAACTCCCCCTGACTGTGGACCACCTCAAACAGGTAGTGCACCACACCACGGCCCATAAAACTCACACACACGCAGGCCCTGCAGTCTTCTAACACCTGCTCTCTCTTCTGCTAGAACAACACAGCCAAGCTTGTGAAACATCTGAGCAAGAGCGGCGAGACAGAAGGTAAGAGCACGTGTTCCATGAATCAATGCTGGACAGACTGTCTTCCAGAGCTCAGGTTTAAACTCTCTCTCTCTCTCTCTCTCTCAGAGCTGAGGAAGCTGGCGTCTGTGCTGGTGGAAGGCTGGATGGCTATTATCCGCTCTCAGAGCGTCTCCAGTGGAGTGTCACCCAATGGTAGGGTTTCCAGTTTACATCGTCAACTATGTCAGTCTGTTTGTGTTAAAGTAGACTTAATGCACTTTTAACTTGAATTATTGGAAAGTGGGGTTCCTGCTATTGGCGCATAACCCAACTCTTTTTTTTTTTCATTAGACAAGAAACGGAAAAAGGAGGATGGAAAAGTGCGTCCAGATGTGAAGCCCCGAGAAAAAGTAGCAGAGGAGGAGAAGAAAGAAAAACCAAAAGCTTATGCCCCAAGTCATGCAAAGATCCGCTCTACAGGTTAGACACCAGTGCTATTTTAGTATAATTTATATATTATTAGAGTATTTAGTTATATTTGTGGTCTTAATAATTGTATGTTTCAAGTATTTATTCATTATTTAAAAAAAAAAGTTCCTAGTCAACTTTTTTTGTTTTGGTTCTAGTACTTCAAATTTATTTCAGTTAGTTGCCAAGAATGAAACATTTATATTTTTTACATATATATTTAAAATGCTATATGTATGTTTAATTTTATTAACTAAATCAAAAACCATTTTGTTTAAATTGTTTATGTCTCGGTAACACATTAAAAAAAATATTCTGTTTGCGTTAACTCTAAACATTGTGTCTTCAGGTTTGGAGGTAGAGAGTCCAGCTCCAGTTCCTGTAAAGAAACCCCCTCCTGCACCACAACTTGGAGACAAATACAACATCAAGCCTGCTCTTCTCAAAAGACCAAGGTAAGTGGACGCTCTATTTCCTTCTTGCAAGTAATGAACAGGTACATATAATCCAGGACTGGCCCCTTATCATCTGATTGAAGATTTGAATGAATTTGAAAGCAGTTTTACTTCGGTGGCTTTGAAAATGAATCATTAATCTCTGACCCTGCTGTTTATTCAGCACATCGCTGACTGACACACCACCAGTGGAGAAGAAGTACAAGCCCCTTAACACCACTCCCAACTCTACCAAAGAGATCAAAGTCAAAATTATACCTGCACAGCGTGAGTATGCCCATTCAGCACCTGCCATATGATTATGATCATCTGCAAAAAAGGAGAGTAGGGCTTCCTCTCCGATTGGTGTTTCATTTTCATTTCTCTTCCTTGTAGCGATGGAAGCCACTGGATTTTTGGATGCCCTCAACTCCGCTCCAGTGCCTGGCATCAAGATCAAGAAAAAGAAACCAAAAGCAGTTTCCCCTACCACTAACAAGGTGTGCCACATCAGACAACCATCATTTGTGTTTGTGCTTCATGGAGTTTAATTTCCCACAGACCCACTAACTGTGTTTTGTTCCTCTCATCTCTCATGTGCCCCACAGCCCTGTCCGTTTGACAGCAGGCCGCAGTCATACTCGGGCACACAGGCCAAACCCTCTTCCCCTGAGGCAGCCTCGTCTCAGACACCCCCTCATGAGAACCCAGACCTGGAGCAGCCCGGCACACCCGTGCCCACCGAGGACCCTGACGCAATGGAAACCGGTGAGTCCTGCTGCACAGAACAGGGCCACAGCCTCACTTTGAGAGCCGTATGAAAGAATGTGCTGAATTTAAAATGCCTTATTTCCTGTTTTAAGGTGAAAAACCCAATGCTCTGGCTGAACCTCGCGGTGAGGAGGAGGCTCTGACTAAGAAAGGAAAGAAAAAGAAAAGTGTTCGGTGGGCGGAAGAGGATCATCTCAAAGAGTACTTCTACTTTGATCTGGATGAGACTGAGAGAGGTAAAGCAGCACTTTCTTTACTTACACTGCGGTTTGTAAGGTTTTTCAGTTTGTAAGTCTAGTCAATTAAAAAATACAGTAAAATGAATCCTATTATTACAATATAAAACTATTAAAACCTGAAAATACTTGTGGGATTTGTTCAGTAATAATCCTCACTCCTTTTCTCTCTGTCTCAGTGAACGTTAATAAAATTAAGGACTTCGGCGAGGCGGCCAAACGGGAGCTGATGATGGACAGGCAGACGTTTGAAATGGCTCGTCGTCATTCTCACGATGCCATGGAGGAGAGGGTGCCCTGGACTCCTCCTCGACCTTTGACCCTCATAGGCAGTCTGGTCATTCCTGCTTCCAGCAGCAGAGAGAAGATGATCCAGAGAGACCGAGAGATGGGCATTCTGCAGGAGATCTTCCTCAGCAAAGAGAGGTAAGACAACGCATGAAACAACATTCGCAAGACATTTAATGACCACAATATAGTGTATATAGTCAAAAATAGGTTTATAATATTATATATTATTTTAGCTTTAACGAAAAAAGTTTTTAATAGATGCTTAAATAAAACCTTGCACGAATGAATGATCCACACTGGTGAATGAAGTAAACAGGGTTAATTGTGTTCAGGAGCTTTGAATGGACTTATATGGCTTGTTTCCTTTCTCTCTGCAGTGTTCCAGACAGTCCTCATGAGCCCGACCCTGAGCCGTATGAGCCCATGCCTCCTCGTCTCATCCCACTGGACGAAGTAAGACAGCCAGTGACCTTTTCATATGCTTTCCCCTTCCATTTCTTTCTTTCATTTGACCGTATCAGACGTGGTATGTTGATGAGCTCTTTCCTCTGTGGTTTTGTAGGACAGCAGTATGGAGGAGAGTTACATGGAGCCCGCTGACACCCTGGCCTCCGGCGGCTCTAATGAAAGCTCCAAGCTGCCTCCTGTTCTAGCTAACCTCATGGGAAGTCTGGGCAACAGCGGCCGCAGCCCTCAGGCGCAAGGCAACGCCCCAGCAGCCAGTAATAACCCCGCTGTCAATGTGCAGGAACTGCTCTCATCTATCATGGTAAGATTTAATGGATCTGTAATGTTATTTACCAGGAGAATGTGTAAAGGCTTTTATTTGAAGCGTCTCCTCTGGTTTTCAGGGTGCTCAGGGATCTAACCAGTCTCCAGAGGACCTGATCAAACAGCCGGATTTCTCTGATAAGATCAAGCAGCTTTTGGGCTCTCTGCAGCAAAACCAGAACCAGAATCCGAATCAGAACCAACCTCCCCATGCTCCGCCAAGTACGTCTTTGCTCTCTTTCATCTGTTTCAACACTATTTAGTGTTGTTCATATACAACTGTAATATTTATTCATATTTTAAATTACTCTTTTGTTTTTTCCTTTTTTGTTTAGTCACATTTAAGTTGTTAGCTTTTTTATGTATGTTTTTAAAATATTTTTTATTTAGGTTTATTTCAGCAGTAGTTGAATATAATTTTTTTCTTTTTACTATTTTTTTTCTAATTTCTAAGGTTTTAATTTTAGTAACTTTTTTTGTGATTTAAAAAAATATATATTTTATTGATTTTATTAGTTTATTCAGCTTTAATTTCAGTTTTAGTTTCAGTAACTTATTAGCCTTTTTTGTTTGTTTGTTTTCCATTTAATATCTTTAATTTTATTTCAGTAAACTAAAGCCTTTTATTATTAGTTTTAGTTCACCATAACACTGATGTGTTGAGGAATAACTGGATGGTGGTTCAGCAGCATCTTTAATGTTCTGTTTCCCTCACTTCATAGTGAACACGGGTCTGCTTGGCCATGGCCCCGGCATGAACAACATGAACAACATGCCGATGCCCATGAACGGTGGTTTCCCTCCAAACAAGCCCCCTGGACCACATTTCAACCATCCTCCTCCTCCTCCCCACGGCCACGGCCCACCCTTCAACCCCGGCGGCCCCCGCATGATGGGTCCTCCTCCCGGTCCGCCGGGCCGCGGGGCGGACAACGGCAACTACTGGGGCGACGACTCCATGAGAGGAGGCCCACACCGGGGAGGACACTTCCACCGGGGCAGAGGGAGAGGAGGAGACCCGGGCTTCAGAGGACGAGGGGGACGCGGAGGACCACGTGGGGGACACAACAACATGGGTGGTAAGGTTGACTGCCAAACTCTTTTAATTTTCCAGCATTTAAAACGAGCACGTAAATATGATTCTTTTTTGTTCGATTTCAGACATGTCAAAAAGGCCGGTTTGTCGTCACTTCATGATGAAGGGAAACTGTCGGTATGAAAACAACTGTGCGTTTTACCACCCCGGTGTAAACGGCCCACCTCTTCCTCCCCAGCACGGACACTAACACACTGACAACTGCTGTTCCTTGAACTCACCACTAGTGGGCAACAGGACTCAAAGTGAGCCTCGTAACTGAACCGCTCCATCCCTCCTGCTTCCTCTGACTGTACAGTTGCTTCATTGGATCTGAACAGTAATAGAACTTTCCCTCATCTGGAAAGCTGTGAGAAGATCCGAGATCCTCTGTGAAGAGACTACCTGTATATAGTGATTCCTGGATATGTCTATTTTTATTGTGAATCTGTGTACCACTGACCTGACTGCTAAAGATTGTACTACATAACTCTAGAACCACTAGGACGTGATGTAAATGATTGTCTTCAGCCAGTGGCCGACAGTTCCTTAAGCTTCTCCTGCTGGCAAGAACCCAAGATACTGGATGTGCAGTTCTCTAAATAATAATTCACACGTCAGTCATTCTTTGATCAATGAAATCGATACTTTTTGATAGTTTATTTTCAGGTTTCTTGCGAAGAGGGAGAAACCGTACTTCTATGAAATGTGTAGATGCCTCCCACACGGTCCTTGTATTATTATAATTTTTTTTTTTCATTCAATCTACGATTTTTAGTTTCTAAAAGATACTCCGCAGCACTGAAATGTATTTATGAATTGGCATTATGTTCCCCCGAAATTGGAAATAGTATGTACTCGAGGGGTCAGTTTGTCAGCATTTTTGAAGTCCCACTGAATACTTGAATCGATACTTTGTGATGGAAAGTGATCCTAGCCTGCTAAAGAAACATCCGCTGTTGTTCTGTGTAGCGTGACAATCAGGAGAATCAGTGATGTTGATGCTGTGGCTTGATTTGCTGTGTGTTCATGTTCTCGGATGTTCCCGTGCGGGTCTGTCCTGCTCTATCAGTGTTCAGCTGATCCTAACCCGGGCTGCAAACCACTATCATCAAGGCCAAACGTATTCAGGTGTTTTCTGTGAAAACAGTGGCCATTGTCTCTTGTGGGACTTGATTTTCTTTTTCTTTTTTTTGTTACGATTCGCTTTGTTCCCATGATTTTATTTTGATACAAGTCTGATGATTTTGCTTTTTCTATTGTTGTCGGAGAGATGTCTATGTGTCAGAGCGCCACATAAACACAATAAAAGGCACATTCAGAAATGTAAGGTGTTTTTCTACTTGTGAATTAATAAAGCTTACATGCCGTTTTCTCTCAAGTGAACTGTTCTTTTCGGAGCAAGTGTCAATATATAAGGAGCACTCTCTCTCAGTGCCTGTTTGCTTTTTTCACTTCTTAATGGCTGGTTGTTTGAATATGTCAAACAAGGTTACGTTAGGATCCTACGCAATCCCACTGAATTCTCCTCCCCCTCTTATGGCAGTGCGGTCAGATGGCTAACAGTCCTCTGCGGTGCGTTTGTCTTCCTGGCCGTCAGATCCGTGTTCTCAGGGCGGAGTCGGTGCAGATGGCTGCTGGAGTGTGTGATCAGGGGTGGTCTGTGCACCCAGCCCTCGAGGACAAATATTGACTTCAGCTTCAGAGAATTTCTGCCTGTGAGCGAGGTGCAGGAAGGATTAATTAGAGTTAAGGACACCTCAGCATTTCATTCATCCTATGTGGCGTTCATTTCATTTTTACAAGCTTTCAGTGTGTCCTCTTCAGCCACTGTACAGGAAAAATGCTACCGGAAATAAATCTAGGTCTGTGCTGTGTATAAAAAGATCCAAGCAGTTTTGTGATCGTGATGTAATGCTAGATTGCTGCTGACAAATGTTCTTTTACATTCTTTTATTTCCCAGGAAATAATTTGTTTAATGTTTATTTCAAGATAACCGGTAAATCAAACAAAATGTGTTCAGATAAGTAACTAATTTTGGTAACGGAGCTGCAATAAATGTAAGAATGGAAGTAAATGTAAATGCATGGATTCTATTTTTCGAACGTTTTGGGGTCAGTGAGAATTATTTTATTTTATAAGGACACATTAAACTGATCAAAAGTGACCGTAAAGATCGTTACAAAAAAAATATTCAAATTATATAGTTTTATTATTTAAATTATAAAAAATATATAATATTATATATTATAGAATATATTATTACAAACTGTTGAAATACAAAATATATTTATATTAGCATTTTATTAATATAAATGTTATATACAGTATATAAACATTGTGCATTGTTATATTCTTTTATACAAATATTGTTATTTCAAATATTTCTATTAATCAAAGAATCTTGATAAACGAATATATCAATAATCAATAGTGCATGGTTTCCACTGAAACATTAATCACAACTGCTTTCAACATTGATAATAATAAAAATGTTTCTTGAGCAGCATTTCGGAAAGATTTCGGGAGGATCGCGTGACACTGAAGACTGGAGTAATGGTGCTGAAAACACAATTTGTCACATTTAATTAGATAAGATACTAAGATTATATTATTAAAATACATTTTATTGTATTATTTAAAATTATTTTATTATGTATTTTGGGCTATTATTATACAGTATGTTCATTATTATTATTATTATTATTATATACATTTCCTGAAGGTTAAGCACCTTTTACTTTGTCATAAGGGTTAAAAAAATAATAATAGTTGTTGCCTTAGTTGAATCACATCCTCAGCTGTTTCGTTCGTGCCAAAGCTTTAGTTTGTGAGTGGGAGTAAGTCATACCCGTCATTTTCAGCACAATATAGGGGCAGTGAAACGTCCAGCTGAAGGACAGAGAGTGAAGTCATAAAGACTGGATTCATTGAGTCTTGAGTGGAGTTGTTTGTCGTGAAGGCCCTGACTCCATTCCACTCGGCACAAAGACACCATTGATCCTCCGCTGTCACATTATCCCACAGCCACTAGTGGAAAGAGGCTTTGCCAGGCCTTCGTTTCAGAGGAGATGAAATCAGTTAAACATGCACCTCTCCAGTTTACAGCAATGATTTGGTCCAGAAATGTTAACGCAGTCTGTATGTTTGAACAACTCGACAGAGGATGTTACACAATAACATTTACAACTGCCATGTAATAAACATATCAGCAAATTATTACACTAAAAGGTCACTGGTGATGCTTTTCCTTTATTAGAATTAATATGGAAAGGTGATAGAATAATAAAATAAAATGAAAAATGAAATAAAATACAATTTAGTTTAATTAAAATAAAACGTGGTGCTTTTCCCTTCATTATATTTAATGCAAATAAAAAAATAAAAATAAAATACTTTAAATATTATTAACATAAAAGGTGTTGATTTTCCTTTTAATAAAATAAAATATAAGAATATATATATATATATATATATATATATATATATATATATATATATATATATATATATATATATATATATATATATATATATATATATTAGAACCTTTATTAGAATTAGACTTTATTACAAAAGTGGTTGAAGTAATAAAATGAGAGAACTGAAAAAAATATTGAAAATAAAATGAATGATTTTTTTAAATAATAAAACAATAACGAATTAATAAAATAATGTAAAATAATAATAATGATAATAATAAACGGTTACACAGAAAAAGTTACACCAAAAGTCATCTTCATTCAGAATCAGTCATCTTAAGGACACGTCAGTCCTTTCGAAGGAACGGTGCTCAATAAACTTCCTTTTGAGCGCTTCATTAAGCAAATGTTTGCAAGGCAGGATTTCACCGGCAAACTACGCTTTGTATATGGACTCTTAAGAATCCTGTGTACAATACACACCCTATTATATTACAAAAAACAGGTTAGAATGCACTAGTACCTTATAATGTCAAAATATTCCTACAAATAGTAGATTTCCTTCAGATGCAATTATACACTGTTTACAAACATACTGCACAGTTAGATTATAATCTAATATAATATGATAAAAATATGCATCAAGATATTCCTGCGTAATAAAGAGATTTCTTTTTCTAGCACCACGTCATGCCTCAAATTACAAAAGCCCATTAATGTACCCCTCTGACATCACAGCTCCGAGCTCAGCCAATCCTAAAAAGCCCAATCATGCTTGTCTTCAATTGCGTATCACGACTATCTGCTGACCTGTCCTTGGCGCCGAGCCAAATAAAAGACTTAATGCAAAGTTTGCTTGCAAAATAAGAGGGAATAGATTAAAGCGCAGAATCAAATTCCAGAACAGAAGAGAGGTGGGCGGAGCCTCAGGTGAACAGGTATAAGAGCCGTACAGGTGAGAGACAGAGAGAGAGAGAGACGAGGAGTCTGAGTCTGAACACACTCAACAGTGAAGCCGAAAACAGGTGAGGATTCCACATCACAGGGACTTTGCTCTGCTATATCTCTCTGGAGGTCGCTTTCAAGCGTTCAACACCATTAACTGCTGGGACTGATGTTAAATCATGCTTTATCATTTCCTAACAGCTATATATCAAAATGTTTTGTTTTTTTTCAGCTTGTAAAGATGCTTAAAGGAATACTCTCAGTGCTCTTGGTCCTGGTGACCTTGTCTTCAGCCATCGGAAAGCCTGAGAAGACCACTCCCAAGAAAGAGAAGAGGATTCCTCAGACTCTCTCCAGAGGTCAGCTTCATGAAAGCATGCCAAAATATTGCTTTTTTGCAGCTTTTATAAAAGTTGCTTTGGTGAGCTGTTGGAATAGCATGACTGAAGCTAGATATGTACTATGTAGAAAGCGGTAAAGGGAAATGTTTCTAGTTCTTTGCTGTGTGAAATGCTGTCTCATACCTTTGTGCAGTATTGAGTAGATGTTGGTTTTTAGGATTCATATTCAGTTTTCTTTTCCTTTCAGGATGGGGCGATCAGCTAATTTGGGCACAGACGTACGAGGAAGCTCTGTTTTGGTCACGATCCAAGTGAGAAAAATGATTATATTATACAGAATTATAGAGTATGGTGTTAAAATTTAAGTACCTCTGTGTGTATAGAAGGTCTGTTGATGAACTTGTATGATGTGTTTAATTAGGAACAAGCCCCTCATGGTCATCTTTCATCTGGAGGACTGTCCCCACAGCCAGTGTAAGGACTGATTTTTATTTTGACATTTTCACTGTTGGTTAGTTTACAATTCTCCATTTTTTCTTCATGTTTGTATTATGATTTTAATTTTTACATGCTTCATATTATTTCGTCAGCTCTGAAGAAGGCCTTCGCTGAGGATAAAGACATCCAGAAGCTGGCCGATGAAGATTTTGTGATCTTGAACTTGGTGGTGAGTAAAAAATGTTCTACCATTTGTTAACAGTTAATTAGCCTACACTAGTTAAACATATTTCTAAAGCATTCATTAATCTCAGTTAATGTTAATTCCATTATCTACCAATACGAAATTCAACACTGTAAATGAACAGGCCTTTTACTATATACCTATTATTTTTATAAACATTTTTATTAGGCTAACTAACATAAAGATTTATGAATACTGCAACCACAGTATTGCTCATGGTTAATGTATAATGCAGTCTGTGTCTTAATCTGTAGGCTGTAGTCTGTCTGTTATGTGTATAAATGTCTGTAAAGGGAACTGTCTTGTCTTTTACAGTACGAAACCACAGATAAACACTTGTCTCCTGATGGCCAGTACGTTCCCAGAATCCTCTTCGTCGGTGAGTTGATTTAATCATGACTCATACATAAGTAATGCTACACATTATGAAGTATTGTGCATAAATGATTCAGTCCTTCTCGTTTGCCAGATCCCTCCATGACTGTTCGTGCAGATATCACTGGCCGCTATTCCAACCGTTTGTACGCCTATGAACCTGCGGATATGAAACTCTGTAAGTCTGAAAGCTGTTTTAATGCCAAAAATAAGTTACTCCCCGTCACCAGACTGACATCATCATTCGTCTGGTTTTATTTCCACAGTGTTGAGCAACATGCAAAGAGCCCTGAAGTTTCTGAAGACAGAGTTGTGAACACACAAGCCCAGCAGAAAGGATATTACTTCCCTGAGGGTCACTTTTATTCTGTCATTTGTTTACTGACGGCATGTAACGCACTGTAAAGCCCTGTACAAAATTACAATATGTTCTTTGAGTAGATTGTTACGGTAAACTTCAGGCTTTCTTTTCAGGTTTTTTTTTTTCCAATAAATGAAGTTGTTTGAAAATTTGTTTCTCCTGGTAATTTGCTTATGCTGTTATGTTCGCACCGTTTATTCAAAGCAGAGGTCATGTGGGTTTTCCAGTTAAAGGGACAGTTCACACAAAAATGAAAGTTCTGTCGTCATTTATAACCTTTATGGGTTTCTTTCTTCTGCTAAACAGTAATCCACACGACTCCAGTCCATCAATTAATGTCTAATGAAGCAAAAGGCAGTGTGTTTCTAACAAATCCATCAAGGCTTTTAATACTTCTAAGCTTCATTCAATAATCCATAATAACTTTCTCCAGAGAAAAGTGCATCCCCATGTCATTCCAAAACAATAATTTGATTCAGACAAGCTGACTTTTTCACTGGACATAGCATTATAATGGATAGAAGTGTCATGTTTTAGCCGGAAACAAGGGTTTTAAGCTAAACTTGTCTTAATGATTGATTTGTTTAGTAGAAAAACAGAGCTTTAAATTTTGAAAGATGAGATCTAAAGATTTTTGCAATGTTTTTATCAGCTGTTTTGACACTCATTCTGACGGCACCCATTCACTGCAGAGGATCCATTGGCGATGCTAAATTTCTCCAAAGTTCTGTCATCATTTAAAACCTTTATGGGGTTCTTTCTTCTGCTAAACACATATGAAGATATATATATATATATATAATGTTGGTAACCGAATAGTTGTTGGTAGCCATTGACTTCCACACTATGAAAAAAATAAATAATACAGTGGAAGTCAAAGGCTACCGCTAGACAGTGTGTGTAACTGTCCCTTTAACGGAGTCTCCTCCGGCTAGTATCCTGGTGGGAGGAGTTAGAGTAACTGGCAGCATGTTTTCCTGAGCCATACTGTTGCCTGGCTACTAGCTGCCTTTGTTATACACTGAGCTCTTGGCCTGAGCGTGTCAGTCTCTGATTGGTTTGAGTTTAAAGGAAGTTGCTCTACTGAAATACTCCTTAAAGGATTACAGACAATACAAGCATTAGCCCTAAGTAATGTGGAAACCCAACAATTAAGTTATACAAAGACAAAACTGGCCAAGGTACAATTGTGTCCTCAGGGTCTTTATTTTTTTTAGACAGCGTAGTTCACAGAACCATTGGATATAGGTGTACATTTCAATAAAGAATTCATGCACGAAGCCAAAACGATACACAAAATCTAATTGGTAAACTAAGTAACACACACATAATAGAAAATAAAACAAGCAGATAAATATGCAGTATGAGATCATTAAACAGGGCTCAAGAAAACTTCTATCAATTGTTTAATTTTCAAATAGCATTTTCATACTAATTATGAAGTCCAACAGTATATATAGCATTCTGACAGTTAGCCTATTTATTGCAACTTTATTGCATTAGCAATAACGGGCAACTTCAGTTTAATGCATTTTAATAATTCGTGCTAATTTGATAATGTGTGCATTTAATATAAGAAATTGATGTGGAATTGATATGGACACATTTTGATATAAGCATATATAAACTGTCGACATAAATAGTGTCATGCATGTTTTGATCACAGCAGCTCATTTTCTGTTAATATTTTCTTTTTTTTATATATCACATAAAACTGTTAACATAAAATCAAATGGTGTTTGTTGTTTAGCCCATTAGTGTAGGTACTGCAAACTGGGTTTTAGTGTTCTGTTCTTTCATTGAGAGGAATTCTTCAAGCATAAGTACAACCTCATAACGTATAGTACAGTGCTGTCACACTGTACTCTTGGAAAATCAAGCACATATAATAATATATAGCAGCAAGAACACGCAGGCTGGTCTCCTCTTCAGTAAAAGCAAACGCACACTCTCTTTAACAACTCCAGAAATCCAGTGGTCAGAAGACAAATCCAGAGAATTCAGCATAGGGATCAAACCTACAGGAAGGCGCTGGGATTCGCCCGCGGGTCCTTTTGGTTTCTGTATCTATAAGTCAGCCAAACTCCCAGGATCTGAAACAAGCAGGAAACTAAAAGTTAACCGCTGAAAAGTGTAGTTCACCTAAAATTTTTTTACTTGTAGATGAGGTTGTTTCTTCATCAGAAAAAATGTAGAGAAATTTAGCATTACATCACTTGCTCACCAATGGATTCTATGCAGTGAATGGGTGCCGTCAGAATGAGAGTCCAAACAGCTGATATAAATATCCCAATAAACCATAAGTAATCCACACGACTCCAGTCCATCAATTAATTTCTAATGAAACAAAAAGCAGTGTGTTTCTAACAAATCCATAAAGGCTTTTAACACTTCTAATCCATAATAACTTTCTCCAGAGAAAAGTGCATCCCAATGTCACCCCAAAACAATAAACACAATTATTTTGGACCATTTTCAATTGTAAACTGTGATTGATCTTTGCATATTTCATTCCTGATTCAGACGAGTTGACGTTTTCACTGGACATAGCAATATAATGGAAAGAAGTGTCATGTTTTAGCCGGAAGCAAGGGTTTTAAGCTAAACATGTCTTAATGACGGATTTGTTTAGTAGAAAAACAGAGCTTTAAATTTTAAAAGATGTGATCTAAAGATTTTTGTAATGTTTTTATCAGCTGTTTTGACGGCACCCATTCACTGCAGAGGATCCATTGGCGATTTCTTGGATGGCCTGAGGGTGAGTACATCTTCAGCAAGTATTCATTTTCTGGGTAAACCACTCCTTCAACATGTATTCCGTACTAGTCTTTCTTTTTTAAGATGCCTGACAATGAGGAAAGATCCAGAAAAAATTCTGGTTGTGAAGAATCTGAAAGAAGAGAAAGCCGGAGTTAGTTTTGCAGGCTGACCTCTGTGAAGCTGAAGAAGAGGCCGATCCCTCCGACGAAGCGCAGCACCTCACCGGCGTGCTCCTGGATCTTTGCTGCACATGTGGTGCAAGTGCCGTAACGAAAGCAGGGCTGCACAAGGGCAAAAAAAATAAACACATTGACAAGAGCACCAAGTTATTATAACAGAACAAATTATGTGTTTGTCTTCTTTGAACTTGTCACATACTTGCAGTTCATTATGTTTTCATTAGCATTCAAATTAGTAGCACAACTATTATCACCCACACAGGTGTCATTTATATCATTCAGCATATGCAGTGCTACAGGAACACTACAAAAGAACAATCAAACTTGTGTATCGGAGGAAATTACAGCGGCGCAGCTTCCATTGATATCCATGTGAGAGAAACCGCAGCAGTTCAGACTCTTCTCCACGTCCCTCTGAGTGCTCAGAGAGTTATTCCAGCCCACCTCCAACAGCTGATTCTACACACAGGGATGAAACACATGAGAACGCATGACAAAATACTATACAAAATACTAAACACTCGGTTTATACAGATCTGAGTTTGCAGGGGTCTAATTGGCAGGTGTAGAAAAAAAGTTAATTTAAAATATTTGGGGGGAGAATCTAAATTTTTTCTTTTTATATATATGCCATTCCATTGTTTAAGGACAGTGAGATTTTTTACGTCTACGTTCAAGTTCTTTATGCTCACCAAGGCTGCATTTATTTGATCAAAAATACAGTAAAAACAGCAATATTGTGAAATATTATTACCATTTGAAATAAATATTTTCTATTCCAAAACATTTTAAACCATATTTTTTTCCTGTGATCATTACTCCAGTCTTCAGTGTCACATGATCCTTCAGAAATCAATTTAATATGCTGCTCAAGAAACCTTTCTTCTTATTGATATTAAAAACAGTTGTGCTACTCAATATTTTTGTGGAAACCATGATACTATTTTCAGGATATATCTATATATTTATTTTATTTGTCATAGGCTCAATACTTATAAATACTTTTGATCAATATTATGCATCCAAGTTGAATTAAAGCATTAATTTTAGTAATTAATATTACTTTCAAAAATGTTATCTTACCTGTTGCTCCTCACTGATAGCCAGACATGCACTAGACACTGAAAACTGAACTACAAATACCAGCGACAGGATGATCATATACTATTGTCAATGAATTAAGGATTAAAACACAAACATACAATGCAGAAATATTAATAATGCCACTATTAACACCAAGTCTACCACTATCTTCAGTAGAAATTAAAAATCTGTATAAAATATCAGAACTTTCAATAAAACAAAATTAGATTCAACAAGACATAAAGGAAATTAAGGCACATTTGGTGGTTGTTTGTGGGTTTTCTATTGAAATCCAATAATAAATGGCAATGCAGAATTGTATTACGCTGTAAGCTATGCTTAAAATACAAACATGACTTATTTTATGTTTTATTGAGTATGAAATTTAATATACAGAAATAGTCTCCTATCCCTAAACAGACTACCAGAAGGATCATGCAATCATATATAAACTTCTTCCAGGGAATTTTTAGTAATGGCCCAAATTCATTTTGGGATTAGTTCATTTTATTTCGTTTGAGAGTTTTTTTTTTTTTTTTTTTTTTTTTTTTTTTTTTGTGCGCTGTCATTTGTCATGTTAACTGCACCACTCTATGGTCACAGAGTGAAGTGCATTACATGAGCACATCATAATCATGTCTCATCTCCAAAAGCAATGAAGAAAAACACAGAGCATCTCATGCAATGAAATGCAAACATACATTATTTAACACGCACTCTGTTTTGTTTGCATGAGGCCATTTCAAATAAATATGTGAAAATGTATACATTTTTGATACATTAGAAAGAAAATCAATATAATTATCTAAGCCATTTTATTCCAATTAATCATTTTTGACTGATTGCACAGTTTGACTCCAGCGGTGTCCAGTTTACCAGAAGAAACTGCACACTACAAGCATGGATACAACAAAAAAATTAGGATTACATCAGTAACTTTCACACCCTGGTATAATTATTGCAAAACAGTTACAATTATTTATTCATTCTGCATTTTTTCAAAACCCGAACAAATGAGATGTAGAGCACCAGATGATCACAGTAAAGGATACAAAGAACAGCAGAACCTGGTGGTGCTTCATGGCACCAATAAGTCCAGCTAGGGCAACAAAGAAGAGGAAGACCCCCACTCCAATGATGCCACCCACCACCTGGAAGCTCGACACCAACCCAAAACACTTGCCCCAGGCGGCGATGCCAATCATCAGCAAACTCACCATCTGAAGACCGGGAGGAACAGTGCTGTTAGTGTTAAAAAACGATTAAAAGACACTCATTAATGGAAATAAAGTGGATATGGAAAACTAAAATTGAAATAGGAGTATAGGTGAAATAAATAAGTTGACGTAATAAAGATACTAAATGTAAAGCTGAAATATAAATTAAAGCTAAATAGGAATAAAAATAAATAAATAAATAAAAAATAGCACCAAAACTGAAATTATAATGAAAGCCTGAATGAAAGCCAAATCAAAATATTAATAAAACTATTATAGTCATTCTCAGGAGATTCCACTTTATCTTATTATACATAAATGTTTTGATTTTCAATATTTTATATAATATGAATTACATTTTCCTGATTCAAAAAGAGACATGCCCTACAATATTCAGTTAAGTGGTCAACTTTTTCCAAAAATGTTTAATAATGATGACAGATTATTAAATATCTAGTTATAGCCTAGGAAAAACTAAAAAGTTACTAATTGATAGACTAATTAAATGAAACACACACACACACACACACGCACAGTTAAAGTGAAATCAGATATACAGTTAAAGTTAAATCTATAAAACAATGTGACTGGGTTCAGGTTTCTGTTAATTCTGTCAGTGGTGATTCATGGGAACACAAATGGCTCAGTTTTCTGTGAATGGCCCACCAAACAGCTGCGATGCCACTTGAGCAATAAAACACAAGCACACATTATAAAACTAAATGTTTCAGCCAATTCATCCCTTAAAGCTGAAATGAATATGTTGGGGTTAGTCCATTTTGCTCTCATTGACCAAGAAAGGGAAATGACCCCTGAGCTTCTGCTTCCATCTATTAATGATGCCAGCTGATAATAATGTTTTCTTGAATAGTGAGTACAGACAAGAGCTTATTCAGCACACAGTATCAGCTCCAGACTAATGAAGCAGGATATCTGCATAAGAAGAACAAAAGCAGGATGTGACTTTGCCCAAACAGACGAGTTGCGAGGAAACCGGGATGTTATTCTACAGGCTTGCGCGTGAAACCAGAACCGCTCGTCGGCCTCATTCCACACAAAGAATCTCTCTAAATAATTCACATGAATCCTGAGACACAGAGGACTGCAATACAGACACACAGACACAACATTTCTTGTATGAGTATTTGTAAAGCAGATGTGCTAATGTCATGATAAAGGCCGATGAAGATGCTCCATATGCTTGCTTCTATTCTCGCCTTGGTTACTCACCACATAGAGGATGTTGAGCGCGCACAGGGAGTTCTTGGAGCAGGTGAATCCAGCGCAACCCATCTTGAATGTTGTTTTTCCTTTCCACACAAAAGCTTTCACCCCTTGTTAATTTCTGCTTTTGGAAATATCAGTTACATGACAAGCAAATCGAACAATTTAAGAGACGAAATTGTAGCTGAGCACGAGAGAATAAGACGCGTGTGGTTCAGACCAATTCACAGTGAATGCTGATGCACGAGTGGTTGCCAGATCCCAAAAATAAAACCCATCCTTTTTTTTTTTTTTTTTTTTTTGTAAAGGATGAAGTTGAGCTGCTTAGTGTTGGAGTGAAGTGAAAGTGACATGCATTCCCATACATTGCATTGTTTGACTGCAAATGTAATAATATAATAGTTGTTTGTTCCCGTATTTAAAAATTACATGATTGCACACAGTTGAGGCACAGTAGATATGCTATAGTGATCCTTAGCTTTCTCCCCCTTGGACTGTAAATGAAAACACGTCTGCCACTAAACTAACAAATTGTACTTATATGATTTAACTTACATAATTTGTATAACTATAATGGTGTATAAAACAATATACAATACATTATATATTATTTGAATTAATATAATTAACTATTTTATAAAATGTACTTTAGAATTTATTTATTGTATAATGAATATGCTGCATAGATGATAAAAAAAAAAAAAAAAAAAAAAAAAAAAAACTACTGGTGCCCTCTCACTAAATAGGTTCCTCTGGCAGGCTCCTTTCAAATAACTAGGAGCAAATAAATAATAATACCAATACTACTACTAATAATGATAATAATAATAATTCTAACAACAACTCATTACTCATTTACACATTTTTTTTGACACGCTAAAAACTAAAATATTCTCATAAAATATTTGTACACATTTTATAAGCGCAAGTTACATATTCCAAGGGGGCTTTACTCCGACTTGGCAACCATGTACGGAGGCGGGACTGGCTGTGCGGGTCAGATTGATTGGTCGGTTTTTCTTGAATGATGATCACACAGACTCACTGACAGGACGTGGTTTGCACCACCTCCCCTTGGTAACAGATGCGAGGACAAGCATTTATTTGAGACTACGATTATGAAAATGTTGATTATAGTATGTGTACTAATATAATTAACTAAATGGGTTAGCAAATAATCCGTGATATTGCTACATATTGTGCATTTTCCAGTTTATGCCTACGTGTCTGTATTCGCAAAGTAAAGAAATGAAAGAAAATATTACATTAGGTTTAACATTTTCCATCCTTATTTATTTATTTGTTTACTTATTTATTTTTTAAAATCTTAATTAACGTGAAGTGTATTATAGGTGGGCCAGGACTTTTTGTCAGAATTTTTATATACAGTTGATTAAATACAAGTTTTGACATTTGTGACAAAATGCCGCATGTCAGTGGATGAAATAATATGTCACAATGGAAACTTGGCTACTATTAAACAGTCCATTACAAGTTTTTAAGTATTTAAACAGTCAAATATTTATGAAACACAACATCCTCATGTTACATCTAGCCCTGGTATCTGCTTTAGAGCTAAATAATGTAACATGCATTATAGATGACTTCAAGTAATAATAGGCTACTATAAATGCATAATCATATCTTTGACTGTCTATGATAATCACACCCCAGGAGCAAATGCATAAAAATGATTATGATTAAGTTTTAGATTCAGCATATTAACCTTTTCATTTTAATTGAAGGGATAGTTCACTTTTTCTTCTTCTGCTGAACATAAAAGAAGGTATTTCGAAGAATAATAACCAAACTTTTCATGGTAGCCACTGACGAAAAAAATACTATGGAAGTCAATGGCTACCATCAAAAGAAACTCTTTTTTTATTGTATTTTTTTTGGGATTAAACCTTTAGCAATGTGATCTGAAACATGTAATGTGAGTGTAAATTCCTCTTTAATAGATGTGCTGTTGCAGACACTAGAGGGCAGTCTGCTCCAGTCCAGATACACAGGTTTTCCTGAGGCACAGAGATAATAAGAGTAAAAGTTGACCCGCCAGTGAGAGAAGAGAACAGAAGCGGGCTGTGTTCACATCTCAAGGGCCTCTGGGCACTTACACAGTCCGAGTCTACGGGATGAGAAAGTGCCTTCTGCTAAATGAAAGATGATTGTACTGTATGAAAGGTATGATGTGAAGGTTTTCATGACTCTTTAATTATACTGTTATGCAAAGCAAATGTTCCGATCACGTTTTTCAGTCATACTGGTCAATATATAATAAAGTAAACAAAATGCACAATATTTGCAACACAAAGTAAATGCAATCTAATTGTTTTTATATACAAGTTTCTTGCATTTTTTCCAAAAGCGTTTTAATCCATTGACCACGAGGTGGCAGCAAAGTCTGTTTTTTAGTTTTACGACTTTTAATTGTTTTTTTATTTTTAGATTTTGTTTTTATTTTATTTTAATTTCTATGAAAATGTTCGTTATGTTTTAATTTTCTTGTGTTTTTTGTAATTTTTTTAAAAATATATCTATAAAATGTTATATTTAGTTTTTAGTTTTTGTTATTTTATATATCAAATTAAACTTAATGAAAACGTGATGTGAAATGACAAGTTATTTTGACAAATATCTTAAGTAAAAATAAGTCGATAAATACATACATTTTCGTAGATTTTATTTTATCTCCATTATTTTTTATTTTTATTAATTAACACACACACATTTTACACACAATTAACACACATTACTCATTTAATTGAGTGTATTCCCCTCTATTTGGCAGAAAATGGACATGACACCTGAGCAACTCCTGATGGTCTTGTCAATGTTGTTAATGGTGTTAAAAGCAGCGGATATTAGTCTGACTGGAGGCTTTTCTCTTCAAGATTCACCACACATTGCAGATGTCACATTATCTCAGCTTCTTGATTGTGATGCTGCTGTTGTGAACTCATTATCACCTTTTTATTTCTTCAGTTGTGCTGATATATGCATCTCACATTTGAACACAGAGAAAAAAAAAGTGATAAAACGTCCCTGTTTTCTGATCTCAATATTAAAGTGCGACGATCGCAGAGAACATTAGTTGCTGGTTTGCCCTTGAGAGGGTGATAAGTTCTAGATTTGGCACCCATACTTATTCAGCGTGTCCTATTTTAGCCACTATAAAGGGGTGCGGTAAAAAGAAATCACACTAACCGCCCTGAATCTGTCAAAATCTTGTCCACACTGCTGGCTCTAACAGAAAATCATAGCATAATCCTTGGAAATGGCCACTATTTTATTGCCTTCAAGGCAACAGAGGGAGAAAGCTTGTTCAGCAACTAGCTGAGATTAAAGCCTGAGAGTTATTTTGCCTGTCTCACAACATATAAAATGATGTCTTTCATGGCACGCACATAAGCAAAGTCTCTTTGATCAACCACTTTAAGTATATATAAGATAAGTATGATTTTTTAATAATTCAAATAGAAAACCATTCTTTTAAATTTTAATAATATTTCACAATGTTCTTACTGTATTTTTGATCAAATAAATGCAACATTGGTAAACAGTAAAAGACATAAAAAACATAAATCATTTATATTGCTAAATAGATATATTAAACCACTGATAACCATATGCAAAAACCTCAATAGTGCTGTCATCCAAGATCATATACTTACATTTCTGCCTAAATTACAGTGAATTGCCAATAAAGCAATTTCAAACAGTTAAGAGCATTTTTAAGAGACTCACAGTCTCCTGAAATAAGACCCCACTGACAGATCTGAGCCCCTGATGAAGATGAAGGATTACCCCGGTGCTTTCTGTGCACTTTATTCATGCTTTTTTGATGACATGCACTACAAGCACATTTGAAATGAACCTTCTATTACTACTGAATGAGTGTGAAATCTTTGGGATGTGCACCGCTCCATCTCTCCGGGGTCCTGTAGGTTTTTTTTTATCTGGTGATGGTACATTAACGCTCTCAGAAGTCCCCTGCCGGCACATTCTTTCAGTTATGTCACGGCCCCACAGATTTTTCACAGACCTGTTATATCAAGAGAGGACTTCAAAAGCTTTCAGAAGACAAGACACCATCCATTTACAATGAGCAGCACATTCCGGAGTCTTAAAAGCTCACCCTCGACCTCTCTTTCCCTCCTCTGCGCTAACATAGCTTTTGACTTGGGCCCGCTAGAGTGCAGGACGAGTTATTCACAATATCACACTCAGTTACAGCAGAAAAATGTATTGATACACAATATTATTAAGGGTGCTTGCTAAATTGGAATAAATATCCAACCTGAAGTATTAAACTTTGAACTGTAAACTTTGAACTTGTCCAGCGCTTGTTTGTGCATTAGACCTGAATGAAACCTCAAATCATATTTTGTTGAGGAGAGGAAGCACGTATTTCTTTCAAAGTATTTTACCTGGATTTTCACCATGTCACGACATAAAATTAATGAAAAATTTCATAGATTTATATTTACAGCAACCATGGGCTGTTGTGACTTGGGCCAGTCATGTCAATAAGTTTTGCACAGGTAAAATGCAAAAAAATAATAATAACTTGTTTAATGAAATATTATATATATATATATATATATATATATATATATATATATATATATATATATATATATATATATATATATATACATACATACATACATACATACATACTTATATATATACATATATATATATATATATATATATATATATATATATATATATATATATATATATATAAATAAATAAGATGCCATTTGTTTTTAACTTTAGATGCCAATATATTGTACAAAATGTACTTTAAAGGGCAAGAAAATATATTTACGATGTATATATATATATATATTTAATTTATATATTTATAAATTAAAATGTATGAATATAAACTTCTGTTCAAAAGATTTTATTTATTTATAAAGAAGTATCTTGCTCTCCTCTGCATTTATTTGATAAAAAATACACTAAAAACTGTAACATTTTTACAATTTCAAATAACTGTTTTCTATTTTAATATATTTTAAAATGTAATTCATTAAAACTGGTAAAATATTTGTTAAACTTATATAATTTAATAACATGTCTTTATGTCATTTTTAAATACATTTTATGTTATGCTGAAAAAAAAACTTGTATAATGGTAGTGTATTTATATAAAAAATATTTAAAATGGCCAAAAAATATCTGAACTTGTTAAAAAAATGTATTTATGTAAATATATTGTATCATATATAAAGCTTTTTTTCTAAATTTGTATATTTGAATTATTCACACATTATATGCACAATGGATGTGAAGCAAGCAGATGATTTGATATTCCGCTTCGCTCTTTGCTGTCTTTCAGCCCTCTGCTCTAAAAGGTCATTTACACCCTCCATCCTCCGAGTGTTTGTGTCTTTGGCAGGCAGTGAGCCCGCGCGGGGGTGTGCACATGTGCTGGTGAAACACGGTCAGCCTGACATTGAGACGGGACTCGAGGGTGATAACCGCACTCAAGGCCTCGCTGTCAAGTGCTGAGGGCTCTTGTTAATTCGTTGACAGGCGATTAGGATCAGACACAGTCTGGCCATGGTAAGTGTGGCATAGTTTACTCATGGCGCTCTCCTTCCTTTCTGTTCTGGTTAATCTCCACTGTAGGCCACTGATGATTTACATAAGGCTCATATTCAGCCTAGCTTTTGAATTATGCATATACACACACCCCAGCCCGTTCGCATCTCATCGCTGTCTGCACTTTGAAAATGCACCGTGTGTGAGAGGTAATTAGTACCTTTAGTGCCGGAGCCACAGAGGTTCCCTCAAAGGAACTACGCAACTATAATGTCACTGACCTTGCAGATACTTAAATGTCTACTTCGTTTCAATACATATAGATTGACTAAAGTCAGCGGGGATATGAGAAATCTGTTCAGATGCTAATCTTGATGCACAAGTAATTATAAAGTCTTTTAATGTGATGGCACGCTGCCCAATGAAGGCCTTCAGTGAATGACATGAATGACAAACACCACATGGAGGCCACCTTTAGCACAGAAGACATTTTAAGTAAAAAGAAAAGGAAATTACTGGCTATTAACCCTAATCTGGTTGGTTCGTTTGAGGATGTGTGGCTTTCAGAGCTTCTGGGATGCTCTGGATCATGGCTTGAGGTGCACATGGCTGGGCTTATGTGTGAAGGGCAAAGTAAAGTTGGCAGTACGCCGTTTACTGCAAATCATGCCCGCGGCTGCCTCAAACTGCTTGTCTAAATCGTGTGTTTCGAATCAGTCGGGTGGACAAGAGAAAGACAAGCGTTCACCCAAACAAAAGGTCAAGCCTGATGGATCTAGTTAGACAGTCAAATTCACCTGAGCAGACTTGAGATAACGCTTCATGAATATAGTAGCCAATCAAAAAACTAAAAGTGAAGTCACACATCATTTCCACAAAGGCACTGAAAGAAGCAATTGAAGCACTGTTTCAAAGTCGTTATGGAGGAAGGGTGTGTGTGGATACTTTTAGATAAAGACGAGTTTAGACAATTCAGTCTTCACACATTAACAAGCCAGTGATACAAAAACAGAGACGATGAGATTAAAACAATGCAACGCCTCATAAAGTTGCTCTTAGTGATGCTTCAATTAATTTTCATCATCGTCTCAGATGATAAAATAGAAAATGAGACAATTTTTGACATAAAGTAGGAGCATTTGGTTATTAAAATGAATACATTACATCAGTTTGTGTGTGTGTGTGTGTGTGTGTGTGTGTGTATGTGAGAGAGAGAGAGAGATAGAGAGATAGAAGGTGAGAGAGAGTGTGTGTAATATATTAGCTTTGTTTGAATTTAATGAAAACTTTTATTAAGCAAGGAGAAATAAAATGGATGACAAGTAATAGTAATGTTTATAACGTTCCACAAGACTTCTTTTGAACTTTTATTAGAAAATGTATTATGCAACCATAATATGTTAAAAATGTTTTACCGTTTCCAGAAATAATGAATGTTTCTTAAGCAGCAAATCAGCACATTTGAATGATGTCTGAAGGATCACTGAAAAATTAGTTAAATGCTGCTGAAATTTCAGCTTTGTATCACAGTAATAAATACCATTTAAAAAGAAACGCAAATACAAAGCCATTATTAATTGTAACAATTCACTATTTAATTAATTATTTCATAATGTAACCTCACACACGCATATGTAATCTCCATGTATTGCTGTCATGAAAAGTAAAGGTGGCCATTTCTTTCTTCTGGAGTTAGAATCACTTTCTTCTGCTTTGCTGGAATACCCTTGAAACTCCCTCTAACTTGAGCAAGAAGTGAACGTGCTAACTATAGTGATTTGAAATCACTGAGACTCTCACAGATGCCATTTATCACTACTTTTATTTGCTCATTATAATTTCATGGCACCATCTTTCATAATTTAGTGCTCATCATCTGGAGCAGCTTTCTTTTTAAAAACAGCCCTTTATTTTCCTGAGCTTCAAATAACCTGCACACAAGTTCAGCTCGACACGTCCAGTGTTCGTTGCACTTTAACCTCATGTACCGCAGTGACCAAAACTGAGAAATCACCAACCATTAATGAAACATTGAAACTGCAATTCAGACTCTGAACCTGCAGCGTACCCCCATCCCCCAAACTCTGTATCATTAGGTCTACTGGTGAAACCAGAGCTCCAATGTGCAGCGGATAAAGTGCCACTGGCATGCCGTCTTTATGGAAACTGATCAAAGAGAGAGCGGGAAAAGCACATTACACATGGCATTTCACTCTCAGCCGGTGCGTACATGTTTGTGTGCTTGCTTGGAAAAGCTTTGAAAATGTTGTTCGCTTGAAGTGATTATTCCAGCATCATTAGTGTATCTTATGCTTTTTTTGGTCTCTCAGGAAACAGATCTAGCTTGAGGCCCTTAAGCAGGTTAAAGGGAATCAAACCCTGTGCTGATTAATTATCAGAGCTCCTGTGAAGCTGTGACATGTGGAAAAGTGTGCTGTTACAGGCACCTTCTAAAAGCAGCGCTGTAGTTATTTCACATCAAACACACTGGAGAGCTAATTTTAACTTATTTTCTTGAAAATAATCCATTATTCAGCTTCCCTTTGGGTCAAATTGATTGCTTGGTTTGAAGTTATTTATAAAATCTTGATTTTTTACCTTACGAAACCCTTGTGGAGCTTTTTCAGTTTTATCCATGCAATTCATTTTAAGGGACACGGAGAGAGATTAAAATGATGAATGACCTCCGTTTGGGATGTCGAGTAACTGGGAGAAACAAGTCCAACAGTTCCTCACTGAGATCTGCCTCCTAAATTGGCTTGAAAAGTCACTATTCATTGGCTTCACAATGTGAAGTCAGAGCCTGATGTGCAGCTCCAACATCAGGAAAACAACACACCAGCAGTTAAACCATGGGAGCTGTTCTCATATCACTTGACTTACTCGCTCAGTGTGTTTATTGTGTTACTGTATGAGTAACAATTTAGATTATATCGCTAATGACTAACTACACATGAACAAAAGTTTACACAATATTACCATTCTATAGTAACTACTTTTAACTTACAAGAAACTCTGATTAATTAATCAGTAACAGTAACAGTTTCTTTTTCATACTGGAACTACTCAGAAACTACATACACTTATGTGTACAGCCACCCCCAAAACCTTACAAAAACCTCAAAAGCTTACAATGACCTGAGTCTTTGCAAATTGAGTTGTCCTGCTTTTCACTTTAGAATACATTTCCAAATAATGTGCAAATCCTTCCTGACAGATTTGGTAATACTTGAGTCCTTGCTAGTGGGTTTTCATGATCTAAACTTTAAAACGAATCATGCATTATTCACATTAATAATGTAACTGTAAATAGATTCATAGTTTACCGGAAGGTATGAAAAAACAGTAGTGTTATTGATTAGATAATGGTTATGTATCTGTGTTTCTAAAGCTGTGTTCTTCTGTAAATTTCAGTACAACTTGTCTTGGAAAGTAGGTTTTCTTAACATAATTAATGTGCCAATTGTCAGTTATCAACAGAACAGAAGGGATTTGTTAAATGTGTTGCTACACCAGCTTTTGAACGAAATTTCAAGTGTTTGCCTCATGTCACAAGATGTTTTATCATAAGTTTCCGGCTATAGCAGGTGCTGAGAAGATGAGAGAGAAATTTTAAGGGAACACAGTGAGCTACAAAACAACTCACCTGATTATATTCAAACGCTTTTTAAATTACAAGATATAAAAGAAACATCAAGGAAATAAACAAACGAATATCATTATAAAGTAATAGAAGTTAAAAAATAAGTAAAAGCAAATAGCAATCTGCCACACCACATTAACTCTGTGGAGTCCTTTATGGTGTAGTCTGCTGTAACTATTTATCCTGGGAATTTAATCGATGGCCTTGTTAAGAGAAAGAGTGAGGCAAAGCACAAAAGCAGCAGAGAAGAAAAAGTGAGGAATATACGCTAGCCAATCTCAAAGGCCACAGCGGTCAGCAGCCACTTCGTTATGAGTTTGAATAGTCTGACATGCTCGAACAGAGTGTGTTAACCTTGAGCGAGGCTGAGGGGAGAAGGGGAGCGGAGGCTGGTGCAAGTGGTGCTAAAGGCCTAAGCAGGTGTGACAGTTCTGAAAGCTTTCACTGGACAAAAAGGTTTCACTGGCCTCCTAGCAATGCTGAGCAATGGTTGACCTCACTGCTCTCCAGCGCTGGCAGAGAGGAGCTGTGTTTGTAGTAGAAGAAGTGAAGGAAAACAAGCACACTTGTGTTTACATGAAAGATGCATATAAAATAATAATAGTGTAAAAGTGCAGCATATGTTCTCTAATTCAAAACAGATTAGAGATCATGAGACTGTGGCAGAATTGTCTTGTAAGTGTGACTAATTAATAAGCATGTAAATTAACTATAATTTATAAATCAAAGGATATGCAACCGATCAAGTTTACTATTTTTATAGAATTAAATGTTTCACCACCGACGCTTGAAAGTAAATCATTTTCCATTTTCATCCAGTGGGGGGCAGCAAACATTATATTATGCACTGTGCTCCCTCCCTTCACAATTTACCACATTGATGAGTCCAGAAGCTTATGCAAACGTCTGTGGATGCCTCCAAGAACCAGACAGCATAACAGCATATTAATTCATGCATAACAGATTTATATTTACTGGAAGAACACAGATAATTTTTGTATGAGGAGTGCACCACTTATATAGTGTATCTGAAGAAATATGTGTATGTGTGTGTGTGTATGAAGAGTTCAGATACACAAGGCTCTAAGTGCCATTTGAACATTTCTTGTAAAATGAGCCAGCTCCTGTGTGTAAGGTTCAGTAATTTCACTTTAATGCCAGTTAATAGGTTCTTTTTATTGCCATTAAAGTGAAATAACTGAACGTAAACAAAGGAGCCTCAGGAAATTTCTAATTTTAGAGGAAGATTTCAGATGGCACTTAGAACATTTTGCAAATGAGATCTGCACACACACACACACACACACACACACACACACACACACACACATATATATATATATATATATATATATATATATATATGTGTGTGTGTGTGTGTGTGTGTGATATATATATATATATATATATATATATATATATATATATATATATATATATGTGTGTGTGTGTGTGTGTGTGTGTGTGTGTGTGTGTGTGTGTGCGTGTGTTATTAAATGGGACTGGCAGCGTTTTCCCAAAGCAAATGCAATTTTGTATAGACAATCCAAAAACTTTCAAAGTGGGCGGTCCCATACGTCTCGTTTCGTGACGTAATTTCCGGTAGCTCAAGTCACTTGCGCTCGTCTCCAGCTTTTGTTCATCTGTCTGTGACCGCGAGCCGGAGAACAGGAGCCATTGCCTCTCAGTAACGTTACAACAGCAGCAGCACAGCAGCCGCTCGTGTGTTCGGACCTCAGAGGTGGAAGTGGATACAGAAGTAGTTTCGCCATCAGACATTTGGTGTTGAAACCTCCTTTAACTCAGAAGCTGAACATGGAGACTGAGAACAAATACCTCCCGCAGCTGCTGGCGGAGCGCGACAGCCTGGACGCGTCGTTCACGCACGCGATGAAACTTCTAACCGCAGGTAAACGCCGTTGTTTTGTGAAAACGAAGGAGAGGAGGCTAAACCGGGAACGTGTTGCTATGTAGAGAAATCGTAATTTTATTTAGAGAAACGCTGTGAATCTACGGTAGTCTTTCACGGGACGCAGGGCGACCGTTACAAAGTCTCGCTTCAGCGCGCGCGCGGCACGTGCAACCGTTTCAGTGATTATTTTATGCTTTTCTCGGCGGGACAAAATCCACTTTAACCGGGTGATAAAATTTATTTTTACCCTTCTCCATTAAAACCCGTGGTGGTGTAGAGTTGTTCTCCCCTCATTCACCGGGCAGCAGTCCCGTGTCCGCGCCAGTGCGATGTTTGAGCCGCGTGTTGGATTCGGTTTAACGTTAACCGCTGTGCGTTCTTCGAAGTGGAAACTTTTGAACCAGATTACGCGTTTTATACAACTCTACCACAGCAAACTAGTATTGTAATGTTATAAGAATTATAGTAAATTTCAGTGAGATATAAAAAAATGACTGTCGTATTATAACTATTTATTATTTGTTTAATATAAATATTTGTTGCCCTTTGTTTGCTTGTAAGGAGGGCTCTGTATCTAAGGGGGTCAACGTGGCGTTTCTTTGTAACGTTACGCGTCAAGTCCCAGCCTTACATTCACTTATCTTTCATGTCTAGACGGAAAGATCTGGAAAGCTTTAGATGAAAACCTTCCAAGTTTGATCAAATGCAATTGAAGTCGGCTGAATGTCTTAAGTTTGAGATTAGTCGTAGTAATAAAAACCATGTTCCGGACCATATGTGCCTTTAGTGCGGGAAGTGTTACATCTGGAGATGAAATGGTTTTTTGGTGTAGGAAATGTCTTTTCCTGGCCTCATTTCACCACGTCTTATATCATCAGTCTAGTGGGAGGTTAACCGTATCTTGTGGCTTATATTAGCAGATCAGTTCCTTAAGTTACCTTTGCAGAGGCATGCAAGTGTTGGTTTTTAGCATCACACTTGCAGTAAAAAGCAGGCTATTGATTGATGGCTTTTGCTGCCAGTGAGGCAAGCACTTTTCTTTGCAACCTGAAGCAAACACTTAAATCTCAGAAGCACATGTGGGATTGATGTAAAATGACCTAGAGATGGCTAGAGAAAATCTTCCAGGCCTGTAAACACAAATTTCTAATCCAGTCATATTTAAATGAGGGTGATATAACCAAGTATGTTAATATCACTCCTGATTATTGATGGCCATTTTTAAGGGTTAAACCTTGATTCTTGAAACAGAATATATTAATGATCTTGTTATCTGATTGAAGTTAAAACGCAATGTGCGCAAATGTTTCTGGTGTTTGAGTTTTGTAATGCAAGTAATATCTGGTTAAGCAATGACTTGTAAAGTAACTTCAAATATATAGAGATGGTCTAATTTTTGCGTTTAAATGTTCAAATCTGGTGCCAGATATTTTTTTTTTTTTTTGTGGCTTTTTAGAAATCGAGAGGGTTGAGAAAGGAGAAACCGAGAAAGATACAGAAAGCTACCTGGACATCTTCACCCAGAAAAACATTAAACTGAAGGAAAGGGTTCTCATACCAGTCAAACAGTACCCTAAGGTGAGTGTCACTGTGGTATTCAGGAACATGTATGCTGTGCTGGTTTGCTCGATTACATGTGCGCTGCTTCAGATCTGGTGTTGAATGAATGTGTAACACCTCAGTGGAAGGAAAGGTTACCTAAGGATTCTTGAGGGGTACAAAAAATTAAAGGAAAGTAGAACCTATTTCTTGATAAGTATTGCATTCGTATTGGAAAGAACCATTAAATAGTGGAATAGTAGTTCTGGTCTCACCAAAAGCATTTTTTTTTTACAATTTTGCAAACATTTAATACTGCAAAAGACCTTAAATCTGTCATGAAGAGACTTTAGTTATTTTCTAAATGCATGTTTTTTTTTGGTATACGTCCTGTGATATCTTACCTGCCAGAGGCGATCAGACCGTTTGATTGAGTCTTCTGCTGTTTTAGAGGCAGTAGCAGTATTTTTTTTTTTGACCTTGCAAGTTTGCTTTGTAGATAAGTTGGGATGAGATGAAAGTAACATTTTATTTTTCTCCACCTCTTCCCAGAATCCAATCTTGAGCGCTTTTTTCCCTTCTTTTAGTATTACATGAATATCAGATTGGTATGCAAGAAAATGATTGACTGATTATGCTGCTCAAGTCCAATTGAAAAAATGCTGTTTCTCTTTAGAACAGCTTGTTATATTAAGCTTTTGCTTAGATTTGATAAAAAAAAAAACGGATAGTCATGAGGATGTGCCATGTGTGGACCGTGTTTGAGGCAGCAAATTATGTTAGGTCTTTGCTTATGACTTGCCTCAAACTTGTCAGCTGGACACAATATAATGATTTTAATGTGCTGAGACATATTAATATAACTGAGTGATGGGAGTTATTAACATAACTGTCTGTTGATTACGATAAACTGCTCATAAGGTTAGTACATTTCCATTTAAGAAATTGAGCATGAACATGAATAACAATTTAAAAAAAAATCAAAAGTTTGATTAATTCATCCATGAAGATTATCTCAAGCCATAATGACGCTCTAAATGCATTAAAACATTGTGAACAACCTGAATGAAGGTGCTTATGTGAACTTTAATTTGAACTTCTAGGGTTGCAAAGGGGTGGAAAATTTCTTGGAATATTCCAAAAATCCTGGAAGCAAGTTAACAATTTATGGAATGTTTCCGAAATTTACTAGAAATGTTCCATCTTTTTGCAACTCGACATATTTTTTCATAACAATAATCTATTTTAGGGGTGGCCGATATGACTAAAATCTTATCACAATATGAGAAAGTTTATATCACAATAAGATATATCTTGATATAGTTATTTTTTTCTTTTAATAAGATTTTTTTATGATTAAGATTTGATACCATAGAATTTTCATAATCCTTGTCACCAATGTCAATATCAAACTAATACAAGAAAAAAAAGAAAAAACTCAAGCTCACTGGAGATACATAAACAGTCAGTGATGAAATAAGAACAAGAAACTAATTACACGACAATAGGAATAAAACTACTATCGATAAGAAATACAGTGTGTAAAGGAATTAGTTATCTATACACACACACACGCACACACACATATTTATAGAATTTATCTCATTAGCTTTACTTTTTCTTATTCTTGTTACATGAATGGCAGACAGGATAAATATTGGACAGCTTCCCCTTTAAGACTGAAGTCAGGATAACATATACTTTTACACATGTGCTTTCTCTCGCAATTGTTTACATTCCCTTAAGACCTAAACGACTGTGATTGAGGATACTTGTATTTGGATGCATATGTGTTTATGCAACCGTTCAAAGCCAATAAAGCGGCAAAAATGCTCACAAGCTCTATTAGCAGCTGATGTGTGACTTACTCACTCTGACACAGAAACAGGCCTAAAATCAGTTGTTTTAAACGGCAGTGCTTAAAAGCGCAGACAATCAATAAGTTTTCGTGGCCACGCGCAGAGCAACGTCACATGAGCGCGCGCATGCTGTTATTCATGTGTCTGCCTGCATCTGTGTAATACATGTAAGACTACCGTCATTCAAATAATGAAAACCATATTGCCGTAAACAATGTATTTTGCGGCACCACGAAATAAATGATAGAGCACAATATGAATCGATAGACTTAATTTCGTCCATCTGATTTATATCGTCATGTCGCCCAGCCCTAATCTCAATTTTTTTTTTTTTCAAAAACTGAGCATGTCCATGTGTTAGTGAATAGATTGCCCTCCACTCTTCATCCAGATTGTAGTATGGATGCAGAGAAAGCCCATATGGAAGCACATTTGGGTCGATTCTGGCTGAAATGTGGCACTGTTGGTTCAGCCTTGGCTAAGGTTGGGCCGATGGATGATGCTATCGTCCATCGCTGATGGCTGATAGATAATACAATGTTGCACTGGCATCCAGATCCCCCACCCCTTTTTAAAAAATGCACAATTGCTTTTTAGTCTCTATATCACTTTCGAGATTAGTTATAGCACAGACTCTATTCATGCTATGGAGCTACAGTATTTGCCGCACATTTTACAAGATCATATGTTTGTCAGTGGTGCTAAGGATCTGCAAATCATTTGCCATCGTCCTCAGTCATCTCTCCTTACTAGTGTCAACACCGAGATGCGGCAGTTGTCATGTTGCGCCGCATCAGCTAAAGACTTCTACACTGGACACGAAAAGCAACTGTTGAAAATAATTTGAAATGTCAACTCTTCATAAATAGAATGCAGCAGCAGTTTACTTTCAGGGATTTGTGGCGTCGTTTCGCATCCAATGTAGACTGCATCATAGAACATTTATACAAAATAAATCAAATTAAAAAAAAATATATAAAGAATATTTACAACTATTTACATGCAGGTATAAAAGGGATCTTGCTTGGAAGAGGGAAGAGTGAGAGCCAAAGTGAAGGAGTGGAGACTCATTTGTTTCTATAAAAGTACGAAGATGTAGCGTACAGCTCTGGGTATCCCCATACAGTGATGGCGATTTGTTTTTGGATTTCTGCCTCTGCTCGCTTAGTCATAATCATGTCACTACTAAAGCAAGCTCCTGATTGGTTAACTTGGTGTGAATTATCGTTCATATTTTCATATTTTTCAACTTGAGCAAATCACGCGTTACGCACTTCAAACGCCCGAAATGCTCAATTTGCGCTACAGGATGTCTATCGCATCTTTGCATTGACTTAACGCTTCATTTGCAAGTCTGATGTGAATGCACCATAACAGCTGAGTTGAGGCTACAAAACACTTCTGGCTGACAAACAGCTTTTCTCAATGGATAGTTTAGGCTGAAAGCTGTTGTAAGTACAGCAGGTCCGCACTCAGTGTAGTTGTGCTCATTTTTTTCATGGGTGGGGTGCTGCTAGAATTAAGGAAATCGGCCACTGAGAATTTTTTGGTGGTTTAATCTTGACTTAAATCTACAGTATGCGCATGAGACAATGTTGTTGTTCTGTTGTCTTTGACATCAGAACTATTGTGCTACTGGCAGCGCCACCCTCTGCTCGCATGAATGCGTCATCAGCACCAAAAACATGGAGAATTATTGTCTAAAAAACAATTTGCAAAGCCTATTTGATATTCTATTAAAAAACCAACAAATTGAATATAAAAAATTAGGGCTGTACTAGAATAATCGAATATTCGAATATTCGTTTGGTGGGATGGCATTCGATTTTCAGTTTTGAGATTCGAATATTCTTTTTTTTTTTTTTTCAACACGTGACTTCCGTCGCGGATTCATTCTCACTCATGCTTGAACCGCCCGTTGGTGAACGTAGTGATTTATTTCATCTCATACTGAATAGGTACAAAATGCCCAAGACCTCAGCTGTTTGTGAGCACTTTAAATTAAGTGAGGATGACAAGACAAAGGCAGTGTGTCAAATATGCGATTTGAAACTGGCCTACCACAACAGCACCACAAGTTTGAAAAATCACCTGAGTTCTGTAAGTAGCACGCGGCAAAAACAAACAAACTGCTTTTATGCGCTTAATTTGCTATCATAAATAGGCTAATTGCAACATGCTTTCAATAAAAGCATTGCGCATTTTAAAGCTTTAAATTAACAAAAAGTCAGAATAAGACAAAATAAATCTCTTATATAGAATAAAACTAATTGTAATAGATATAATATTTTGTGTCATTTTAAAAACAATTCATTTATTCTTATTCAGCTGTTTATAAGCATGCTACCGTGTTCTTTATTTATTACAGTTCGTTGAAATCACTGCGTGTTACTAATTTAATTTCTGTTTTGGGATTCGTTTTAAAGAAATGTTCGTTATTAATACCTTATTAAAGTTCTTGCTCTCAACAGACTTTGTGTTTTGTATCACCCGTGTAATGCGTACCGGAAACTGTTCTAATTAAAAGATTATTAAATGTTTATTAATATTTAAAAAATGTGTGCCACCTGATCATATTGCACCAAATGCAACACTGCACTCCACTGGGTCTGCCGCAACACATTTACGATGCCGAAGAGTGAAACGTGAAGTCGTGAAAGATGATACAAATGCAAACCCACACTATTATTATATATTTAGCCCCACCCACCGAAGCTTCGAATATTCGATATTGATTGCCACCTAAGCTTCGAAGCTCAAAAAATGGCATTCGAAACAGCCCTATAAAAAATTGTGACCCATCCCTGAGATTTATTCAGCAGCAGACTCTTTGATTCTCTCTGCTGAAAGTTCCTTTAATTTTAAATGTTGGACCTAGCTCTTAGTTTTTTTTTTTTCGAGTGTTTTTGCAAAGAAACATGTTTTTTTTGTCTTCCAAGTGTGATTTATAAAAAAAAAAAAAAAAAAAAACATTTTTTGCTGAGTGTCCTAATTCTTGTGTTCCCAGACTGCCTAATGTTACCCTTTGCTTTCGTGTCAAGCAGTGCACGACTCTGGCCTTTGATCTCTGTGCATTGCATTTAGTCTGGTCCTCTTCAGGAAGATCAAAACTATTGAGTTTTTAGTCCTTGAAAACAACTTCAGTCAGTCTAAGTGAGGCACTGTAGAATTCTTCTAACGATGTGGGTTTAATATTTAAGTTTTTGTTTCTTTGTGCAGTTTAACTTTGTTGGGAAGATCCTTGGACCTCAGGGGAACACAATCAAGAGACTGCAGGAGGAGACTGGCGCTAAGATCTCTGTACTGGGGAAAGGATCCATGAGGGACAAAACCAAGGTAAAGTGTTATTGAGGTTCTTTTTAAAAGTTTGAATTAATTTGCAAGAACGATTTACCAGGGGCACCTACTTTTGTTGTTGGAATTCTAAGATGGCACTAAAATCTCTAAAGGAATAAAAGGATGATTCTAGGCTATTTGATGCATCACATTCTGGTTGTCTGTCTTTGTGAATGAAGGTTAAATGAAAAACTAAGGGTAAACTGGATCTGCTGAACTGCTTTGTGTTTTTTAGGAGGAAGGCTTGAGGAAAAGTGGAGAACCAAAGTATGCACATTTGTCCATGGAGCTTCATGTGTTTATTGAGGTGTTTGCTCCTGTTCCTGAGGCATATGTGCGCATGGCTCATGCCATGGAGGAGATCAAAAAGTTCTTGTTCCCTGTAAGTACTCAGAAATCTGCTCTAGATTCAAGAAGGGCAGCAGATCATGTTCTTTGCAGTGAAGTGCTGATATTGTGTTTTGTCTAAGCTTTCCGTTTATAGTGCTGTGATTTATAGCGCTGTGATTTATGAATTCCAAATGGGCCATTGTTTAAGTCCAAACCGCCTGCGTTGTTGGATTGTAACTCCACTTGCTCTGCCTGTGGCAGCAGATTAATATTTAATGATAAATTGGTTGTTTTCAAGCTCATTTCTGTGCCTAAACTAAGTGACCGAAAGGTTTCACTAAACAGTGTGTGCGTTTCCACTACAAATCACTTTAACCTTTGTACATTGTGCTAATGGCCTCATGAGTTATGCAAGTCTAGGTTTCACCTGCTGTTCAACTCTTTAAGCATCTGAATTTATGGAAAGATACAATGTCCTGATGTGATGAAAGTGTAATTTTACTAAGCTATGTGCCTGTCTCCCAGGACATGATGGATGAGATTTGCCAGGAGCAATTCATGGAGATGAAGTTTCTAAACGGTGGCCAGGAACATGGGGGCAGAGGCCGAGGAGGGCCACCAATCAGAGGACGTGGAGGTCTTCCTCCTCCTGGAGTACCCAGGTACCCACACTAATGAATGCATCTTTTTAAAAGATTAATTGTGACTTGGTTTGAGCTGGATTTGCATTTAGATTCTAAAACTGGTTTTAATGCAGAGAGAACCTAACGCTTTTAATCTTTGCAGGGGTCGTGGTATGCCCCCACGTGGTGGTCGTGGTGGACCCCCTCGAGGTGGAGCCACAAGGGGAGCACCTGCAGGAAGAGGAGGACCATCAGCCCAGCCGCCCAGGGGAGCAGCTTCTAACCGTGCCCGTCCACCCGCCCCTGCGTCTCAGAGGATGCCCCCTCCACCACCCTCGCACCCTACTGCTCAAGAGTCATACGAAGAATATGTATGTTTTTTTTTTTTTTGCTTATAGATTTTATGATTTTGCTTTGAAGATATTGAGTGCACTAGTATCTTCAAAGTTTATGCTGCTGTGGATTGATTTCTTTTTTTCTTTATTTCTTCAGCCTTATGACGAGAGCTACACAGAGGCAGGCTATGAATCCTATGACAGCTACTACAGTCAGCCACAAGCGTAAGTTAATAGTACAATTTATTATTAATATTATTTTTGGTTTGAGACCTGGAAAGTGCAGGTTTCCTCACCAAGATGAACTTATCTTATAATTACTGTGGTTTTTGGAGAAAGGGCGATGTTCTTGGCTTAGTTCAGCACTTCTCAAAGTCCAGACTCTGATCTGGACCCGGAGGGAATTCAATCAGGGCCCTCCATATCGTATTTCAAGTGACTAATTATATTTCCTACTTTGTGTATTTTTGGAGATGGTCCGAAATGGAAGCGAAGGCAGGATGTTTAAAGATTTCGTGTGACATTCTGTTGTCATGATATGCAGTGAGCTTAAGTTTTATGTAATCGGGCAACACTTCACCGCTGGATAATGAGTTAAATATTTACACTTATATTATGCCCAGTTGACTTAATGGCAGTGTCCAGTATTTTCATTACATTGATTTATTTTCACAATATCAAAACTGACAGAAATAGATTTCCCCAAAGACTTAGTTGAATAAACTGAGCACTGCACATTTCAAAAAATTTTTAATTAATGTATCTTTGAAAAGACCCTCTTCAGAAACCCTTTGATGTCATTTTCATTTAGTCTTTCCTGTAATGCCTGATAAAGTGGTGTTTGAGCGCTCAGTGCTTATTTGATTACAGCTGTTACCGGGGAAACGCTGGTGTCTGTCAACAAACATAAACAAACTGTTTTGAGAAAGTGCTTAAGTTTTGAGCCATGTATTATTACTATAAATGAGGCTGCTACCACTACTATTACTGTCTTGTGCCCTGCAATAAACATTAACTCAAACTGTCTTTTATAATTTTATAAAAAAATAATCTGCCAAAAAAGAACGCTTTAAATATTGGCCATCCTCTGCCCTGATTTCTAAATATCAGCATCAGCCAGAGAAAAACACTTATCAGTCGAGCTCTGTTGCTGACACTTAAATTGTTTTGCCACTTTGGCAATTAATGTATTTTGAATGCAAAAGGCTTTTTTTATTATGCATGTTTTGTAATAACCAATTGTTCCGGACCTTTGACATTGATGAAAATTCAGATTTGGACCTTTTGAATGTAGATTTGAGAACCCCTGGCTTAGTTTATTTGAGGAAATTCAGGCCAGGTTGTCTTGTGTAAGAGTTGTTCATTTGAACAGTGTTTGTGCTTGCTTATTTTTATTTCAGAGAACCAGAATACTATGACTATGGACATGGAGAGACACAGGAGGGCTATGAAAACTATGGTAAGTTTAGTTTACTAGTCATTTAATACACAAACCTTCATCTGTTGCTGATGGTTTCAAACATTTATTATCGTTACTTCAAGGGTGTGGACAATGTTACAGTTGATAACACTGGTGTTACTGGACAGAACAGTTCCTGTATTTCAAGTTGGTTACAGAAGTATTACTACCTACTGAGTCCTGGCCAATGTTATTTATATATTTGGAAATAAAGCCCGTCACACAGGCAGTCTGAAATCGCATACCGTCTACCATTACTGTTGAAGTACATTTATATTTGGTATGAATATGACTTTTTGAATACTATGAATTTGGAAAAACTATACTTGTCAGGGTACTCTGACCTATTGTGTATTATGAAGTAGCTATATCTGGATGAAGCACACATCCAGTTTACTTTATACTTATTTTATAGCAAGTGCCCTACCAGCAATGTTTTGAATGACTTTTAAATAGGCCTGCACGATTAATTGCATGTGATCATCATGCGTGTCTCGTCAGTAAAGCCGGTTCTGTGATTAGCAGTAAATATCCATCACTTGCTTTCAAATGAAACTACACTTACTACACAGAGTCGTAGTTCGCTGACAAGCTGTGCAATACCGCGTCATAATCGAAGATGTATCACATTCGGTTATGAATGCAATATTGCGTAGCTTTTCAGCGAACTACGACTCTGGGTAGTAAGTGTAGTTTCATTTGAAAGCAGGTGATGGATATTTACTGCTCATCACAGAACCAGCTTTAGTAAAGAGACAATCGCATGCGATTAATCGTACAGAGCTACTTTTAAACAATTCTTGTACATTTTCATTTATAACCATTCTAATACAAATTTGTTTGGGGCTTAGTGGAGATGATTTATTTACATGATATCTTTTGGTGAGCTATAGATTGCTTGCTGTTGTTTCACCCACTTGCAACTGTGTTTGCTCCCGCAGCTCAAGATGACTGGAACGGGACACAGCGCGCTGCTGGCGGTGGAAAAGCTACCACTCAGAGACAGACTAAGCCTGGGTTAAGGGAACACCCATATGGACGATACTAAGTCTGATTAGTGGAACGTCACCCAACGCTTCGCCATGACAACTGTCTCCCATGGCAGCTCACGCTTTAAGCAACCCGACAAAAGTAATTGTCCGTTTGTTTTTTTTGTTTTTGTTTTTTACTCTGGACTTTTTTAAAGAAACTCGACAGAATGGCATTTGATTGCCTCAAGAATCAACATAACCTTTAGAAGGATTAGTTTAAACATGGCTGTTTTTTTATTTTTATTTTTATTTTATTTTTGTTTTTGCCAATATCTCTTCCTCTGCTCATACCTACCCTTGCTTTTTTTGCATTTGTCCATGGTAAACGTTTGTTCCAATGATTGGAAAAAGTATTTAGCTGAAAGGTAAAGCATAACAACTGTACAGCCACTTTTTATGTGTCTCAGGACACCACTTTAATTTTGTGTTACCTTAAAAACTCTGCTGAGGTGCAGTTGCAGATTCCCATGTAGGCTACATTTCAAAATTCTGTTTAATACTAGCAAATCAAAAATACCCTAAACGTAATGTCTGTTTTGTAATAAGGAGTATAAATTACTGAAATGCAAAATGTCTTTAATGGTATTTCCAACAGCCATTGATTATTCCTAATTTGATTTAAATAGTCTTAAAAGCTGTAAATGTTAATTTAGGCCTCAATATTTTTCCTTGTATCTTTAGAGTTTTGAAATATAGCCCAATTAGACGCTGTTGAGATGGAATGTCCTCAAATCCTTAATTTGTTAAAATAAAATGTTACTTTTCAAAACTGTTCTGTAGAATAACCCATGTTTGGCTGCTTATGTTTAAAGGGGGAAAAATAGTCAGATTATCATGGATGACACCATGCTATATAAACTGCATGCACAAACTGCTTAAAAAAGGATTTGGACAACAATCTCCACAAGGGTCATCTCTTTCTTATGTAAAGGGATCCTGCAGCTAAAACTGACTCTTATTGTACATAATTTAAAGAAAAAAAACAACCCATATCCAAACTGTTCTTTACTGCCATTTAGTATTTGTATCCTCTCCATAAAATGCAGAATGACTTGTGTAAGCTTGCCTAAATAGGTAACTAAATCTGTCCAAAACATGTTTTGCAGCATATGTCAATAAAGCCTAGATTGTTTTTTATGAAACTTTAACCTGGTTTATTTTTCTTTGTCTTCATAAAATCTGAAATGGCCTTTTAAATAACTCATAACCTTCGGATCGATTTTAAATTTAAAACCATGCATGTAGTCTGAAGACGTAAACTACACTAAAGGAGTCTGTTTAAAGTGTTTGATTTGACAATTAAAAGCACACCTTTAATGTTTCTCTCTCTTTTTATACTTAAAAAGGACCCTAGAGGTAAGACCTGTGCTCTTTAAAATAACCTGGATAGCTTCCTAATGTCTATAGAGAGAACTAAAGCATTCGATGCTTGGGTATGTATTAAACTTTTCTTGAATGACATTTTATTTTTGGTCTCAGAATGGGAAATGTATTACAGCCTGAAATAATTTGAATTTAAAAGTTAAGTTATGCAGGGGCCATATTTGTCAAGACTGATGCAAAGACAAGTTGGCTGCTTTTAGTAAAGAGGACAGGAGAGGACTGTTAAACTTAAGTGCAGCATTGTAAAGGTAACCCTAACCCTAAATTTGTACGTGAGTAGTGTTACATTTATATACTTAAAACTGTTTGGTAACAGCGTGCAATGTTTTAAAAGATTCAATCGTTTAAAAATATAAAAGTAAAGTGGAAAAATATACATATACAAACACGCAGTAATAGATTTTGCTTATAATAATATTTCTGTACTAACATTTCAGAGCAGAATTATAATGCAACTCATGCTAAAAGTGCTCAGTGTCAAATCTTGATCCATCTATGTTTGTAATGCTGCTCCTGTTTCTTTTTTTTTTCTTTTTTCTTTTGCGATTTAATTGTTTAACGTATTGAAAAACTCAAATGTCCTACCTGAAAAAGTTACCTGGAAAAGCTTGAGTTGCATGACTCAAACTTGGCAGATTGCATGAGCTTCGTCAATACAAAATAGTTTATCATAGCAATGTTTGGCTGTTCGCTCATAGCATTCTCTCTTCCTTAGGTTGTGATGCCAAGCAATTCCTGGAAATGGAACATTTCATCGAGTGTCAGACCTCTCCTCAGGTCAGTTATCTTTTCCACTGAAACTGAAAGCTGCATCAATGCAAGTCCATTAAAAAAAGTTTTGTTACTATGTTTGTTTTCTGTAGTTTTAGTCCATCTTAATTCTGATGAGTCAAAGCTTTCCAAATCTGCGTGTTCTGCAAGAAGAGCTAAATGGCACAAAGTTGCACTGCCCTAATGGGCTTGCTTCCGGTTTCCACTATATACTCAGCTCTGTAATTACTGGTAGCTCCAGTGGCTAAATGTGATGAATGGACTACTGGCAGATTTAGATTTCTCAGTGTTGTGTGTGTGTGTGTGCTCCTTCATCTTGCTTGCTTTGCTGATCAACTTGTAATTCTCCTACAGGAAAAGACAAGCGTTTGTTCGCAGTGTAAGAGCAATCTTACCTTTGAACACCAGCTGCCTTTAAGGAATCATGGACAGTCTGACTGAACAGCTTCTGAACAGTGTGGAATGGCAGAAATCGATGGTCCTGTCGGCTAACATTTGATCCAGCATCCTCGTAATGTGTTAAAGCAGAAAAGTCTTAAGCTCTTGGTGCGGTTTATATTGGCTCTCCAGTCATTATGCAAGGTCATTTTCTTTGTACTGAAAGTTTCTTTATACTTGTTCACCTCATCAAGTGCTTTCTAAGCACACTTTATTTGCAGTTTTCATCTTTTAAATTGACTACTACAGCTCATGTTGGCCAAGAAATAATTTTAACAAGCTCAAAAAATTCTGTCTGGGCTCTCCAGACGTCTACCTCTGACAATACTCCAGTGCTTTATTCTGCAAGACGAGCATTTCTTCCCTGGTTCCTTGCTCGAGGAACGTACATGCTAATTTGGAGCTGTCCAGCCCCTATCTCTTAGCACAGACTTTGTCCGTTAATTGCCATGGTAATTTTAATCTTTCTCTTGAGTAGATATGTTTGAATGGGTTTATGCTGGCGGTGCTCTCTTGCAGTTGTATGAATCACAAATGAATCTTGTGTCTGATGAACCAAGCACAAAAAGCTCCAGGTTTTTGCAGTGTAGCGTAACGGTTGATCTAAATCATACCAATGTTTTTTACCTTCTGGATAAAGGTCTTACTTGGCCTATTTGAGAGCTTTCCATAAATTCCATAAAAGTGTTGTTGTTTTTTTTTAAATCCTTGCTGTGTTTTGCACTGTGCATGTGTATGTGGTGTTGTCAGTGTATATCGCTGTAGCTTCCATCTCTTGAACCCAACCCCCCCCCCCCCCAGCACACACAGGATCTGTGCCTGTCATTCTGACCAATTACCACCGCTAACAGTGTGTCCTCCCCCGCAGAGCCACCACTGGTTGCTGACTGGCTAACATGACTAATGCATTATTGCATTAGAGACAAATCAGTCCTCAACAAAGATTTTAATAAGCATCAGCCACTGCTCAAGTTTCATCAAACAATTGGAAATGGGTACGTGTGTGTGTGTAGAGGATTGACTGGTTTGTATGCAGACTTCACCGTTATGAAAAATTGCAAAAGCAGACAGATGCTTAGGGGTTAAAGAAAACTACTCTCAAAAAGACCGAAATTTTCAAACCCACTGTGAGCACTTAATGGGTCTCTGTTGACATGGTCATATCTGTTTCCATTGGACATGCGTGGCCTTACAGCTGCTGGGGGAATGCCTCTGGGGTAATATGCAAGGCATGTGTGGTGGTCTGAAACTGGGGGATTGTGGCTTGGCAGCTCTTTCCTTTTTAACACACATTGTGCATGCCGAAAACAGGAAGCATGGCTTTGTGAATGCAAATGGAATTGAAAAATGCTTACACTACTGACTGTCCATATTCCTGCATGGTTATTTTGCTAGATTCACACCTAACCAGTTCACACACACTCCAGGGAGTCAGGGTTTTGAGTGCACGGGGAGGAGTTGTGACGGTTTCTGGCTCGCGTCCTGGAGAACAGTGGCCGCTGGCCACCTCCTTTAGTGTGAAATGCGGGTAATAACTGAGCCTCCTAAAGGTCTCTCTCAATGTGCTGTGATGAAAATGAATTGAATCCATCCATGTGGAATCTGGCTCGAGTTATCCGTAGCCCTCCAGGACTAAAAGTTGGACCCCTCCACCTTGGCTGTCGCTGAAGTAAAATTCCATTGCATGTTTTCCAACATCCACATAAGCAGACACACCTAACATAATGTCGGGAAACCATGGGAATTGCTTGGGATTAGTGATGAAATACAAGTGCCAGGAGTCTGAATTCTTTTGTTTTCCTAAGGAGATTGATGAGCCTGTATTTACAGTGCAACTAAACTGGATTTGAGCTTATTGAAGTGCCTAGCTGTTGGCCTTATCTCAGTAGAAGCAAACTAAAGCCTTTGGGGTCAGAGAAACTGTTTGGTGTCTTGGGGGATCGGACAGAATTTTTCTTTACATTTGAAAGTCATTCAGACTTGTTTGGTGGTTGGTGAATCCAAGGGCACTCCCACACAGCCTGCATATTATTATGTTCGACTGTACAATGAGAATACTTTTATTCACAGATGTTTTTAACTGTTTTGTATTGTCAAAAATAAAAAGAAACTGGATTAAAGAAGTGGCTCCTATGTGTCTATTTCAAAGCTTGTCTTCGTGTCTCTTGATAGCTTGTTCTCTTTAGGGTTTAAGAATGGACTACATCTGACACAAATATAACAATGGTTTACAGTAAAATCATTCAGTGAAAAATATACAGTGCAATAACTTGGCTGCTAAAGAATGAAGCAATGCACTCAATCAGCTACCATCTTTATCAAATGCTACTGTAATTTGACTTCATTTTCATGTTTAGGTGTCAGTGGCTCCCTTGTCCATATATATATATATATATATATATATATAATTTCTTTTTTTGTTTTAAGCCATGCAACCCTTGTGCTATAAAGCCAAGGTCTCCAACCCTGTTTTTGGAGAACCACTGGCCTGCAAAGTTTAGCTTCAACCCTATTCAAACACCTGAACCAGCTAATAAAGGTATTTTAGGATCACTTTAGAATCATAGGCAGGTGTGTTGAAGCAGGTTGCAGACCGACTTTGCAGGATTGTAGGGCTGTCCAAGCTCCAACCCCAATTAAACACACCTGAACCAGCTAATCAAGCTTTTATTAGGCATATTTGAAACTTCCAGGTAGGTGTGTTGAGGCAAGTTGGAGTTAAAATCTGTAGGGCAGTGACCCAAGACTGAGTCTGAACACCCCTTCCCTATACTCTCATTCAGAATTCACTAGATTGCATCACTAACATAGTCCCTCGAATGAAAACAAGTGAGTTGGGCAGTTTAACTAAATTGAACTGTTAATACAATAAGAGTTCATGGGTGTTCTCTCTTGGCCAGCTATTAAGTGTACGTTGGTTGTACACTTGTAAATGAGGTGCATTATGACATTGAATGAGTACACTCGAAAATGTCCACAATGGTTTTGGACATCACTATATATAAATGGATGTCCCCTTAACTAGCTCACTATGAAAGGTTATTGTAGTTATGAGGAGCAGGGTTGAAGACTTATGATTAGAAAGAACCTTTATGGTTATGCTTCATGAATAACATATGTTGCATGCCTATTACCACAGAAAATCATGCTGGCTCATACCTCAGATTGTAAAATCAGCAGAAATGTGTTCGTAGTGGATGTCCGTGAGGCAGCTGTTGTACGGATTCCCCATAGACTTCCATTGTAAGTGCAAGCAACATTCAGACAGTCTGTGTAATAACTACTTGTCCTGCTGGTTGCTGTGCTGAGCATGTTTTGAAACCAATAAGGATGGATAAGATGTACATCATGTGGCCCTCGTGAATAATTGAAGACTCCCATTTAGTCTTGAATACTTTTAATGCACAACGAGGATGTGCTTTCACAAGCTGGGCACTTAGAAAACTATGTTTAGAAAAAACCTTGATGTAAGCAGGGTCTGTTGAGCAATTGTGGTGTTTTTAATGGAATGTGTGTTAAATGCCAGTGCGCTCAGGTATCTGGTGCAACAGATGAGAATCAATGAGACATGCAGAGCACTACACAGCTTGAAGGGAAGTGGGCGCCAGTCTGCCCTTTGGCTGTGCTCAACAAGGATTAAGTTCAAGAGCAAGTATCATGTCTTAAGGTATCTTCACACAGCCAAGTTAAGGCTGATCTGTGCCTGCTCAGTATAAAGATTCAATGCTGCATACAATCCCAGCTATATTATGCTTGCTTCATCCCACCTCAGCCACCTTAGTATCAAGGTATACAATTGTAATTTTTCATGTAAATGCATTCATGCCACCTCCGATCTGTATAAAACCGTCTGTGTAAATGCCACTTCAGAAACCCTTCTGTGCAACATTGTGTACATTTTGCATTATTGCCGATAAACTCTTGGTGTTGCATCTTTGCATCGCATCTTCATCTATTTATAGATGAGTAATTGCTTCCATCCTTGTGTTTTCAGAGCATAGTTTGGCAAAGCTAAATGACTAAAAAGGAAACTGTTCTCATTTTGACCTACAACCCACGCTGACTGTACAAAACCGCCCGCTCTCATCCTTCCTCTTCACTGGTCTGCTGCCAATATGTTCTCTCTGAGTGAGACTGAAATGGCAGCAAAGCCCCAGGAGCATTTTCATGTGGAAAGTTCTTGCAGTTGATGCCGTTTATATTTTTTATCGTTAGTGATTCCAAGCAAATCCACCTTCTCAAGCTAACCCCAGGATCACATTTTAAAGATCGCTTCTTGTTGGGAATGTAGTTTAAACCCAACGGTCTGTCACAGGTCACTGCTGCGGTCTTCGTTGACGTGTCCGTGCATGCTGCTTCTCTTCTGTCCTGTTCACATGGAAACCCTGGGCCTCATTAGCTCACACACTTGACTCCAGACCCCTGTCTGCGCTTCCACGGGAGTGAATCCCTCGGAAGCAATTTAGGGCTCGATATAAATCAATTTTTATGTTAAATAGTTGCCTTGGAAGGAGGTGTGTGGGGGTGGGAAAGTGTGCGCTTTACTGAGCCGTAGGCTTCCCACACATCCCTTGTGCTTTAGTCACAACACTGACCACCACAGACTGTCTCTGCCTTCCTCTCTCTTGCTCTCTACGGGTCTTAGCAATTCACCTTGCTTGCTCGTAGTCTCCTGCCAACCTGCAGTTTTCCTTCTCTTCCTCTCTCTGGTCTCATGTTTGACCCTCTGCAGTTGATGTGCCTTGCCTTTGGCTCAGCTCTAATTTTAGTAGGATTGAAGAAAGCCTAGCAGGGGAAGGGCAAAGGGTCTTTCTGCGAGACTCAGACTTCCAACCTAATTACCCATCCTGTTACCTTAGTATCAGCCTCCCTGCAGCAAACCCAGCCAGCAGATGCAGCGGTGACTCAGTCACCTCTCCATAGATCAGAGCTTTTCACTGAGAATAAGGGTCGGATTCCAGTGCAATTTTGGTATTGGAGTGTCAATTGAAAACATAATTTGGGTAAATTGGAGGTATGATGGATATTTTATTGCATACACAACAAAAATTTAAACGGAGACTAATAGAAAGTGAATAGATGTATTTTAGATGCATTCAAGAAAACAGCGATCTATACACATAATTGGCATCACAATGACAGCATTTTGTAGTGACTGAAAATTCATTCCAATAAGAGCTGCCAATTTGTGGCTATGTGCAATAGAGACTATGCTTGATGCCGCAAAATTACATACCTCTGACAGTACAGAATGACGCCAGTGAAACCAAGGTCATGGGTTCGATTCAATAAATATACAAATAGCTTGAATGCAGTGTAAATTGCTTTGGATAAAAGCATCTGGCAAATGCAAAAAATGTTACATTAGATTAGAATAGATGATTAATCAAACAATGGTCAACATATAAGTAAGTCAATAAACCTTACATCACATTATACTCAATTTGTCATCAGGGAGAATATTGGTGTAGCAATTTGAGCCTTATTTTCCCTTTTGCCTAAGGAGTACCAGGATACAAGCTTTTAAAACCGAATTTATCATTCCCGTCAATCTAGATGAGCAGCCCTAGTGGTTAAATAGTTTATGTCTGGGGGTTTTGAGTTCAAAACTGATAAGAGAGCTGCTAATTTGAGTAATTTGCATTTATACAGTAGGTAGCAGCAACTTTATTTCATTTTAGTCTGGAATCATCCACAGTGTGCTTTTAAATGGTGCTTTTTTTTTTTTTAAGACAAGCATTACTATTGCTCATACTTTGAGCTTGGGATTTGAACCAATGTGTATTGCAATGAAGTATTAAACATTGGTACGTAAATGTTAGACTTGGCGATGAGATGTGTACGTTCCTAATGGTGCCTATTTTAGCTCAGATTTTCCACTTCCAGACCGAATTAATGGAGATCATGACAAAAACCCAATATTGGAGGCAAATCTGTTTTCATTTACATCAGTTATCCCTTATACGCTAAAACATTATTAGCATCAGCCTTTGGTTGTGCCACTAAAACTCTTCCTTTGAAGCTAGCCTTAAGTTTAATATGCTTTGCCTTTCACAATGAGAACTTGTATATGGATACTGTACTTCAGTTCTTTGGACACGGCTAATGTGTTGTTTCACCTTAATTTAACTGAATACATTCCCCTGGAAGACTGAGCATGGAAACAGTGCCCTGCTTTCACATGACTTGGCTGCGGCGACCCTTTTAATCAATGCTTGGAGCGTGCTAAGACACCTCAAGCGTCGTCCTCCTCCACCGCCAAGGCTAGCGAGAAAGAGGTTTGAAGAATGTACTCTTGGAAATATTCCTACTTTAGGTAATAGAATGTGTCGACTGTTGCTGCCTTGCTTTCTCCCACCCTCTCGAGCTGTCAAACCGAATTGAGTCACATCTGCTCTCTTCATTCCTTTGAAGCCGAAGAGATGAGTTTGGCAAATCAACCAGCTGCCTGTGGGGAAAGCCAGCACCTGTCACGAGGGATGTCATTAGCCACCGACTAGACAATCCTGTCTGCATCTTAGCCTCCATCCGTAGCATCCCTCACCGCGGATACCTGACCCATCATTCTCGGCATCCCACTCTCGGTTTTAAGCTCTTTTGCTGGCTCTGCTGTCTCTATCTGTTTTGTCTCCATTTAGCCCTCTCTATCTCTCTTTGTGCAGCGCTCTGTCTGACAGGCTGCCTATTTCTGAGTCGCAACATGGCCAGGCTCACACTCCTGTGGCCTGCTCATTTTATTGATCTCTCTCTCGTCTTTTCTGTCCTCGTTAGAGAGAGAGAGCCGGTCGAGGGCATTAAGTTCTGTAGTTGTTGTAGTACCGCAAGCTTTTCTTCGGCTGGTAGAGAATCCAGTCCTTGTTGTGATTGATGATCTCAGTGATTCTGCTGGCGCTCATTGGGTTGGTACCCCTGCCCCAGGGTTTCATTCAAGATTCTGGTGCGGGGACATTGTAGAATTAAAACCGTTTTGCTGTTTCTCTTGCTTGGCTAACAGTCGGTCTGTCAGATAAAGTGGTCTATTGTGGAAGATAAAGCTCCTTTGATGATAAAATGGCTGCCGGGCTTGTGAGCAGAAGGCCAGGCTTTTGCCTCTGTAGGGATTCTGCCACACGTTCCACGGGTCATGTGTCTGAAACGGGCTTGACCGGAGGGAGGTCCGCCACAATTGTGCAGTGACCTGAATGGAGAGTGTGATTCAATAGGGGAAGAGCATCACAAGTTTGCGAAGAGCTGGACTTTGAATTCTCTCTTATTCCCTGTCTGAATAAAAGAATTTGAAGGATATGGCTCACATAGAAATATCATACTACACTCCAGAATGTAAAAAAACAGCCTTTTATGCATTGACTTTATTTTCATGACAATATACAAATATAATGGATATTATTTCATATTCAAAGAGTTTATTTGCAAAGACGGGTAACTCCATTGGTTTAAAAGTTCAGAAATACAGTTTTTAATTATTATCATATTTTAATGAATGCTCAAAAACATTCTTTTGGAATTTTTTTTAAAACGGAGTTATCTGTTTTTTTGTAAATGAACTGATTACTACTAGACACTTATCAATTAAATTACATAAGCATCCATTCGAGTTTATTAATGTAATTCACTTTTCTGTTAAATTACACAAATTAGCATTCACACTTCAAAAAGTTGTCTTGCACAATATTTCACTAAATTTCATGAAAATGCTAGTATTTTTTTTTGAGAAAAAAAAAAACTGAATGGTTAATCATTGTGAAAGAATAACAGAGTTTCATGAATGAATCATTCAGACCAGTTTTATGAACCGAATCATTCCAATTCACAGAAATAGCAGTATTTATCCCATGATCTACACAAGCCCTAGGATGAAAGCCAGTACTTTTAGTGAATAATGTATTTAAAACTAGCTTCGGAAGATTTAGAATAGCACCCAAGTTGATACTTTCATAGTGCTTTTTTATCCTTTTCTATTTGATTACTTTAGGGTGCACTAAACCTTAATGGTCCTTTTAAGTGTATTTATGTATTTTACTCAAAATATGATTTATTTTCACTATTTCTGTTGTTTTTGGGGTTTCAATATATCCAGGCTATTACTTTTGACAGTGTTTATGAGTTTCACTTGAGTATACTTGACTTATCGTCATCCTTTCACTCTTTTTTAATGCCTCTTTGCTCTTTTTGTCCCCTACTTTCCCTGTCCTCCATAAATAGTGCAGCAGCATGCTGTCGTGCTATGTCTTCTAGCGTCGCTGTCTGTGTGGGCCTCAGGCTGAGTCTGTTCTGTGGCCCATAGTGGCATTAACACTTCCTCTGAGCTGAACACACACTCTGCAGCAGCACTAGCACAGCTGGCACTTTACACTCAAACTCCTGACAAGACCAACCATGGAAATAAACACGTACATTGTTCTCTGGATGTCTGTGTGTTTTGTTTCTTCTCATTTTTTTTTTTCCTCTTTCAGATTGTCTGACAGGATGACAAGGCGATACGCCGCACTAAGGGGGGAGGTCTCCGCTTACCTGCCTACTAATGAGATGGCTCTCTCTATCTCTCTTGTGTCCTTCCCTCTGAAACCCCTCCAGGCTGGGTTTTAATCTTTCGTAAAGGAATCTTGGCATCAGTCCTTCCTTTGTAGTTTCTGGAACTGGGTGTGCAATATATTTCACTGTCATAAACAGAATACACTCCCATCCATGGTTTTGTTAACTAACTTGTTTCTACTGGTTTCATTTCAGATCCCAAATCTGTGGCAAATCTATCACAGTACTAGTATATATAGATATAGATATTATAGACTTGTTTTTATAGTTTTATAGTTAGATTTCTAAGCACGAAGTTGGTTTTCATGCTCCTTACAGCCAATAATTCATAGCTGTTGTGCCAATGCTGCATTGTTTGGAAACGAAAACCATTTAGCATTTTTCTCCCCTGAATTCTAAATATTTTATATTTATGGTTTTCTCCACTTGATTATGTATAGTTCAGCACTCATCCTGCAGTATGCTGTGACTGACCAATCAGATTTATTGATTTATAGATATATGTGTTTATAATATATTCTTTGAGCAAGTTAATCACTGTCTCTACCCTTCATCATGCGCCCTATTAATTTGACAGTTAGAATAATGAATGCTCAAATATTACCAAGACAATATTAGCGCCGCATGGTAATTATCACTTGTCAATGTTAGAACTTGTCAGTGTCAGGAATATTACACAATAATCTTGTCTGGCTTCAATATACCTCTTGAGAAAGCAATACTGCATGGTGTAGTCGAGTAGGTCTGCAGAGTCATGTCTGTAGCACCATCAAAATAGTCCTTTTGAGATTCAGTTTGTCATTTTACGAACGCACCAGCTTACATTGCAAAAAAAATCAATACAACCAGTTTTCATTGTTTCAAGCTCTCCACACATTTATATATAGCAATTGATATAAACTCTTGAATATAGAATATATATATTTTTTTAAAAACCCTCCGTGCCTGAGATTTTCTCTCTTCCACTTTCTCTCTCCCTCCACCTTTTAGCAGCAGCTTGCACAATCGATCAGTTTGAAATTGCTGCCCCTCAATTATGCAGCGTGTATGTTTGGAAAAGTAAACATCCAATTTGTGAGCGGTTTTACTCGACCTCACAGTTGATGTGGCCGCTTTTGACCGTTGATCTCTGACATTTTCTATTGCTTTTTATTGGATGCTCTAGGTTATTTTTAAGGAGCACTGAAAGCTTGAATTCATCTGTGTGTAGCTTAAATACTGAGATGCCAGGTGATGCAATTCTGCTACAAGCACAGCTGCTCTTCTTTCTCTGGCAGTCTGCTGTAATATAAGAATAGTTATTTTAGTATTGAATGAAATAAAAATTTGCAGCCAATTAACACAGCTAACAACACTCTGGACTTTGTCACTTTTAGCACTGCACATAAACCATCTTGCCTCTTGATGATGCTGGTCTATTAGGTTTAAAAAATCTGAAATCACATTTTATCCTGGAAATAACGTTTTAGGATTTGAACATTTTTAAAGCAAATAATACGTTAGAAACATTGACAGCCAAGAATTATGCAAAATTCACTTTTTACATGTTTATATAATTTACATGCCAACAGAAGCAGCACAGATTACAGTTTTAGCATAGAGGAGAGGCCATTTTAGCTCTATTACCCTGTAAAGGCATACCTGTCTGTCCTTATTAACTAGCTGTTTTAAATAAAATGTCAATATTTGGGGTCCTCAAACACTCAGAAGAGAATGGCAGGTGTGAGTGATTCTTCCAGATGGGGCGATATGAGGGACACATCCAGGTTCTGGAGTTGAACAGGTGGGTGTACTGCAGGGCTGGAGACTGGGTCCTGTTTGAGGGTGAATCTCATGGATGCTTCTTTTGTAATGATGTATTGATGCAGCGGTGCTGAGAAAAAGGCAGGTGATAATTGGATTCTGTTCTGGGCCCCGCTGCACACCCCAGCAACACGTGTTTTTAATGAGCCCCCCCCCCTCTCTTTCTCTCTCTCTCTCTCTCTTTCCCCCTCTCTCTCTCTCTCTAGGCCTCCCACCTTTGTCTGTCTCTCATCAATGGATGTGTTATAAGCAGCTCTGTTCTGTCTCTCTCTCCATCAGCACCGAGCTGGATGTGGCGGCGCCTTGCGAGTGTTTAGGTAGGGTGGTGTGAGGAGCTCGAGGGAAGAGTGAGTCACAGTGAGGCCTAATTTCACTTGCTTGTTCTCACTTGTCCAAAGCAGCTTTAGAAATGGCTGCTCATCTAGATGGTACTGTAACTTGTCTAAAAGGTTCAATTTGTAAGATATTTGCAGTAAAATATCCAAAAACCACTAGGCTAGTGTTATATATTTTGTCCATCTGATAACTAACAATATCTCTAATTTTTTCAACTACTAGTAAATCATGAGAAAATTCCCATTTTAAACAGTGACACGGGGCAGTGCAGTCGCGTGTCAATGACGTTAGTTACTCTTTGTTACTGCCCTTACTGACGTAGAAACCACATGACAAAAGTATCGTGGACAAATGCGGAAGTAGTTTCTAGCATCCAGCAAAACACTAGCTTGCTTCAAGCAGTTCCTTATTTACTTCTTCTATTCACGATTTATGATGGATTGTGTTACTTATTTATGGAACATAATTACTGTTTACCGTCTGCCGCTGGTTTTGTCGACAAGGACAACTCCCATGAACGTAAGTGTACGGGCCAACCAAACGACCCAAGAAGAGTTTGGGACAAGAGGAGAGAAAGAGCAAGAATCAATATCGGAGTTGCATTTTCTAGATGGAGAGAGCTTCGCGACAAACTTCAACTAGAAAGGGATGCCGATCTCCCTTGTGTTTTACTTGATATGTGAGTTGTTTTGATTCGTATATTTACAGAAAACGTTTGCTATTGTAACGATCAACAAGATTAGTATTATGGGGCGTACACGTCAAACACGGGACATCGCATCGCTAGACCCACGCAAGGACGCGTCTGATCCATATTCTGATCGTGTCTTTGCATCCTTTAAGTCCATGATTTATCTTTCCGTCTGATTGATGGCCATCAGTGGTTGAGTAGAAGTAAACAAATCCCATCATTCAATGCTCCTTCTTAGCATCATCAAATCACGCGATTGTTATTGTTTTTGTAGTGCGTCCTCTAGTGGCAGGTCATACAACCTGTACCTTTAAGCAGAGCTCTAATGACACCTTGATCCATATTTCATCATTCATTATTTGGAATCAAAATTGATTATATTTATTTAATACACCTTTTATTCTAAGTTTTTTTTTGTTTCTTTAATTCAGTTCATTACATTTCGAATTTCGTTCTCAGATAACATTACCAAGCCCTTGTTGAACCTCTCCCTTTTAACTAGTTTCACCATACAATCAAATGTTCAAAGATTAATTGTTTGTTTTTTTCAACCGTTGCATAAGTTTTGTCACCTGGAAATGTATCATATTACAGATACAAAATAGTTTGTAATCAATCATTCCTTGTTGACTTTGAAAATAATTATTAAACGGTTATTTTTGGCTTCAAACTGGTTTGACTGCTAGGCGTTCCAAGTGTGCTAATATATAGTTTAACAGCACAGTGACTTTTCACTGCTTGTTTCTCCTTGCTTGTCAGTGAATGCACTATTTCAGACCAGAGTGCGTACTGTGTGTATACTGTTGTTTTAGAAATATTTTCACTTAAAAAAATTCACAAACTGGCTAAATTTGATCTGAAACATACACTTCTGTTCAAATTTTGTGGTTGGTAAGATTTTTTAAATGTTGTGCTGCTTGATATAAAATTTATACATTTGTGGAAACTGATATTTTTTTTTTTTCAGGATTCTTTGATGAAAAGAAGGGCATTTATTATAACATTTGAAATGTTTTTACTGTGATGTTTGGTCAAAGTAACGCATCCTTGTTAAATAAAAGTGTGTGTGTATATATATATATATATATATATATATATATAGTCTAGTCTTTGGTTCTTTTAATTGTGATGATTTTGGCTCACATTTAACAAAACCGCACTAATTCACGATTTCAACAAATTAGAATACTTCATATGACCAATAAAAAAAAGTGAATTTTTAGTGAATTGTTGGCATTCTGGAAAGTATGTTAATTTGCTGTACATTTAATCAGTACTTGGTAGAGGCTCCTTTTGCTTTAATTACTGCCTCAATTCAGCGTGGCATTGAGGTGATCAGTTTGTGGCACTGCTGAGTTGGTCTGGAAGCCCAGGTTTCTTTGACAGTGGCCTTCAGCTCATCTGCATTGTTTGGTCTCTTATTTCTCATTTTCCTCTTGACAATAGCCCATCAATTCTCTCTGGAGTTCACGTCTGGCGAGTTTACTGGCCAGTCAAGCACACCAACACCATGGTCATTTAACCAACTTTTGGTGCTTTTGGCAGTGTGGGCAGGTGCCAAATCCTGCTGAAAAATTAAATCAGCATCTTCAAAAAGCTGTTCAGCAGAAGGAAGCATGAAGTGTTCCAAAATGTCCTGGTAAATGGTTCAGTGACTTTGGTTTTCAAAAAACACAATGGACCAACACCAGCAGATGACATTGCACCCCAAATCATCACACACTGAGGAAACTTAACACTGGACTTCAAGAAACTCTGGCTATGAGCTTCTCCACCCTTCCTCCAGACTTTAGGACCTTGGTTTCCAAATGAAAAATAAAACTTGCTCTCATCTGAAAAGAGGGCTTTGGACCACTGGGCAACAGTCCAGTTCTTCTCCTTAGCCCCGGTAAGATGCTTCTGACGTTGTCTGTGGTTCAGGAGTGGCTTAACAAGAGGAATACGACAACTGTAGCCTCAGTCCATTCCTTGTGAAGTTCACTCTCATTCTTGAATTGATTTTGCTTGACAATACTCATAAGGCTCCGGTTCTCTCTTTTGGTTGTGCATCTTTTTCTTCCACACTTTTTCCTTTCTCTCAACTTTCTGTTAACATGTTTGGATACAGCACTCTGTGAACAACTAGCTTCTTTGGCAATGAATGCGTGTGGCTTACCTTCCTTGTGAAGGGTGTCAGTAACTGTCTTCTGGACAACTGTCAGATCAGCAGTCTTCCCCGTGATTGTGTATCCTAGTGAACCAATCTGAGAGACCATTTTGAAGGCTCAGGAAACCTGTTGAGATTTTTGTTAAGTGTGAGCCAAAATCATCACAATTAAAAGAACCAAAGACGAAAACTACTTCAGTTTGTGTGCACTGAATTTTGTTTAATTCAAGATTTTCACAATTTGAGTTGAATTACTGAAATAAATGAACTTTTCATTCTAATTTATTGGGATGCACCTGAATATCACTAAGCCCTTCCATGTCCATGTAAATATTAACTACACTGGCTAATTTAACGTTGGAATTGTGAAAAAAGCTCAGTAGAGTGCATCTGGGCCTGCCTGCGGGGCTGTGTGACCTTCTGTGAACATACATTATCCTAAGACTGCCTTTATTCAAAGAGACTGTGAGTGCTTAACAGTTAACGCTACAGTAGAGCGTCTTTTCATCTCCTCAAGAGCGCTATGCCACAGAGGGGATGCTTTTTCTTCAAGGCTTATATTGTCTTAATCCCCAGGCTTAATCCGACTTGTGTCAAGACGCCGTGGTCGTCGTGAGTCCAGGCTTGGCTGAACCGAAGGATTTACTACATTAGTATTAGACTCCCTATTCTCTTGAATCACTCTCTCAGTGCAACTGGGGTGGGAAAACCAGCAGCAGGCCGAGACACGGAAATGTAAAAGCCAGTGAAAATGAATGCCAAGCAGCATGTAATGGTTGTGAATTTTCATTTGAAAGCTCAGGAATATGATTATACACTTCTAAATGGGTTTAAGACACATCTAGAACAAGTTTGAAAAAAGCATAACGCTATAAATGGGCATCTGGAGAACTGTGTAAGGCTGAATGGACAGTTAAACCAAGGACGTCTGTTTTCACTCTGGGACAAGACTGCTGTAAAGGATCTGGTTCTTATGTATATATGATGATAGTCTTGTTATAGAGACAGTGGAGTCCTACTCTTTTTAGTTTTCCAGTATTTGAGAATATGATTGACAGTAGGTATCTGCTATAAAAAAAAAATATATAGGCTCTGATAAACCATTAAATACAGAATAAAACTGTTCAGACTTCATTTTAAAATAAATAAATAAATTTATGTTCCAATTTTCTGCCTTTAAGTTATCTGAAATGCTCTTTAACCGAATATTGCATTTTTATTATACGGGATTGGAAAGTAATAAACTGTAAATTACAGTCCACAGCCCCATAAACTCTAATGGTCTTAATAAATGAATTAGATTCAGGATTCGTAAAATTCACATTTCAGTGACTGTAACAGGACCACTTTGAGACTGTCTTTTACTTTTCCTTGAAAGCAAAATTCAGTTTTCCCGCAAATAGAATTGACATCATTTATTCACCTTCATGCTGTTCTATACTGGACCAATAAAGGAGACATTTGAACAATTTTCACACTGCTTTTCATTCAAACTTCCATATAACATTTACATATATTTTGTTATATTGTGTTTTTCTAAGAAATTGTAATAAATGCAGTTTATTAATATTTTACATTTTATATTTTACATTTATTATATAAATAAATATACCCTTTAAAGGCAGATTAAATGAACATTTTGCAAAACATTAAAATTTTGATTATTTTTCTGTTTATTTATTGCCTCGTTAAGAGAAACACCCGGTATTTTTTTTTTCACAACATCTGAGATCCTATAAATACCTCGTGCACTTTGTCATTTGCTCTCTGGATGTTATTTAAGCAGTGCAAGCTTGACAGAACTGAGAGAACCGGAATGAAAAATAGAGGATAGGAAAAATACAAGTACTAGCTTACTTTACTATTCTTCTCTACCTTTCAGTACGCTGAGTCACTTCATGCACACATTCTTCCTTTTTGTCTGTGGCCTGTTGATCTTCTCCACTTAAAAAAAGAAGCATTGCTTGGACACCCCACCCCTCATGCTGTATTCAGATTTGCATTTCTGCATTTCACAAGTATGCTTTTGTCAGTGAATCATCAGTGACAGCGGTGGGGTTAGCTTTAGCCCGATGAGTATCACAGCATATTTGCTCTGCTGATTGAGCGTGGCGAGCCTGTGAGGAGATCCCTATGGTATTATAAAAGTTACAAGTCATGGTAGATGCACAGACATAACACAGGATAAAGATGTTGATGGTGTGTGAAAACAAACTAAAGGGATTGTTATTATGAGCTGAGAAGAAGCAGAGAGAAGGCTTTATGCGCTGGTAATAAATAGAAGGTAAAATGAAACACAAGGGAAAACGTGTTTTGTGTGATTCATGAAACATTCAGTATCATCAAAGAAAACATCTCATCACTCACTCAACACATCAGTTAACATCTTCAGGTATTGGTAATTATGTATGCAAAGATGCAAATTGAAGTATGCTGATATTCAGAAAATTGTTCCAATTATTGTCAGTGCTGGTCAACAGTCAAAATGATGAGACCAACAATACCGTTGCAAGCGTGACATTGCTTTTATACAGCATTTTAGTAAAAAAATAACTTTGTATTGATTAAAATATAGAGTAGACATAATATTTCCAGTTACTAAGTGGTATTGTTTGGACATACTACTCTTTTTTTAGTATGTGATTTCATATACAGCATTATTGTTTTTAAAGAGCCAGTAAGATGAAAATTCTAAGATTTCTATCACTGTTTATAAGTCCTGTACAACAGGTTTAAATCCATGCAAGGTTAAAAAGCATTGTCATTTTGTCAAAATATCTTTTTAAAATTACCTCAATTCTCAGAGATCCCCAAACGGTTCGCTCGAAGCTGTTCAAAAGATTCAGTTTCCTTAAACACCACCTTTCGGTAGCATACTGTGCTCTGATTGGTCAACTGACATCGTCAGTTTTGATTGGTTGTTCCGCACACAACTTCACAGTAAACAATGCGTTAGCATCTGTTTGGGGTGTATTATGTCTTATTCCTCTCATCGCGAAGCAAACAGTAAAATAAAAAAACATGAAGAACAGTCTCGCTGCTTTTTCTTCTGTGTGGGCGTATTCAAGCCGCGCGCTTCAGTTTGAATCTGAATAGCGAGTTCAGCGCGGGGGCGTGGTCACATTAGATATAATGAAGGGAGACGTGAAAAACAGACATCGCGTTGTTTTTACATATGGATTACTTTATCACAGAATATCTGTTTTCGGCAGCACTTGTTTAGTTTTAAAGTAGACATGTCAAGCTTTCTATAGATATCTCTCTCATGTCTTTTCGTTGAGTATTCACGGAGTTACACTTCATTTTAATGACGTGTTTGTAAAAGAAGATCAGTGCAGACAAAGGCTGCAGACAGCACAACTGGTTTGTTATCTTTATTTTATAAGTGCACAAAGTTTTGTTGTTATTGTGTCTGTATCCAAAAAAAAAGTAGACCCTTTACAGATTCGATTGATGTATTGCTCTTATCTGTACGATTAAAACTGAAAGTGTAATTTCAGTTATTTTCGTGGGTTATCAGGGGAAAATGACTCATAACGCGCATCCGCGTTAATCAACTCCAGAGGGTTAACATATAGTGCTAGCACCACATACTGATTAGATACTCGGGAGAAAACAAACACATAACTTCATAATCATACTTACAGGTTGTGATTCGGAGATGCTTGTTGGTCCAAATAAAGTTGGTAATGAACCATCTTTTATGGCCAAACGCTTTGAAAATCCCACATTGAACTCATCGAGATTAGAAAAGCACTCATCAGTGAAATGTTGTGAACACAAAAGGGATTTGTTGTACTGCTCTGGTATTGTGGTGAAAATGAATTTTAGCCATTGGTTCTTCTGATCTTCATTCTTTGGCAGTGAAAATAAAACAAACTTGCCTTTACAATTAAAAACACACTGTCTCCTCGACATGATGCTCTCACACCAACCAGAGCGTCTGTGTGGGGGGTGGCAGAACCTGATTTTACCAAGTGAGACATGTTCCTGGGACAACATCGTTGTTGACCCTGGAACTACATTGTGATTAACCAATCAGATTTGAAGAACCAGTTTATAGATTTTGTGAAGTTTATGCTTAAAATCAGTGTTTGGTGCTTTTACATCAGTGTCATTCATCTATCATTTCCTCTAGTTTTAGGGATTACTCATGGTTAAGGTTAGGTTTAGGTGTAGGGATATGGTTAAGAATATATTTTTGGAGTAAAATGTTGTTCCAGGGTCAACAAAATATGTTGACCTAGGAACACATCGAACTTGGCAAAATCAGGACGTGCGTGGGGGGTGGGGCAGGTCAGAGTTTTGTTTTCTCCCAATACGGTAACCGGAGATTATTATGCAAAGTGCTCCTAGTGTCGTACATAGAGATGGGCAAAAGATTTGAAATCTATAACGACTCGTTACTTTAGAAGCCAATAACTTTATAAATCGTGTACTTTTTGGTTTAATTACTTTGCACATTGTTTACACAGATGGACAGCTACATCATACACTGTAATACAGGTAATTTTTGATTTCCCATCTGTGTGGCTCTTTAAATAAATCAGTAGAATGAGTGATTCAGTGACTCACTAATTAAGCTGACTTATTGAATCATTCACTCAACCAATTTCTTTGGAAAAAATAAAAATAAAATACTGACTCATTCAGGAACCCATTTGTCGCCACCTACTGTAACCTGTTGAAAGAATCACTGAAAAATCTGTACCGCTTACACAGGCTAAGGCTAACCTTATTGTTACATTATTATGGTCACAGTTGAAATAGGTCCTTTATCCGCAATGTGTCATGCCAAGAATAATGGTAATTTGATCATTATGCAGATTGGCCTAACAGTTCTAACCTTTTCTTTTGAAAATCTCTTATGCGTGTTCACTGTGCGACAGAATCCACGTAGTGTGACTGTGCATACTGAGCAGTAAGTGGATGTTATAGCAGATGAGATTAGGGTCAGTGCCCTTCTTTCAGGTGCTATTTGATTTTGAGAGCTTTTATATTCCATAATCCCTTTCACATATAATCAGAGCTGTCATTTAATGAGAAACGTTGAGACTTCATGAAGATATATAATGTTAATAAAAGCGATCTATGCATTCTGGCACCTCTGTCCTTAGGCAGCAAACATGCAGCATTTCTGGTCTCCACTCACGTTCCACCTGACACTCCTCACTCTCCAGATTGAATATTTATTTCCCACCTACTTAAAGGAGCATGCTTTAAACTCTCCATCTGAGCAGTTATCACACTCAGAGAGTCCAGAGGTATCAAAGGCGATTGGTTGGCTCCATCATGAAGAGCTCTCCTTGTGAAGTGCTGACTCAGTGCACCTGAGTCTATAGGCACTTGATTGAGTCCAGCTATTATGTTACACACTCTCAAAGAAAGACCTCCATCCCACTAAGGACACACCCGTTTGGAGATAAATTCACTGTCTGCTATCATGTTTTATTCCAGCTGGACTGAATTAGAGAATAAAATGACTATTTATAATGTAAATGGGAAGGCTGTAAAAAATGACCTTAAATGTATAGTTCCCCCCCCCCCACAAAAAATAATGCATTCATCATTTACTTATTTTCATTTAGTTCTGAATCCATATGTTTTTTCATTTACATTGTTGCACAGACTGAGAATGGAGTCTTTTGAAAATTGTATTCACTACCCTCATGTCATTCTGACCCGTATGATTTTCTTCTGTGAAACACAAAAGAGAATATTTAGAAGAATGAAAGATGTTGGTAACCAAACAAATGTTGATGACCATTGTATAGGTGCAGCTACAGGTAGTCTACAGTGCAGCTGTTAGAGTTCTTACCAGGTCAAGTATGATCTACACTGGCTACCTTTTAAGTTCCAAATCATTTACAAAATATTACTTCTTACATATAAGGCCCTTAAAGGGTTAGATCACCAAAAAAAATTAAATTAGCCCGTAAATTACTCTCCCTTAAGGCATCCTAGGTGTATATGAAACAACATACAAAACTACCACACTTTTTGATCATTTAATCATTGCTGTTAATAGTGTTCACTGTCTGTTTGATTACATGACATTAACTAACTGAATGATATTGATATCAACTTGACAGTCACCACTGGTAAGCTCCTAAATATAATGTTGAAACTTACATTTTCTGTAAAGCTCCTTTGCAAAGATTTGTATTGTAAAAATTGCTATGCAAATAAACCTGAATTGAATTGAATATAAAGTCAAATTATGACATAAAAATCAATTTATGACAATGTGGACACAAATTATCAAAACAGACATAAACTCTAAATTATTCGATTAAAAGGCCGGTAATGACATAAAAGTTGAAACTTGAAAAGTTGAAAATTTTTATATCAGCATTATCACATTTTAATAATACTTATTTTTTTTCTCATAATTGTGATATGCTTCCATATGATGATAAGTAAATTATGACAAAATTGTCATTTTAGGGTGAAGTGTCCCTTTAAGTCTTTATTCTGAAGATCTTCCTAGGTTCTCAAATCTCATTTATAGTGAAATTACATAATGATATATTTTTATTGTCATTTTAATAGACTAGAGCGGTATGAACATTTTGCTAAAATTAAAGAGAAAGATCATTGTAGTTTGGAACAATATGACATGAGGGTGAGTAAATAATGTCAGAATTTTCTTTTGGGCAAAACTTATTCTCATTGTGTCATTGTCTCATTCATTTATAGCCTTTTATGTGAAAACAAGTAATTTGGAGGGTTTTTTTCACGCATTTCAAAACTGCTGCCTGATGGGAGTGTGTCATGTACTGTGAATTTTACAGCACTGTTTGATGGCTCAGTCTAAACTAGATCAGTCTGGAAGAAAATTAAACATGGCATTATTTATAAAAGCCAAATGACTGTGTTGTTAAATGTTTTACCTGGTGAGAGTCTTTAATCTACTCTTGAGAACCTTGAATCTTGAGAACATTTCTTTATAGACATGTTTAGCACCCTGTACCAGAGAAGCAGAGAGCAGGAGAGTGTGTGATAATGGACTTCTTGTGTTCCCTTGGCTTGCAGTACTTTGACAGGCATGTTGAAGTATTTAAACTGCCTTCCTCAAGTCCTTACTTCATCACGGCTGGCAACAACCCCCTGTTGCCATGGTGACAGATGTAGTAATGAAGCCAGCTTTGGTGTGGAGTCCTCATGTCTCCCTCCAGGCCTGATTCTGGTGATACTGATGTCTCTAGCTATGTGCCAAATCCTGCCTTGATGTGTGCTGCGTACATAGGCAGCTGCCTTCTAAGGCAGCATTGTAACTGAAATAAAACCTTGTGTTTTATTTAGAACCAGAAAAACACAAAGACTGCATCTCTTGCACCAGCAGTCTCTTGAAATAGAGATATTCGAAAATAGCTAAGATGTTGCTAAGATAACTATATGCTATGATGTTTTTCTAGTTTTCCTTTGTTAGTATTTTCCCTCCAATAGATTTCTATGGTGACTGAAATTATTTCCTGCCCTAGTTCCCTTTTAGGTGTCTGTAGTTATTATTTGTTACACACCTGTTTCGGTTCTTGCTGATTATGTTCCCTCTAGTATTTAATCCTGAATTCTCCCCTGGTTCTTTGTCCGGTATTGTTGTTGTCTGAAGTTTAGCGGTTGTGTTTGTTTGTTCCTGTGTTCTCCAGGGTTCTCTTTGTAGAATATTGATTAACGGATTTTGTTTTTGGTCTCTACTCCTTCGTAGTGTGCTTTAGTTTTACAATAACCCATAACAGAATATAAGACCCTCAAAATGATTATTAAGCATGTCCGTCCAACTCCTCCTTGCTGGAGCAGGTGGATCGCTCCGTCGAGAACCACACCGGGGACTTTTTAGATCTGGCATGCCTTACCTGCTACCCCTTTTGCATTATTTTGACTCAGTGAGTGGCTGAAGGCATGCCTTCCAATGGATGGTCCTCGAGGGAGTCTTGCTGAGTGGGTGCTGGCTTTTTTCGGATTGCCTTTCACTGACAGATATGTGAATGAAGACCCAGCCCATGCTCAACCACTGAAGATGGAGAGCCAGAGGCCAAAGCCTGCCGTGTCAGAGGAGCCATCACTAGACAGAGCGACTGAGCCATATTTTGCCTAAGAGTCAGAGGAGGATCTCTACCAGCCTCCCACTCTCTCATCCTCTGTCAGCAAGTCCATCAGCCCAAGCTCTGCTGGCTCCTGTAAGTCCATCAGCTCACCCTTAGCATGCCAAACCCTGTGAGTTGGATTCACTTTGAGCCTTAAAGTAACCAGCTACCTCGTTGTTGGAGGATCCCCTTTTTCTGCATCCAGCCTCCGAGTCCTGGATTCCACCTCACCACTTTGACTCATTCACCTTGGTGCAACGCTCCCTCATCTCAAACGTGGCCCATCATGCCACCATCTCTGCTGGGCTCCACCTTGATCAGTTGTCGACCTGCCTCTGCTTCGAGATTTCACTCCTTCGGCTTCGCCTCGTCCTTCTGTTCCTCTGACTCTGTCAGGCTCTGCCTTGGTCCTCTTTCATCCAGGATCCACCATGGTCTTTTGGATTCCAGCATCTGCTTCAGTTCCTTGAGCTGTCAGCTTTGATTTGGCCCTACAGATCCTCTCTGTCACCCTGGCTCTCCGTCTTCACCCTGGGACCAAACTCCATTGGCTCCATCTCCATCTTCCACCTTCACTATTGCTCCTCCCACCAGCAACTCCACCATACCGCCCCCCAACTTGGATGGCCTCTGGATCTCTAACTGTCTCCCCTTGCTCCTGGATCCTTCCACCATCTTCTCCACCATGGCTCTATGAACTGTACACTCTTCCTTTTGCCTGCCCCTCGCCCTCCTCCTGGGCCCCCACTCTCCTTCCTCTGCAATGTTTTGTCTACAGCATGAGGGCTCGCCTTTCAGGTGGGGGGCTAACATCATCTTAGCATACTTTAATTAATACACATATGTATGGTAGGCCTCTTTAGATTAGACTTGTATAATTTTTATAGCAATTGACATTACATATTTACATTCAGCAGTCTCTTACAATTAGCTTTTAACTTTCAACGTTTGGGGTCAGCAAGGTTAAAAAAGATTAATTAATGCTTTTATTCAGTTAATCAAAAACACATTCAATTGAACAAACAATTTATATTTCTAATAAATGCTGTTATTTTGAATTTACTAATCATCAAAGAATCCTGAAAAAATGTAATGGAGAAAAAACAACAACAACAACATTTTTAATAAGAAATGTTTTTTTTTCTTGAGCAGCAAATCAGCATATTAGAATATATATATATATATATATATATATATATATATATATATATATATATATATATATATATATTATATATATATATATATAATATTATTATACAGCCCTTATAATTTCATTATAGATTTAAGCAATAGACCTTTATTTAAGACCTTTATATAGACCATTTTGACTAGAATAACTATACATTGGATTTTCTCCTGTTCTAAAATAATAAGGGATCAAGATTTATAAAATAAAGAACATAATGAAGACACCAAATAATAATGTATAGAACATAAATTCCTCAGAAATGTGTTTTAACTTATTGTTCACACAGGATTGTGGTCCTCTGCTTTTCAGGACTGATCTTCACTGTGGGACAATGTCCATTCGTATCGAGACTGGATTTGCTTTGTGACAGATGGCATAATCCAGCTATATTATTCAAATGACCTTGAATTTGCTCTTTGATGGCTCTCTTTCTGTGCTTGCATAAATCCACACATAATCACCAGTTGACTCATATTTGCTCGGGGAGATCAATGTTTCATATCCGCAACAATCCTCTAGCTATTTCCTAAGTAACAATTTTAAAGGTCTTATGTAACAATTATGTCAAGATGTGGATTTCTAATCCATCACAAGGTCAGTTGCATTTGTAAAATCTCTGTCTGTCTGTTCTGTTTTGTTGGTTTATTTTGGGGTTCTGCTGCTTCCTCTTTGTGCGCATCTGTGTTGGACAGGCAGAGAGATACCCCCTGGCTTCCTCACATAAAAGTCCTGACCGAAAGGTTCTGGTGTTTGGTGCGGGCAGGCGGAAAACAAACAAACACTGCTCCTAATGCATTGTTCATCATCTGTGTTTGCTTGACTGCTCACTCTGTCATGAGCGAGAGGGGTCAACCAAATCAAAACACCAAGTACATGAAGAAACTAGGACAAAAGTTGGCCTGAAAGTGACTTGATAGTCAAGTACATCTACATTTTCGTTTCCATTTAATGCTTGGAAAACGCCTACATACAATGCATAAGTAAACTACAATAAAGTGTAGTGATAGCAGCAAAGGTGTATATTAAGAACTGAACCAACTAGTCATACAGCCAACACCTTTTGACTTTTGACAATACATTTATCACAGTCCCCTGGAGCGCTGGAGGTTAAGTGTTTTGTTCGAGTGCACAGTGGTGATGGCTCATAGATCACACCTTAAAAGATCTGAAACTACAACTTTTAGTTAATAACCGAGATAATTTCACCTGTAGGCTACATACATCACCCACACTAGGATGGAAATAATATTGTTAGTAGTAGGGCTCTTTCGAGAGTTTTTTGTTGTTGTTTATTTTACTCTTACAATGCTCCCACATCTGGCTATCCATTCATTTTGCTGTAGTTTCCTTTAGTTTCTGATTATATAGCAAGTTTTTCCTTAGTTCTCACTCAGATACATTGAGCGGCCATCCACAGTCTGCTTTTTTATCAACATAACTTCCACACATTCTCTGCCCACTTTGTGTATTTTTATTTGAATTTATTAAGAGTGTAATGCTATCCTCTCTGCTCATGACATTTTGGCATCCCTTCAATGACTTAAATTGCTTTCACAGAATTATTGGTGTATTTCTAATAGTTCTTACTGAAAAATGTGTGAACATAATTACAATAATCAGAACAATTTCTGGTTTCTAAACCTATTAATCACAAACAGTTCTTGCTAGAGTCATATTATTCCTATCTTATGAATATCTAATTCATTAAATTACAAATTTTAAACATATTTTGTAACTTTTTCTAACTTGATGTCATTTGTTATATGACAGTAAATATCTGCAGTTATTTTAATGTTATTTGCAAAATAAAAATTCACATTAACAAGCATGTTAGTCAGATATGATATTAATATACAGTATGTCCCTCACATACACTTTACAATTTTAATTTACATTTTTATGAAGATTGTCTGTGGATCCCAGCTATCAAGAATCATTTCTAAGAATATTTAGCAAACATTCCCATGAAATCCAAACATTCAAAACAATAATTTTTGGTCTGTTGTTTCTCATTTTCCTCTTGACAATACCCCACTCTGGTGAGTTTGCTGGCCAGTCAAGCACACCAACACCATGGTCATTTAACCAACTTTTGGTGCTTTTTGCAGTGTGGGCAGCTGCCAAATACTGCTGAAAAATGAAATAATCTTCAAAAAGCTGGTCAGCAGAAGGAAGCATGAAGTGCTCCAAAATTTCTTGGTGAACGGGTGCGGTGACTTTGGTTTTCAAAAAACAGAATGGACCAACACCAGCAGATGACATTGCACCCCAAATCATCACAGACTGTAGAAACTTAACACTGGACTCCAAGCAACTTGGGCTATGAGCTTCTCCACCCTTCCTCCAGACTCTAGGACCTTGGTTTCCAAATGAAATACAAAACTTGCTCTCATCTAAAAAGAGGGCTTTGGACCACTGGGCAACAGTCCAGTTCTTCTTCTCCTTAGTCCAGGTAAGATGCCTCTGATGTTTTCTCTGGTTCAGGAATGGCTTAACAAGAGGAATACAATATTCTTGAATTGATTTTGCTTGACAATCCTTATAAGGCTGCGGTTCTCTCAGTTGGTTGTGCATCTTTTTCTTCCACACTTTTCCTTTCTCTCAACTTTCTGTTAACATGCTTGGATACAGCACTCTGCACAGCCAGCTTCTTTGGCAATGAATGTTTGTGGCTTACCCTCCTTTTGAAGGGTGTCAATAATTGTCTTATGGACAGCTGTCACATCAGCATATATATAACAATACATTAGCAATGTATATACAATGTTTTTGGGCTAACGTTTTGAGAACATTATCACAGACCAGATAACTTTAAATGTTCTTTGAATGTTACTGAAAGAGCATTTGTTCATAACTTTGAGAGACATTCCCAGAACATTAAGAAAGTTCTGAGAACAGTGACTGTTAGCTGGAATACAATTAAAAATAGGTTAATGTCTGGACAGATAACAACTTATTTTTCATACTACCCCCCCCCCCCCCCCCCCCCCACCCAAAACTAAGATAATGACTAGTTCTTTTTCCAGTTGTACTGAATATTGCAGTTTACATTTTCAACCTATTTGCATATTGAAATGTTGATATTTAATTATATTTTAATATAAGCCATGGTGATTTGCTCAGTGATGTAACAGTGCAGCAGTCACAGAAGCATATGCTGAAGTTTACTGACCTTTATCAGCCACAACAGTGAACTGGGTGTCTACTCTGAAAACCATATACTGTCACCTGATGGATGGGTGTCACTGCCAGTATGAGCCACATTACAAATATTGAAGGAATGTCTTTCCCTTTTCAATTAGAAAAAAGAAGAAGAAGCATTATCATATACTTGACATGTTGATCTAATCTAAGCCACCCAACTGGTCTGTCCACATGAATTATACTTTTGTACCATCCACTCTAAAAACATCTGACCTTTTGAAGAAATCATTCATATGCTCAGTGTCAAGTTTTTGCATATTTGATAAGTGACCTAGAGACAGTGAAAAACATGAAAGATTTCATCTTTATGTGTGTGTGCATAGAATATCGAACCGTCCATCTTAATGTCGGCAGCAGCCAATTAAAGATTTAAGATGGAAAGGGAGAGATTAGGATGCAATTAGGCATAATTACTTTAGCATTGTTTTGTGGAATGCATGAGCTGTGAAATGACCAACTGCTCTGTCTGTTAAATATCCACCCAAACCCTGTTTGGTTACAGACACTGATCTGCAGCCGCGGGGAACTGGAAAACAACGGGCTGGTAAACACATCAAGTAAACACGATCACTCTCGCACTCGTATGCAGTTTTCCATCCCCTCCTCTCTCCATTAATTTCACCCTTGAAGAAACGCTCTCATTCTCTTTCCAACAGCACATCTCTTTTCCCTTCAACTAGACTGGCACTTTTCCTGATTTTGTTTAAAACACACACAGTCGCTGAAAATTTTTATTTCTACCCTACCAAAAAACCCTTAGCTGGTTTCCTAGTCAGGCCTGTTTTTCAGTCTAGTTTGGTTCTCCAATTGTTTGCAGGTCTCTTCTGCTTATTGGTGAAAAAAGTTTAAAAAATCAATGCCAAATATAAACAATAAAATGCAACTTATTTATATTGTTAGAATTATTACCAAAATCCAAATCCTAATTTATTTTGGAATCCTAGCTATGCATGATTATATGATTATTTAATCTCGGATAATAGAAAAGACTGTCAACGGTGAGTGGAGTTTTGAAGTGTTTATTTTTATTTTTTAGTTAATTACATTTTTCCATGTAATATATAGCTTATGTTCAGACATGAGTGACATTAAACATTGCAATCTTTTCCATATTTTTCCTAACCAGTTACAGCCAACAACAGTACATTCGGTTGGTTAGGCCTACTTTTTCTTTTTTTTTTACGGAATAGAAGCAACAGGTAGCCACGCCCACACCCAAATCCCATTGGCTGGTAAACATCAAACCTGGACGCATAGAGATTGACCGCGAAACAACAGATATTGTATTGGAAGTCACTAACATTCCTGCAGCACCTGCGTATTAAATGTTTTCTATGTAAATATGCTTTGGTTTGACAGCTTTTATATTGCGCTTATATGACGCCAGTTCACGTTCAACTTATAAAAATGCAATCTTTCACATTATGCGCAGTGCTGTGCCTTGTAGTTTTTGTATGATAAACAGTTTTGATTCAACATTCACTCATTGCTTGATTTTCAGTGTAAAATCTGATTTTATCCACCCCCAAACTATAGTAAACTGAACCAACTTAGACCCGCAAAGTTTGTGTCAGCACATTACCTCACCTTATTGACTTTGTTTTGACTTGAGCCTTAGAAGGCAAACCCAACCAATTTCAGAATGAAATAAACAGGCTGCATGTTTCAATAGAGTCATTGATCATGTTGTTATTCTCAAATACATTCATTCAATAACCCCATCAAGCATATAGGTTCTCCTACCTATGAATAGAGTGATGATCTAATGAAATACTGCAGGGTTGTTTCTTTGAAAGCTGTGAGAAAATTGAGTCTGAGTTGAAAAAAAAAATACATACATCAAAAGAAGTGCAGAATACTGCAGCCTCTCATCCAGATGTCTGTAGCCCATTTGCAGCCCGGAAATTTCACCCCATTTCCTACAGAGCTCACTTTGGTCTAAAAAGCTGCAGTTGATGCATGGCGTGAGGAAAAAGAAAAGCAATCGCTCTTGAATATTCCCCCATTTGTGTGTCGGCTTCACTTCCCAATCCATCCTAATGCAATAACACCCGAGTCAGAGAGGATGCAGTGTCCGTCTACAGTCGGTGTGGAATAAGACTCATAGCACTATTTATCTTTGTTTATGATTCAGAGTGTTTTCTTGCTCAGACCCCCCACCCTTTTCTGGTTACTGATGCCTTTGCCCCAGAGCATGATGGGAAGGCTTTTGGCAGAGCGTGGCGTCACTGGGAGGAGGCAGATCAACTGTCTGTGACAACTGCACAGACCCTATCACAGTGAGGGCATCCCGCTGTCCCTCTGACAATAGTGTGAAAGAGTTTTCCAGGAGAAAAGCGGGAGATGGTAAGTGAGAGAGATAGGTGAAGTTACACAGAGAGGTCATGCTTTCTTCTTTTCTACCTCTGTCTATCTTTAAATCTTGCTTGCCTCAGTGAGATTGGAGTGTGGTGTTGATTGGCATCATGCTGTCAGATCAGAGCGAAAAAGAGAGGTCTTCAAATGTCTGTGTGTTGCCTTTCAAACATTTTTATGCTGTCTGGAGAAAACTGTATCCATTAATGTAGACTAATTAATTAAAAACCTTGCTCTTTGATAAGAGTTTAAGAATGAATTATATGGGCAGAGTAGTTTGTCTTTATTGCAGGGTCCAAAATAACCTACTCTAGCCCATATTTTACTCTGAGATATCTTAATTCCAATAATTTATTAAATATACCATGCAGTTTTTTTGTAGTTTAAATTTATTTTTCATGCAAAGCTGATATATTAGTATTTTTTTTATTATAATATTTTCTTTTAAGTTTAAACTAAGCAACTTTAGCTTTTAGGCATATATTGTATCTTATTTTTCAGCATGGAAGTAAGCTATTTTACTTGAATGTGTGAGACTTGAGATTCATTAGCTGCATAGAGCAATTCCTCTATATATTAACTAGAGGTTAAGAAAACATTTCAACTTTTATGCTGCAAACCAGTGTGTTAATTTGCATTTTTAAACAGCATATCCAGATTTTATACACATTAAATAACTGTTAGCAAATGACACAGGAAGCCTTGTGCAAATTACAAAAGCTGCAGCCATTTGTAAGTTAGAAATAAAGTGTATATAGAAACTATATGAGGTTTGAGATGGATTTTTTTTCTAAAGTTGCAGTGTGAATTTGTATGTAAATTTCCTAATTTTACATTATAAATAAATGCAAAACGACAAATTATCCAGCAGCTTGTCAAAGAAATACTTATTTATTTGTGATAAATGTTGTTTGTTCACCCGACCTGCCATTGAGAAGTGAGGCATGCCGATTGAGGATTTAAATGTATTTCTTTGTTGTCCAACTGTTTTTGAGGGTTGATGCTGTTTCAGTTGACTTCATAATCAAAGGTTAGATTTAGTTTGTCAAGAGAGTAACAGTGTAACTGTGTGCTTTTAGAAAGAGAGAGCTGAGTCCTTTCACATAATTGAATCTGGCTGTCAGACAGGATGCACTTGTGTTGTGGTCCAGCAGCAGCTTGTGTATCGTTTGCAAAGCCACACAGCCAGCGGTACTCAGCAGCTGAGCAATAAAGAATAATTTGATGCTCTTAAACATTTGTCTACATTAAGTATTACTCTAATTACTTTGTCTACAATTGTCCACAATATGGCAAATGTACCAGGTATCTAATGTCAAAGACAAAAAGGGGTTTTCAAACATCCAAACAATAAAAGTTCCACAGCTCTCATTTTTTCCCGTACCTTAGAATGTGTCCTGTTTATTAATATTATTATTATTATTATTTTCTGAGCAAAAAAATAATGACTGTAACACATTTTTACATGTGGTTTACGGAGACACCCATTACAATGCCAGCGTACAAAACAATTGTGTCAGCCATTTATAGAACACAAATCATTAGATGCAATACAAAAATAAAATAAAAACTAATTACCAAAACTAATTAAACTAATTAGCTTTAAATCTGTTACAATGTTTACCATTATCCTTCAAATCACTACGTTTTACTCATTTGTCAGCAAGACGTTGTAATAATTTAAAATGTAATAACGTTTTGTATGACTACTTTTTAATTAAATTTTAATAAGTACAGGTCAGAATTAATATGCTATTTCATTTATTATAAATATATATTTTACAATGAATGAAGATGGAACATAAATTCACCTATATACTTTTACATTTTATTTTCACAGTTTTCACAATATTAAAATCTTACATATAAAAAAAAACACTTAGACACTTAGACTTTTAATGCATGTTCTATTTATCTAAAATATAAATATATTTATAACCATGCATTATATAAATTCATATAAAACCATGAAGACATCAAAATAAGATGATGTCTTCATAAATATTTATAACAGGTCAGAAAACAAAGATTTTTGATTAGATGATTAAGCCGTTTTCCCCATTATGTGCAGCGAGTAAGAGGTCACCATAAAGTTTGATACAAATAATGCGTTTCATTTTTGGTTGAACTTGGCCAGGTCTTGATAACTTAGAAAAATCATTTATTTATTGTACTATTTCATGATCAAACCATCCTGGCGGCCCCCAAACCTGCTTATGAATTTCAGTTAGATATGCTTCTAATATAGATAAATTAGCAGGAACTCACTTTAAATAATTGGAAAGACCTACTTTGTTTCTAACGTCCAAAAGGACAGTGTCTGTACTGCACATAAAACAGAAATAACCACCTGATTTTTATCAAATAATTGGACAGACAGCAGTAAAACAGTGCAGGGGTATGTTTGCTATTGTCTCTGGAGGGACCGGTTGTGTTTTCAGTGCTGCAGTCACCCCTATTTGACCACCTTTGTCAAGCCTAGCGTTGGATGAACAAGTGAGAAAGCATATAAAAAGTGAGAGGGGAGCGAGGATGCAGACAACGAATGTCTGATTGACACCTCCATCCAGCCCAGGCTGTTCAAAGGGAATGCATTAGCCTGGCCTGCTCAGTTAGGGGGCATTGCTACATCGAAACAGATAACAGCTCTCTGAATCGCTTGGCAAAAGTAAAAAGCACTGCGGAAAATGTTGCTCGTGCAGTGCGGTGTTTACAGATGTGACTAGATGCAAATGACACGATATTAAAGAGAAACCGAGCAGTGTTTAATTCCCGCCGTCTCTATCTATGGACTTTGCCACATATCAGACTGACCTCAATATGTCCCAAATCCTTTGATAAAAATATTCCTTTTCCAACACTCCGGTTATTCCTGGGAGATAACGCTATTTATATAGACGGTTTTAAAACTTGCTTTCTCTTTGACGTGTTTTAGCATTGCATCACGTTATCATGAAATATTGGTAGGGCTATGGGCAATGCTTTTGATTGTCGAGCACATTTGGTGGTTGGTTCTGAAGTACAGAGTGTAAGTTTGTCTTCTCAAATGATAAAGCAAGAGCATTTGGCACCAAAGTGCGATCCCACTTTTAGCTTTTTTCGGGGCATCTGGATCTCTTTCACGGCCTCGTGAATGTCTGCAGAGACACATTCTGTAGGCTATCAGTGAATAAGTTATGCAAATAATGTTAATCGAATCCCACAGCAGCACTTTCCTTCTCCCTTACAAAAATAAAAACAAAACATTCTGTTGATTAAATGGACTTGCTGCTCCATTTCAAACTCTTATGTGAAAATATATGTATAAATAAAATGAATGAATTGCGGTCGCTGATGGCGCTGCTAATTTGCATACAATTGTCTGCGTTGTTGTAACTGATTCACTAAAGAAATTATGCAAATCAGGTAACAGGCCAAAAAATTAATAAAAAATCAACTGAATTCAATTTGCATGTTATGTTTTTGGGTCAATTCTGAGTGTTAGGTTTGGGGGGATGCAAAAAAGTAGTTTGGCATAATCTTATATGATTAATATTAGAATTTTAAAAGGAGTGCTCCAGCTCAGCAATGCTTGAAAAATCTTTGTCTGCTAAATTAAAGTCATGCGGTGAGACCAACATACATAAAACAGGAAGTGATATCATAGTTTTGTATCAAGATCAAAATGTAAAATATGAGATATTTTGACCTTGTTTTGACATGACAAGGTTAGTTTCAGGTTGTAAAATGTCATGTGGTGCAACTTCCCCAAAATTAAAGATTTTTACGAATGAATAATTTGTGATATTTCTTGGCTAAAAAATACAATAATTTTTTTTTTTTTTTCATTTAGTGTGATTATTTACATGAATTTTCCAAGCAGGAATAATGAAATGGTATTTTCTTGTACAAATGCTCTATTAATCTTATTACATTTTATTTACTGTATTTTTTTTTTTTACTATTATAAATATACAGTTAATTTTCCTTGATAGTCACAACACATTACATTTTAGAGTCTTGTTGAAAATAATATAAAAGGCTTTTATAGTCAACATTAATATATATATGCATGCTGAAATAGCGGGACTGTTGTAAATTTGCCTCCAAATGTCACTTTTTTTTCAGTTCTGTGCAACATATTACATCTGTAGATTTAGCCAGATCTTGTTCTATATAAAGTCCCATTCTGGTAGAGATGAAACGGTAAGGGTGCATTGATCAAACACGTTGTCTTCCTTCTCCACCTTTGCACCTGTTTAGCATTTTAATGAAAGACATCAGGCTGTCTTCAGCACGGTCCTATTTCTCAACAGTACTTCAAATAAAAGAGAATAATTTCGCAATATCTATGCATGGATGCCCAGCTCTTTCACTCTTTATTTCTCATTTGATCTGTTAGTGCTTCTGTTGTACTATAAAATGTATTCGCACAATGTTTAGTATCACAAAATATTTAGATATATGGTTCATGTCATGTCATGTCATATTTAAGATGCTGCTTATTGCTCATGAGATGTGTAGTTCCAGATTTTACAATTGTCTGTTTATGCAACAGTATTATTAAATGGTTCATTATTCACCATCGTTTTAGGCATTTAGAAATGAATTACAGCATTAAATCATGTCCACCACCCTCTTGATGTGACTGTGCGATCTGCTGTCTTTGGTAAATTTGCAATCAATTTTTATGATACATACAGGGAGAGGAAGAAAAAAAGCAGCAATAAAGATAAGAATGGAAATTCATTTGAAACAGATCAATGGGATGTAATGGTGAAAATAATTAAATAAATGGATATTCTGAATCAACTGGATGATTATTTTAGTACTAGTATTATTAGTAGCTTTTATTTTTATATTTTAAGGTTTCAGTTGAATTTTAGTTAGTATATATATTTTAAATTTTTGTGTTTGTAATAGTTTTTTCCCCCATTTAGATTTTATATTTTATTTAAATTTACAAACATATTTTAAATTATTCTAGTTTTAGTTAACGATACATATCAGTGGATTCTTGTTTAAGTTGATTTATAACGAATGAATGAACGAACGAACGAATGAACGAAAGAACAAACAAACAAATGAAGGAACGAACAAACAAATGAATGAACTAGGAGGGTTTACAAAAACAGATTGGTACATATATTACAAGATAACAGGAACATATATTCGCTTCAGCTATTTGTTCTATACTTGTTATGAATTTGTAATTTTTAAATAAAATGTTTACCATATATTTGCCTTTTGATTACAATGAAATGAGGGTGGTGATGGCACAATTATCCTGAATGGTAAGCTTGATTATTGCTTAAATTACTTTACAGAATTTAAACCACATTAGCATTGCAACAGACCACAGTAAAAGGCACTGTAGATTGCCACAGTAGCATCGTTTGCACTTGACATTAATTTACAACATTTAGGGGTAATTTGCAGCAAATAAATATGGGAATGTAATATCAAAGTTGGTGACACAAAGTAGAAATAACAAAGAAAAACAAGATGTGTTACAGTATTCCCCAGTCTCCCCTAACTTCAAACACACATTTTTTTTATTTTACCTCTCAATTCATTACTTTAAACTTAAAGTAGGTGAAGTCATGACCCTGTGCAGGAAGCAAAAACAAATGACAGCGTTTCAGATGACAGAGATTTATTACATGCATACAGCTGAAAGTCTGAAACCAACACTAGCTACAAAACAGTTTGAGGGCACGTCTAATTTTCTTCAACTAAAGTTTGGAGTGCATTTCAGGTTTGTCCGTGATGATGGTCCCTCACCTATCTGCACAGAACAGGTTTTGTGCGTACGGTTTATTTGCTCATTAGCGGTGGCTATATATGCAGAGAAGGAGACGGCTGCATCTGACAGGCTTTCCGCTTTGCTTCAGGGTGTGATTGTAATAATTTCAGAGTCTTGACAGGTACAGTATTCAACATGTTGCATATATCCACCTCTCGTCTCTTTTAATTGTAGGGGAGACATTTACTAAATGTGTGCATTTATATGAAGCAATGATCGTGAGGTGTTAACGCAGAGGCGGACGCTCGTGTATCATCACATCACACATGATGTACTGTCACTGGAGGAGTTCAGCGTCAGAAGAAGCGAAAATACCAGGAGGTTAAAGTGTTGGTTGTCTGGGGTCTCTTGGGTTAATGGGAGAGAAGCAGGCCGGTGAGGAGCCTGATGACTGTGCTACACTTTTCCTTCATCTCACTCCTGAAATGCGAAGAAAATCGCTGAGGTACTGACCTCTGACCTCGCTTGAGTGAGGATGCGGTTTGTAGTTTGGCACGCTCGGATGGGTGAAGGCATTGGGGAAATCTAACGTGAAGGGGAGGAATTAAAATCCATTTAGTTGTCCACTTCAGTGGTTGTTTGTGCCTGTAAACAGGGATGGGAATGGAAATAGAGTAGAACAGGGGTCAGTGACATCATGCTCATTGTTTTTGTGCGAGTCTGACACATACAGTGACCTGAATACTTTTCCTGTGATAAGCATGTTTCTGAAATTTCTGACTTGTGATATTTTTAGTGGAGCATAAAGTCAAAACTGCCAAGGTGTCTTGACACTGTAATAAAGATTTTTTTTTTTTGTAGTTTGGCATATTCTTTTATTATTATTTCAGCTTTTTCGTGTTTTTAATTTAGAGGCCTTAGAAATTTGTTTATCAAATACGATACAGTAGGCTTTATATGGTTAATAGAGACCAGAATCTAGAATTCAACAATGCTCAGGAATAAAATATAATAGAAACGAGATTTGTCCATAAAGGTTGCTGTTATCATGAGGGAACATGAGCTATATGAAATCCTTGATCTGTGTGGCAGAACTATTAAATATAAGTGCTGAAGAAAAGGTGTGTGTTTGCTTGTTATAAATGTGTGTCCACCACATACTAAATTGGTCACATTGTCATATGCAAAAGTTTGCTGCATCCATCTCACAAATAAGGTTTTTGGCACAACCTAATTGATCATTGCAGCAGACACACTGCAAATGTGTTGCATGCAACATATTGTCCTGTTAAATATATAGCTTTGGCTGTGAGTTCGGAAGTGTTTGCAGCTTAACGTTTTGCAGTAATTAGCAGTCTGGAGTGATGAATTTAAGGAGGTGTTCAGTAGAAAGAAGCATCTGTTTAGACTTAATCATAATTAAACTCTTTTTAGGGATGCCTGAGTTATGACGGGTACACAGATTTATGATGACAGATCAACAACCGTCTTTTATATCATCCATATTTGTACTGAAGATTGATTACATTTCACTGAGATGTCCTTTTTGTTGTTTAATGTATGCGTGTGCTACCTAACTGATGCAGCAGCTCACTAAATGAAAATACTAAAATAGAAATGTGCATAAAAACACAATTAAGAATCTGAAATCTGATCAAATGAATTGCATTGAAGCTGTTCAGTAGTTGAGTGGCTGATATATGCCAAATACTTATAAAGGCTACACTTTATATGCATTATGGTTTTTTATGTTTTGACTTTATACGTATATAATGTTTATAAATACATATCATGATGCATAAGTAAGTAAAAGCATTTTCCGTAAACCTTGAAAACCTTTGAGTGTAAATGCAGAATTATTATCATAAACTATTAAATCAAAACCATTAAAAACATTTTTTAAAATAAAATTATTTAAGCTACACTGAAAAATGCATATGCCTTGTCACTATGCTTAAGAACATTATTGCTTGATTAATCTAAATAAATTTACTTTTCTGTCTTGTCACTGAGATAAAGTAAAATATTTCATTTTGTTGGTGTAATTTAAACTATTTTTCACATTTTTCAGTGTGCTTAAAATGTACAATTTAGATTATATTTGTATTTATTAAGATATTTGATTTAAAAAATATGTAAAAGTTTACATTAATCCAAATAGATTTTGTGATATTTTTTGTATAATTATGTAAAAAATACATTTGGTTGAAAGTGAAATTTTAGATTCAGTTGTCTACAGAAATTTGTCCAATCTTCATTTTTTTTTCTTCAGTTGAGAAACTGAACCGAAAATAAAAGTTTAACTTGAAGCACTAAACAACAACAAAAACACTAAACAAATTAAATAACTTAAAAATAACAAACTAAAAAAAAAAAAAAAAAAAAAAATGAAAACAAAAGCAAAACTAGACAAAAGAAAATACTAAAACTTATTATAATATATATATATATATATATATATATATATATATATATATATATATATATATATATATATATATATATATATATATATATATATATAATGGAAATTTAAATAAACTTTAAAATAGTAATTCATCAACACTAAAACTAAGATGTGGTGTACACATCGTAATACATTTTTCCATTATATATATTTTCAAGGTAAAAAGTAATAATCAAATATTAAGAATTATTAGCTTAACAATACTATTGTCACACTTACGTTCTGTTCTTTTTAGTTCTCATGCACTTTTGTTGTTTTTTCTTCCCTCATGTGCCTGTGACCTAGTTTTTCCTCATGTTTGATTTATATCATCATGTTCAGTGTTGTGTCAGTTTTCCTCATTTCTGACAAATTAAAAGCGTATGCGTATCATAGAACTTTATTCAAGTCATTGCATGAATTGCAAGTATTTAATCAAAATGTATGCCAAAAAATGGCATTATTATCCCATCACCCCTGACCCACAGCCATCTCACTTCTACAAACGATACAAAGGTCTTTAAAGAAGGAGAAACTATAAGCAGATGTTTCTTGATCATTAGTTCGGCTGTATGCAAGGAACGATCTACCGGTTTGACTTGCCGTAAGCTAAATGACTGCACCTTGACTGCTGGATTCAGAAGCGTTCATTATATGCCACCGCATACATTAAAAAGCTGCACGTGGGAGGACTCATTCAACCTTTGTCTCTGTTCATTCAAAGAAACATATCTGTACTCAGCCTAACCTTCAGTGAGATGTTTTGTGTAATGCATGATGGGAAATCAGAACGAGGGACGAGGCCTTTATTTTTATGTGAGCACTGACCTTTTCAAGTTGTTGTTTTGTTTACTTGCTGATTCTTCTCCGACAGAGGCAGAGCATGCGTTTGGAGCTTTCCGTCCTTGGAAAACAAGACTGTAACACTGGAGAGAGGTAGACAGTATGACTAATTCTCTCTTCAGGGGGACACGTAGATGAAGTCTCTGGCAGAGCAGCTCAGACTGTGTTGTCGAGCCAACCTTCAGAACTACTGCTGTTTCTCCGGTAATTCACCAGCCTTCTGTCAGCCAACTTAGAGGTATTTTCATAATGTTAGAAACATTGTGAATAGATGTCTGACATGGGCTTTTAGGAGAGATAAAACAAGCATCTAACCTGCGGCCTTATCTCTTTTGAGGCCTTATCTCTTTCTGCTTGTCATGAAGTTTAAAGCCCCCTGAATTCAGAATTGAAGTTTTGAGGCTTTTAGTCCTTATCGATTGACTTTGAAGCCATTTATATCAAGGATTTCAAACCCAAGTTACTCAGGGGCCACTGGTCAGGTGGCGTTCACCGTACGAAGGCCAGTTAAACAGCTTTAAAAAACACAAATTTTATGTTATTATGGGATGGACCAAATTTTTTAAGTTAAAGGGGTCATATGACGTTGCTAAAAAGAACATTATTTGTTGTTTTTTGTGTAATGTAATGTGTTTATTTGGTCTAAGGTTAAAAAACACATTTTTTTTAACATACTGTACATTATTGTTTCTCCTCTATGCCCACCTTTCTGAAACGAGTCAAATTTTACAAAGCTCATCGTTCTTAGGTGTGCTCTGATTGGCCAGCTATCCGGTGTGCTGTGATTGGAAAAATGCCCCAAGCATGTGACGGAAATGTTACGCCCCTCACCATACTGTGATTGCCGCGGCGCGGCGCGATGAGACTAAACCAATAAAACCCATTACAAACAAAGCATCCAGTGTGTACATAAATACTGATTACAATGACTTATACTGTCTTTTTACTCACTGCGTATCACGCCACGTAAACATAAAACCATTTGTTTGCATTTGTGATCGGAGAAATGACAAATAAAAAGCCCTACTCTACACTGCTCAAAACTCACGTTTGAATCATCAGTGGCAAATCCTTAAATATGAAGTATTGTACACTCTCTATCACAGTATTGTAAATACAACTTAACCTCTGATTTCTAGTCGTGTCCTCTTTTGGAAGACCAAACAAAGTAGTTTCGCTTCCACAAAAATACTACAGCATGAATAAAAGTAACATTCTTTCTTTTCGTGAAAATTTGGGCGGCATCAAATGTTCATTGGAATAATAATGTCTCCTCCCTCTCAATAATAAACCACCTGCCTCCAGCTAGCAATAGCAAGGAAAAAACTATGGTTTTGCCAATCTTAAGGCTGCTGACTATTTAAACAGATCCCTCACTACAGTATGTCCTGCCCCAACAAATGGTTTCAGTGACACATTAAGCATCCTCTCTGCATTTTTGTCTTTTTCCTCATCTATCTTCCCATCTCTCCGTCCACATCACAGCACCCAGAGCTAATGGGAGTGAGACCACCGCAGAGTGACAGTCATCTCGAACTGTGCGTGATGCAGACAGATTGGGAGCATCAATCACTATGTCACACCAGTTTCGCTTCACACCCTCCCTAAAGACAGACCATGTCGGTCGACAGCTCCAGACTCGAGACCACCGCAGCAGTGATTGATTAGAAGATCACAGGACTCGTGAAAGTTTTGTGTTTACAGGTACTTGTGTGTGTGTGTGTGTTCTTTGCAAAGTGCTGTAATTGTGGTTACACAGTGGAGTAGTACTGTCACAATAACAAGACACCAATAGTCAATATCAATAACAGTGAAATTTCACAAGTTTCAAAACCAACTTTGGTTCTACCACAAACACAAATGTCCTGTTTGATGAACTCCATTAAAAATAAATAAAACATGCTCTGAATATTATTATAAATATTAAATTACAACAATTGCACATGGACATGGCAGTATAATGACTCCACACTGAGGGTTTGGATTAGGAGTGGAGCTTCAAGCTTACTTTTTATACAAATTGTACATTTTTGTTCAAATAAAATTGCACAAATTCCTATGAAATTTATTTTCAAAAGAGGTTGGGTTTTATGTGTGTATAGTGAGGCTATGGATGTGGCTCAGAGAAAGAATTTTTGCTCTTTATACAAGAGATTGTGAGTTTTTATTTCATTTGATTGACAGTAAACTAAGGAATATTTGTATGTCAGTCGATGTATGTCAGTAAGAGTGATGTATTTGGTAATATTTTATTTTATGATTTCACTGGACAGATTCTGTCACTCACTAGAGCGAAGGATAACACTTAATGTAACTATAAATGAATATTTTATAACCAGAAATGGAAAGTTTTAGAAAAGGGATGCACTGAAATTTCACCCACCGAAAATATTCAACAAAATGCAATCCCAAAAAATAAATAAATAAAAAATATCTATCTATCTATCTATCTATCTATCTATCTATCTATCTATCTATCTATCTATCTATCTATCTATCTATCTATCTATCTATCTATCTATCTATCTATCTATCTATCTATCTATCTATCTATCTATCTATCTATTCTAGACTGATATTCTATTTTTCTGATAGAAATCGTGATTGCAATTTAAAATGTGAGCTTTAGGTTAGCTGTATATTAGCTGTAATTTGCGATTATATCAAATTTATCAAGTGATTATATTAAGTTTAATTACACTAACTGCAATGCAATATACAGAGGAACAGTATAAAATAACTATACAACATAGAATATACACAAGTAGTACTGACAACCGATTATATAAAAAAACTTGTAATTATTGTATGGATAGGGCTACTATTATAAAACATTACAGTAAAAATAATAACAAATAGTTTCCTTTCACAGTACAACTGTAAAATTACAATATTACATTTATTTAAGCTTTTATTTTGCTGGAAAAACCACAGGGAACTTGAAGATTCTCTTTTGGCAACAGAATCAACATAAATGCATTTTTATTGCCAATCTGGTGAATGGGTGGTGCATGTTGTGTTCCCAAATGCACACCACAAGCGGCATAAACTCTACTCTGCAACTGTAGTAAAACATATTACATATGCTTTTGACACTGTTAATCACCAGATTCTCCTGTCCACCCTAAGAAAGATGGGAATCTCCTGTGGGTTAAGTCCTACCTCTCTGACAGATCCTTCAGTGTTTATTGGAGAGGTGATGTTTCAAAGTCACATCACCTTGCTACTGGGGTTCCTCAAGGCTCAGTACTTGGACCACTTCTCTTCTCCATCTACATGACATCATTAGGATCTGTCATTCAGAAGCAAGGCTTTTCTTATCACTGCTACGCTGATGACACCCAACTCATTCCAGCCAGATGACCCGACGGTAGCTGCTTGCATTTCAGCCTGTCTGAGTGACATTTCTAGATGGATGAATGACCATCACCTTCAGCTTAACATTACAAAGACAGAACTCCTGGTGATTCCAGCTAACCCATTGATTCATCACAACTTCTCTATACAGCTGGGCTCGTCAACCATAACTCCTTCGAGGACAGCCAGAAACCTAGGAGTTGAGATGGATCATCAGTTAAGCTTCACAGACCACATTGCTACAACGACCCGGTCCTGCAGGATTGCCTTATACAACATTAGGAGGATTAGACCCTTCCTGTCAGAGCAAGCAACCCAACTTCTTGTCCAAGCTTTTGTTCTCTCCAGACTGGACTATTGTAATGCTCTCCTGGCGGTCCTTCCTGCATGTACTGTCAAGCCTCTGCAACTGATCCAGAATGCAGCAGCGATTGTCTTCAATGAGCCAAAAAAACCTCACGTTACTCCACTCCTCATCAGGTTACACTGGCTACCAGTAGCCGTTTGCATCAAAGCTCACTGGTTAAATCTTATGTGCCCTCCAGAAGTTTGCACTCTGCAAGTGAACAATGCCTTGTGGTGCCATCCCAAAGAAGTTCAAAATCACTCTCACGGACCTTTTCCTGGACTGTGCCCAGCTGGTGGAATGACCTCCCAATCTCAATTCGTACAGCTGAGTCTTTACTCATTTTCAAGAAACATCTAAATACTCATCTTTTTCGCCTGCACTTAACCAACTAACACTAGCACTTTTACTTTTCTTGTCTTTTCATTTATAAAAAAAAAAAAAAAAAAAAAAAATCTGGCTATGCGTTCTATACAAGACTAACTGAGACTTGTCATGGCACTTGTATACTGTTGTTGCTCTCTTGTTGACCTGACTGCTTCTATTGTTCTCATTTGTAAGTCGCTTTGGATAAAAGCGTCTGCTAAATTATTAAATGTAATGTAAATGTATGAGCTACATGCGATTAAGTTTTTGTGCAGCCTTTCTTCTTTTGAGAAACATGGAGTGAGGACAAGCTATTCCTCTGACATTGAAAGAGATTACTTGTGAACACTTTATGGTATGCTGTCAGTCGCCTCCACTCGGGCTTTCCATGCATGTGGCTTCTGAGAGCAGGAGTCACAGTTTTAGATATCAAAGAAGTGCAGAAAGTGAAGTGGAGCTAAAAGGGACCGGCTGCACTGAGGGGCTGGCTGAGATCCCACTCAATTATGCAGCTGAGTGAGCCCATCCTCACTCACACATAAGCACAATACACGTCTGAGCTGTTTCATCATCCCCACAGGCCATATTAACTCACATACACACACGCCTGCGTCAGCCTCTGTGCTCTTACACATCCCGACATCCCCGCTTGCTACGGTTCCAGTCAAGTCGCTGCCTCGCATTGAATACACTCTCTATCACTCGTGCCACATGACTCATTCTCACTCTTATAGTATCACCCCTTGAGCTCCCCGTCCTCTGCTGGAACGGGTGACTGTTTGTGACACTAACAGCCCATGGCCTGGTTTCTGTTCGGCTTGCCAGTGAGAGGAAAACGAAATGAGAAGACCTGGATTTATCGTTCAGGACACGCCGGTCAATGACAATTTAACATACCCTTTGTGATGAAGTCAAGCAGTCAACTGTGGTCACTTGCCTAATCGGGATCAATCTTGTAGGGATGGATTGGGACTAAAGAAACTGGACTAAAGAAACTGGCCAGCAGCAAAATATAATCACATAAGCAATGCATATAATACAAACTTTCACATACTCTATCCAGTGTATCCAATATATATCTAATCAATATATATTGATTTTCACTGCACTCGAATTTTGTATGTTGAAAAGCAGCACACTTCAACTTTGCCTTTTATTTCCTTGTAATGTTTTTGAGAGACATTTCTTATTCTCACCAAGGCTATATTAATTTGATTAAAGTAGAGTAAAGACAGTAGTATATTGTGAAATATTTGTTACAGTTTAAAAAAGTATTTTATATTTTAATATATTTTGAAATATAATTTATTCCCGTGATGCAAAACTGCCACATGATCCTTCAGAAATCTTTCTAATATGCTGGTTTGGTGCTCAAGGAACATTTATCGTTATATATAATATTATATATTTAATATATTATATATATTAAATATATATTTTTTTTGGGGAAGGTTTATTTATAAATATAGCATTGCGTAAATTATAGTCAGATGAACCTGTAGTGCACCAATCCAGTCTTGAAGCCTATCACAGCGGTCTATTTAAATTGCCATTCTTCAGCATCTCTTCTATTCGCATCGCTGCTCGCAATTTAAACTCCCTCTTCCAGCCCCAAGTCCACCTAACCGAACCTGTAATCTAATCTGACTTTTGTTTCTTTTCTGTATACAGTTCACATCATTGCAACCATTCTCTATCATGTTTATTTTTTATTTTTTTATTTTTTTTGTATTTCTAAAACTCATGTAATTGTCAATTGTAATTATGTATGCCTATACTGGATCTGTTCTTTACAACAGTGGGTTTTGACTTGCTGCATGGCTGCATGGACAGGCGTGTGGAACTTGGCCTAAAACAGAGACAATGCCAACACTAAAAATGTCTGGAATATAATTGTAATACATCTACTTTGACAAAAGTTTCTTGACTGAAATGTCTTTACTGTCACTCTTGATCAATTTAATGGGATTGTTTAGTAAATATCTTAATTAAAAAAGTGAACATTTGATATACTTTTTATTTGTATTTTATCTGACCAATTTTATCTGTACTTTAACAGAATGATTTTTTTTTTTTACTTTTACTTCTCTATGTTCTAAAGAATAATGTTTGATTTTACTATATTTTATAAGAACATATCAGTCATTTAGAATTGAAGAAATCAATTCATGAAGGGAGTTTCTGGTTTGTGAATTTATAACTTTTGGCCCTTCTTAATAAACATGTTGAGTATTCACAAACTGTGCAAAAATTTCATAAAATAAAATGATTAATTTCCTTTTTCAAAATTAACTGATCTGTTTGCAGCTGTTGACGATTCACAAATCAGAATTGGTTATTTCTTACCCAAAATGATCAAAGAATCTGAGGTATTCATCAGAGCTCAACTATGCAGAGGATTTGACTGGTGAGGCAAGAAGGGAATCATGGCAGATTTAAGTATTGTTTGTGACTGAATCATATTCTGGTTATTCTTGACTAAGTTTTTGTTTATGAATCTGCTGTTAAAGGGCAAGATGTTTCATCTCACTGTGTGAAATGCTTGAATATGCATTGTTTTGTAAGAGTGGAGTTTATTCAAAATTAGTCCAGACCTCCTTAAGTCCACCAGTTTAGGTCACCCAAATCATGTTATAATACTTAAATGACCTAGGTTCATTTTTGCACAATGTTGTTTTCTTTATCTTTTTGCTCCTACCACACAAAGTTAATGTAATGTAAAACAATATAGCTTAATTGTCATTAGTACAGTCATCATATCTCAATACAGCCTACGATATAAACAAAACATTTCTCTGTGTATTCAGCCTCCACATTCTCTGCATGCTATGATCTCATTAACTATCTCATTAATTATCATTTGGTATCCTTTATTTTTAAAAATCTAGCACATCTTCAGGGGTAGACAAAACGCCATGTGATTTTGAAGTTTACAGAGATAAACAATCAAAAAGAGTTTGGAAAATTAGACAATGTGAGTAATTAGAACAGTTTTACTTCACATCACATAGATATTAATTAATTATAAATAAATAAATAAATATATATGTTGTTTTAAAGAAGGCTCTTCTCCAAAAGTAGATATTTTGTTTTTAGAAAAAGCTTTTTTCAAGAACTACAAAGAACGGCTCGTTTGGACTACAACGTTGTTTTCTGGGGTTTGTGATGTCACAAAGTGGCCCATTAGAATATCATTAAAATAATTCCCGCCTACAGAAATTCCAATGGTTGGGGGGTGGGGAGGGGCGAGGTCATGGTTAGAATGTTTGGTTGATTGCATCAGACAAGACCACAACGTCGAAGAAGTAGTGCTTATGTAATTTTAAAATGATGCATTTAGCAGACACTTTTATCCAAAGTGATTTACAGTGCATTTAGGCTAACAGTTATACAGCTGTAGCCTTAAGTTTTCACAAGTTATTACACATGCACCAGAATATGAATGTTACAGTTATGTAAACGTTTTCGTAAACTGCTTACAAATACAATACTGGACAATGATGTAATCTGCAGTATTTACACTTAAATTATGAAAATAAATTCAACTGTATAACAGCTTCACTGCAATTCATGTTATAATGTTAGAATGAAAGAACAATAAACATAATAGATATTACCATTGCACTTATCTGTACATATTACATGCAGTTATTTTTAAGCAGTTGTTGACATCCTATCTTAAACGTGATTTAGCAGAAAAAAAAAAAACAACAACAAAAAAACACAGATAACGTTACCACTCTAATATGTCTTGTAATATCCATGTCATGTGTGCAATGCACGATCCTCTTATTCAATATTCTTGGTGTCTGAATCTATCTCAAAGGTATGCAACTACAGGAAACCAACAGTATTTCTTTTCTACCTGGTAGATTGTGTTTTATTAAAGTCTACACCTACCCCAACCTTAAACCTACCCTTCCCGTAATGCAGAAACATAAAATATCAATGTTCAGCATGAGAAAAAGTAGGCGAAATTGATGTGCGCAGGCAGAGTAAACCCTGGTAGGAAAATCTGGTGGGTAGGACAAAATGTTAGGACACCGGAGCAGACGGAACTTGCTGCTCTAGCATGGGGCGTAGCAGTACTGAAACATTGTCTAAGATGTTCACCAATTACAACGCACCGGGACAGCTAACCAATCACAACACATTTCATTTTTTTGGAAGGCGGGCTTTCATCAAACCCGGAACTAATCGAGCCATTTGTGCCAGGGCAGGGAGAAAGCAAGCTATTGTAATAATGACAATTTTGAACCACCAAGCATGAGAGTATGATCTAGTACTCCCCCAAAACAAAATCAATACTTTGTAAAAGAGCATAATAGGACCCCTTTAAAATAACAGTTTTCTATTTGAATATATTTTAAAATGTAATTTATTTCTGTGATTTCAAAGCTGAATTTTAAATACCATTACTTTAGTCACATGATCCTTCAGAAATCATTCTAATATATATATATATAATGTATTATTATTATTATTATGTTGAAAACAGCTGAGTAGAATTTGGCAGGTTTATTTGATGAATAGAAATTTCAGAAGAGCAGCATTTATCTGAAATAGAAATCATTTGTAACATTATAAATGTTTTATCCTCAATTTTGATCATTTTAAAGCATCCTTGCTTATAAAAGTATTAATTTCTATAACCCCAAGCTTTTGAGTGGTGAAGTGTATAATGTTACAAAAGCTTTTTTATTTCAGATAAATGCTGATCTTTGGTTCTTTCTATTCATCAAAGAATCCTGAAAAAAAAAAACTCTATAAAACAAAATACTCTAAAAAATACTCTACTGTTTTAATTAGATTGACGACAATGATGATGATGATTATAATAATAAAAAAAGTTTCTTTCTCTAAATAGTAATGATGCTGAAAATTTAGATACACGATAAAAATCATTGCAAAGCAACATTACTGAAAATTAAGTTTCTACAATATTAAGTAGCTTATCAGTGGTGACTGTCAGTTTATGTACATATGGCAGAAATGTAAGGAAAAATCAATTAAAGATATAGTCAAACAGACGATTAACACTATTAACAGCAATTATTATATGATGCAATCAAATAGCAAAAATTTGGTAGTTCTGTGTGTTGTTAAGCATCATCTGAGGCATCATCTCTTCTCAAGTGTTCTGGATCCAGACTTCACGGGATGTGGAAAGCAGTTATTTTAAATAGTAAAAATATTTCAAAATATTGCTGCTTTTGCTCTATTTTGGAAGAAAAATAAACGCAGGATTGGTAAGCAGATGAGAATTCTTACTATTCAAAAACTTTGGATAAAGAATACTAATTACCCTTTCCCAATAGGAAATTAATGGAAAAAGGCTGTTCATTGCATAATATATATTATGTATAATATATATGATCAATTTCCTATTGGCAGGTAATAAGTATTGGCTTTATCCATTTGCATACATTCCTATTCAGAAAAGGCAAGCTTCATCCCTAAGTCATCCCTTATTTCTGTAGACATTTCACCGTGACATGTTTTTAATTTCTATGGCGCAGCACAATTTGTGTATTTGCAGACGTGGTTTGGAATGGCCCCGTTGGGTGGATTTTTTTTCATGTGGAGAGATGATGAAGGATATTATATTCACCCTTAGAGGTTAAAGTCTCTCAATCCAGTCTTCAAAAATCAATGTGGGTGTGATCTGTGAAACTACCCAAATCACATCTCCCAGAGACCATCAGAGCACGGGCAGAAAGGAGGGGGCACGTTTCTGGCTGGGTCTCCTGGATTTGGCCCCGGGCCAGACTGTCTTTTTGCCGCTGTGTGAAAACTAAACCTTATCTGTAGGAATATGCTTACTCAGATTTGTTCATTACTGGTTATTTCTCTATCTTTCCCTTTTCCTGTCTTCTCCTCTGTGTATCCAGGGTAAGATATGGACAAGTAACTCCATTGATTTCTGTCAGTAGCTCCCACCTGTGGGGACAGAGCTTCAATCCCCTTGCAGGGGTTGTGCATTTTGCGCACATTAATATGTGACAGATATATGCAGGCGGGCTATGAATCTTTAATGTGTGACCCTCCATTGAGCATGCCCTTTGCTACAGCTCAGGGTTGACTGAACCGCAGAGGGTCACTGGGCAAAGAAGACAGAGAGCGAGAGAGAGAGTCTTTTGGAGGAAAGAAAAGAAGAATGAGACTTGTTTTTTTTTTCTTTCTGTGTTCTTGAAAATAATGACACCCAGAACAATTTAGACATGTCCTCAGGTCTCTCTGGTTGGAAGTGAAAATATGTTATTGGTCTGATCTCAGTCAAGGTCAGTTCAGCAGCTCTGCTGTTGTGTCTGGTGCAGACAGGCCTTTGTATTAAAATAGAACCGACCCTCAGTCCATTTTGAATTGATTTTAAAGCACCATATATTAATTAATTAGTCCAATCATAATTAATTATGTGTATATTTCAGGATTGGACAAAATTCAGAACTGATTAATTCAGTGTGATTTGGGATTGAACTGGTCAGATCCACAGGTCCAAATCTAAGATCAATTGGATGAGTTGAGTTAATTTGATTTGAATTTAAAAGACATTAATGACTGTATTCATCTATAAAAAAAAAAAAAAAAAAAAAAAAAAACTTTTTATGCATTTTGGACATTCATTTACACAACAACAGTGTTATGGGGAACTGAAAATGCAAACATTTTAAAAGGGTTTCAAATGACAAGTTTTTGAAAATCATACCATTATTGTCGTTTTTTGAGTTGCTGTCATGGCTCTGTGTTATCTATACGCTTTGAAAGTGTTCCTTCCTCTCGATTCATATAAACATGAAGGTGTTTGTTCACAAGACTCATAAAACCTTTACAAATCAAATATTTTGTAACCTTTCTAACAGCTTTGCGATGTCAACAATAACGTTTGTTTTAAAGTGATGCTTATTGTGGGAATTTCTTTGAATTGCACTTAATTTTCATTCTATTGTTGTAAAATTTTAATTCAGTTAAAAATCTGCAATTGATTCGAAATTTAAAAGTCACATTTATTCCGGAATGGTGCCTAATTGTAATCAATATTTACTGAAGGTCCCGTGTGAACAAGTCATGATTAAATACATACTGTTATTCTACGTAAAAGTTCTGCTCTCGTTTAACTCAACATTAAATGAACAATCCCAATTTAAAGCCAGTAGTGTTTAAAGTTAGCATGAAAAGATGTTTGCAAACCCATTTTACTTCAGTGTGGTCTCGCTTGAGAATTTCTTCTTGTTGAAGGATGTTCATTTATTATAAAGAAAAGCATTTTCTCTTGAATATTATGCATATCAGCATGTGTTAAGAAAGTAAAGAGGTCCATTTATTAATGGTCTGTTTCTTTTTAACTATATTTTTCAGTCTGAATAAAATCAATGTTCTTTTCAATCCTGCCAGCTATTGCAACTTAATATTTTCACAGCTACTTAGTACCATTTTACACCTTGTACAGCCCCAAAGTCTCACATTTTGGCATTTAGTTTTATGCACACAGCATTCATGGAGGACTTTGGAAGGAGGATGAAGTTCATTTCCAGTTGGACAGGCATTTGGGTGGAATAAAAAAATTCCCAACTGACAAATCAAGATACTTGTCAATATATTTCTCCTGTTTGTATTAGAGCCATTCCAGCAAGCTCATAAAATGCCATCTGAGGTCTTACTCTCTTTCACCCAACCTCAACCCCCAAAAGACTTCATATAGCTTTGCAAAGCTGTATATCGTATATCTTTTTTTTTTTCTTATTCGCTTTCATTAGTCTGAGGGTCGATGTCTCTTTGCTGTTCCCCCACCGCCACATAACTTTTTAATGTTTCCCATCTTCTCTTAATGAGTGTGTATATTTACACTAGAATGGGTGAGCGTGTGCAATTTGTGTTTACACGTACATCAGAAAAAGGCAGTCTCCAGCACAGAGTTGGGAATATTTTTCCCTCGCCATTTTAATTCCTTCCTTTGCTTGAGTGAGTTGTGGGAGAGGAACTTTTGCACAGAGAATCAACCCACCAGAGAGCGAGTTCAGATGCAGCACTCTGCTTTTTGATAAACTTAATGATGAGGATGTTGCTTTTCTTTTTGTCAGATCTTGTGCCATGATTTTGGATGTGCAGAGGAAGAGAAAGAGAGTGAGAGCAGTGAAGTTTGAGGTTGAACAGAGAGAGCAAGTGTGATGGAAAACAATTAATTTAAGAGGATGATGGAGGTGTGAGTTTCCATAAATACGGTGCAAAATAGGACGTGAAGGTTATGAAAAACTTTTCCAAACAAAAAGTTTTTAAAAGTTCTTCCAAAACAAATGTTTGTTATTTATAAATGGTTATTAATTGTAGATCCTAACACAGGCTAAAAAGGTCATGTGTTATATGTAGGGAACTGATAAATATTATGTTCTTGATATATTCTTAAATATTATGCCAGGCATACAAATGCCGATGATTTAGGATGAAAAAGATGACTGAAGAGCTGAAAGTGCTCTTTGATGCTTTTCTCAAATTTGAGTGTAAGTGTCTAAGTTGAAAATATCAACACAAATTGCATAAGCAGAGTTTTTGCACAGGCTTTTAGATGCATCTAAGAGTTTAGCCCCTTGCAGTTCATTTACAAACCCCATGTTGTTTATTAAAAATAATGGATATTTTCTTATTCTTTCTAGTGTATATCAATATGGTACAAGATTACCCAATTTTAATCAATGTGATTAACAAGTTCAAAGGTAATCTATAAGTAGTCGTTTTCGACATTTAATTTGGAATCAGTAACGGACTACAAACCTGTGCTGCCAAAATGACATCTGACTCCATTTGCCATTATGTTAAGAAAATTAAAGTTTGAAGTAGATAGAGTCAGCAAAGTTCAACTTCTGAGAAAAACAAGTTAAAGTTTTCTTTGATAAAGGTTCCAATGCAAAATCACCTAACATTGTTCTTTTCTTCCACGTCCTTTCTTAATATTAATTACTATAATATTCATAATATAGCCATTTGCTATCTTTGTTTTTAAAAATAAGAACTGCTATAAGAACAACTATAAGAAAGAAACAAATAGTGCATTACTTTTTTCATTTTACATCTAAACAAAAACATTCAAGTTAGAAAAACAAATAATAAAATGTAAAAATCAATTCAGTGTGTCCCTTACAAATAAATTGATTATGAAAACTACAAAAACTGTTCAATCAAGAGCAGGGATCTTTTCTTTTATTGTTTGATTAACATTAATGAGACAGACTGCCTATAAAGACCTACTGCAATGCAGCAATCTAATATAATGTTACATATCTGTGTAACGACGAATGAAGGTGAGGAAGCAAGTGCAAGTAAATAGGATATTAAAAAAACATAGAAACACGAGTAACATAAAACAGGATAACAGGTGGGTGAGGCGAAGTCTGATGGCAACTGTAAACGACGCTCTGACAAACACAAGACGAAAGACATTGCAATAAGTAGGGATTTAATTTTGGACACATGGAAGGCGGGATGAATCCTCCTGTACGCCAGAGGTAGTTTGAGGTGGACTGTCACCAGACTAATAATCTTGGTGACAGGGAACGGGCCAATAAATTTGAGAGCTAACTTATTAGGAACGGAGCGGAATGTTGTTGGTAGAAAGCCACACAATTTATATATTAGACCGGTGGTGATCAGCCTTGGCCTTAGTGTGCGCCCTCACCTGGAGCAGAGTCTCGCGGGTCCCGGTGGCACCTCTGGACAAAAGTGTGGGCAGAGGGGACCGCAACTTCAGATTCCAGACTAGGAAAAATAGGTGGCTGGTAAACTATGCTACACTAAAATTGGGAGAGGCCTTGGCTGACACTGGTAGCGAGTTATGAGCATACTCAACCATAGAGAGTTGTTGACTCCAGGAAGAAGGATTCTTGGAGACTCAACATTGCAACGTTCTCTCTAAATCTTGGTTGGCCTGCTCAGACTAAACCTTGCTCTGCCGATGATAACCCAAAGACAGACTAACTGTCGCTCCCAATAATTTACAAAACTCCCTCAAAAATTTGGACACAAATTGGGATCCCCTGTCAGAACATCTACCGGGAGGCCATGTAACTGAAAGATGTGATCAATTACAGTAACCACTGTCTCCTTGGCTGAGGGTAATTTGGGCAAGGGAGAGAAATGTGCAGCCTACAAGAATCGGTCCAAAACGTCATGCCATTAGAGGGCGGGAATAAAATCTAGAGCGATGTGGGACCAGGGTCTCGAAGGGACAGACAGCGGTTAAAGAAGCCCATCTGTAGGTCGGTTAAATGTCTTACCACTGGCGCAAACTGAACAGGCCAAAACAAAATTGTAAATGTCGCAAGCCATAAGTGGCCACCAGAATCGTTGCTTTAATAAGCACTTGGTGCAGCTTTTCCCTGGATGACAAGCGACATTGGAGCAGTGACCCTACTGAATAATGTCGGACCGTAACTCCTCCGCAATGAACAACTGATTCGGGGGGCACTCAGGGCGGAGGCGTTACCCCTTCTAAGGCTGTCTTGACCTACGATTCAACCTCCTTCGATTCAACCTCCCATATGAGTGATGAGATGACTATACTCTCAAGTAAAATAAACAAAAACGTGACAAAGAATTGGGTTTGACATTTTGGAACCCGGGCGGTATGATAGAGAAAAAATCAAAACGACCAAAAAAAAGTGCCCACCGAGCTTGCCTGGAGTTGAGTCTTTTGGAAGTTCTAATATATTCTGAGTTCTTGTGGCCGGTCCAGATGATGAAAGGTACCCCAGACCCCTCCAAACAATGACGCCACTCCTCCAATGCATCTTGTCGTCTTAGGCAGAGCGTTGGGAAAGAACTGCACCTACTCCCACCTCTGATGTGTTGACCTCCACCACGAACTGACGTGTGGGATCAGGGGCTGCTAAGATGGGAGTTGAAACAAAGCGGCTGTTGAAGTTGGAAAATACAGTTTTGGCTGTATTAGACCACCTGAACATAGTACTGGGGGAGGTCAAGGTGGTCAGAGGTGAGACTAGTTGGCTGAAATTGCGAATAAAACGCTGATAAAAATTGACGAACACCAGAAACCGCTGTAGGGCCTTTCAGGAGTCTGGACTTGGCCAATCTATCACAGCCTGAACCTTGTCAGGATCCATTCGTATTGCCTCAGAAGAGACGATGTAACCTAGGAAGGGAACAGACTGTACATGAAATACGCATTTCTCCGCCTTGACAAAAAGCCCACACTCTTTTAATCTCTGGAGGACTTGTCTGATGTGTTGCACGTGTTCCTGGAGAGATGAGGAAAAAATCTGAATGTCATCCAGGTAAACATATATGTACTGATCTACCATGTCTCTCAACACATCATTAACGAGTGCTTGGAAAACCACTGGATGGTTGGAGAGCCCGAACGGCATCACCAAATATACAAAGTGCCCTCTAGGGGTGTTAAAAGCGGTTTTCCACTCATCCCCCTTCCTGATGCGGAACAAATTATATGTGTTACGTAAATCCAGTTTTTGTGAAGACGGATGCTCCCTGTAACCTCTCAAAGGCTGAAGACATCAACGGCAAAGGATACATATTCTTTACTGTGATGTTGTTTAGCTCTTGGTAATCAATACAAGGTCACAGAGAACCATCCTTCTTACCAACAAAAAAGAATCCCGCTGGAGAAGAGGAAGCGTTGATTAACCTCGATGCTAGAGAATCAGAAATATATTTCTCCATGGCCTCCCTCTCTGGAATGGAAAGAGAGTAAAGCTTACCTTTAGACAGGGACTTACCTGGAACTAACTCTATGGCACAGTCATAGGGACAATGCGGAGGGAGAGAAGCAGCGTGGGACTTACTGAACACTTCCTTCAGGTCCAGGTACTCAGCGGGCACGTTTGACAGAACCATAGCCTCCTCCTACAAAACAGAAACAGACACAGCAGGACAAGCAGAACCCAGACAAGACTCATGACAACGTTCACTCCACAAAGTGATGGTGTTGGAACCCCAATCCACTTGTGGGGTGGTGTTTTACTAGCCAGGGGTGACCTAAGATGATGGGTGCCACAGGGGAGTCCATGAGGAGGAAGGGAAGGGTTTCGGTGTGGTTGCCAGAGGTGAAGAGAGTTACAGTATAGGTCCTGTGGTGTGGGTGATGTAGGGCAGTTCCTGGCCATTGAGTGCACTGACGGTGATCTGGTTTGAAAGGGGAGTGATGAGGAGTCTCAGGTGTTGTGCAAGGGTGGTGTCCATAAAGTTGACTTTGGCTCCTGAGTCCAGAAGGGCGTGACAGGTGTGAGTGTTGTTGGCCAACCTCAGTTTCACTGGAAGGAGAGTAGATGATGTTGAGGACTTCCCGGCGGAGATCCCACCCGATAGTAGCCTCAATCTTACTACTGGACTGGCTCCTTTACCGGGCGGAAAAGTAGAAGATGTCCAGAGCCACCGCATAGCATGCATTGTCCTCTGGACTTCCGCCTCTCTCTATACTCCCAGGTCAGTTGAGCTCTACCCACATGCATGGGTTCGTGATCGACAACGGGACCGGCCGTGCCCTCCCTACTCGAGTTGCCACTCTCAGAGGTGCCGGGGAGATGTGTGGGACAGGCATGTGCCCCCAGTCGATCAATGCGAGCATCCATGCGGATGAGCCCGTTAAGGCTGGTTGGCAACTCGAGAAGGTAGATCTCCTTGTAAGCATGGTCGGCCAGCCCATGCAGGAACATATTCCACTGGGCATCCTTGTTTCACTTGCACGTGGCTGCCAATGTGCGGAACTGGATGGAATAGTCTGCCACGGAGTGATCCCCCAGCTTGAGGTCCGCAAGCTCTCAGGCCGCCTTCTTGCTGGCCACGGTCCGGTCGAAAACTCTTTTCACCTCCTCGGAGAGGGAGTGAAATGAGGCACATTATTGGTCTCGGTTCTCCCACACCACCGTTCCCCACAGGGCGGCCCGTAGAGTAGAGTCAGAATGAACGCCACCTTGGACTCCTCAGTCTAAAAGGTGCGAGGCTGCAGGGAGAAATGCATGAAACACTTGGTCAAAAATGTTCTGCAGTAGTTGGGCTCAACAGAGTAGTTTTACAGCACAGGAAGGCATGGTTCCGGCCTATAGTGGGTTTCGGCGATAGCCCAGGGAATGGATGTGTGGGTGGCGCAGCAGGAATGGTCAGCTGTTGGATCTGCTGGGTGAGCCCGGATACCTGTGTCACCAGTGCTTGGACAGCGCGTCCGGTGTTAACGATGTACTCCTGCTGCTGATCCATACGGGTAACACTGTGGTGGATAAACTCGGAGAGTGATGTGGAACTGGCTGCTTCCATGATTGGTCCAGGCTTTATGTAATGACGAATGAAGGTGAGGAAGCAAGTGCAAGTAAATATGACATTTAATAAACACAATCAGAAACAAGTGTAACATAAAACAGGATAACAGGTGGGTGAGGCGAAGTCTGATGGCGTTTTCGGGAAATAACAATGTGTGATGGTGATCCAGGAAGTGGCGGTGAGGAGATGCAGAAGGAGAGCGTGACACAGGAACTGAGATGAGTGAGCCGTGGGGGTGAGAGGTATAATCTGTGGGTGGTAATGAATGGATGGGATTCCAGAGACACAGAATATCTAACGAAGAGAAGAACACAGAGAACAGGAACGAGAGACCAGGCATAAACACAGGGAACTGCAAACAACACTCTGACAAACACAAGACGAAAGACTGGGCAATAAGTAGGGAGATGCCCACATGAAACAATCAGTGCTGATGCGAGAAACACACACAAACTCCACCCACACAGTGCAAATCCTAAAGCCACAGTTTACCAACCATGACAATCAGATGTTTTTTTGAACAGCCTACTGAAATACTGTAATTCAGTTTAACGTATACAGTAGGCTAAGTGTATGGGATTGCATGCTGGCGGAAATCAGCTCAGCACGAGAAGCGTTTGAGCAGAGAAAAGGTTAAGCTACTCCTCTGAGAAAAACGTACAAAATAAATAAATAAATAAAAAAAATAAGAAAACTTTAGATGTTTAATTGGGTATTTATGATACAATTTCTGTCAGGATTACTGGTCATGAATGAAAAAGTTACCAATTATTACAATCTCTCAAAGATAATTTTACCTCCTAGTATGAATTCATATTTCCGTGGAACTACTTCCAAGTACATTCATTAGGTTCTGCAATGTGACACATTTCACATAATAAAACCATTATTTTTAGTTAATAAGCGCAAAGTTTACTTATTTGTGTAGACGTTAGCATATGTGAGTCTTAACTGCTGTAAACAAGCTGTTAAAGTAGTGTTTCAACTCAGCATTTTGTTGACAGATTTTCTATTATAATCATTATAACTGTCGTTTTATGAGCTTATAATAATTAAGAGACTGGACTTGTCCCTTTAAAAATACATTTGTCACGCCACAGGACCATTTGGACCTGGTTTCAGGCACCAAAAAATTAGCGAAGGGATTGCTTTGATGTCTAAAACACGAAGACATTTCCAACATTGCAGAGGTTTCTGCTGTGTGGTGCCAGGGCCATTATTGCCCTCTCAATCACGCGTTTTCATTTGTCCAGGAACACATGCCTCATTTACCATGTTTTCCTGTCCTGCGCCTTTCTTGTTAAATTATGCAGATAATGGCAGTCCGTTGGTGTCCAGGCCTGCTGTGGGGGCATATGGCCTCTTCTGAGGGCTAAAGAAAGGAACTATGACACCCTTCACCATATGTGTAGCGTCTCTGGCTCTCGACTTCACTCGCACAGGAACTCTTCTCTGTCACTCGCTTTTGGACCTCTTCCCCATGTCTGACTGTCAAAGCCAGTCACTGTCAGCATCTGTACACCTTTCTGAGCTGCTTTCTATTCTCTGAACTCTGGGTGGCTGACCTTCTGCCTGCAAGCTGTTCACATCCCCTTATACTCTCTCTGCTTTGCTCCGGCTGCCATTTAGGAGTTGTTTTCTTTCAGCCCCCCTTTCTATCTGGTGGCATGAAGTATTTGGGGCCACTCAGACATCATCTTGGATGCTTGCCCAATATCGCTGGGACATCTGGGCACTTTTGGCTGCCAAGACTATGTCGAGTCTCCCTGGTCCTTGGTATTGGGGTCACATTTCTAAAGACTGATGGGCAACCTAGGGTGTGGAGCAGCTATTTCGAGATCTTGAGTGAACGTCTTTCTCTGACTTCTGAAACGGTCTTCTGAGGCTGGGTTGTGCTCCTTGGCAGAGCTGAACAAAAAGGGATGAAAGATCTCATGCAATTGTGTTTTTGCAAGCGCAAAGCTCAGTTGAGTCTTTCTTTTGTTTGCAGACAATATTCTCAGTATAACCCAACTCACCTCGACTGCTTGTCATCCTGGCCTGTTGAAGCAAATGATGAAAACAGATGATGTAATGGTGTGTAAGCAAGCAAAGCGCGATCATTTCAATAGTGCATTTTCTAATTTTAAAATCAGAACTGTTGACCTTTTCTCTGATCAAGTCACAGTTACTCTGGTCAAAATTAATGATCTCCCTAAAAAAAAAAAATATATATATATATATATATATATATATATATATATATATATATATAATTATAAAAAACAGTTGAAAAGTGGATCAGACTGAACACCTAAACACAGACTTGACTCAGACTCCAGCAACAAAGACTTCAGACTTGACTCGGGCTCCAAGTTAAAGATTTTTGTGCATCTCTGGCAAGGACATCATTAAAATAATCCAAGTGACATCAGTGTTTAAATCTTAATTTTGTGAAGCCATGAGAATAGTTTTTTTGCTCAAAGGAAATAAAAATAATGACTTTATTCAACAATTTCTTACACAATGTTCTGCTATATTTATGGTAGGAAACGTAAAAAATATCTTCACGGAACACGATCTTTACTTAATATCCTAATGATTTTTGGCATAAAAGAAAAATGAAAAAATTTGGCTATTGCTAAAAATATACCCCAGCGACTTAAGACTAATTTTGTGGTGCAGGGTCACATATCTGAAAAGTTGTATCACTCTGCCATTTATGTCATTAGGTCTCTCTAGAAAGCACTTTTTGCTTCATGGCCATCACAGAAGATATGCATTCATTCATGTCACTGAACTCTATGAATTGCACATTTAGTATTATTATTTTTTTTGTATATTTAGTAAATAGATGGGAATCAAGATGGGAACCAGAAAAAAAAAGTAAATTCCTTTGCCTGTAGTTAATAATGTAAGAAACAGTAGAAGACAGACTAATCTGTTTGTTAGGTCATGGTCAACATTTATGTTTTTGAGACGTAAAGATACTGTTACAGATGGACAAGAATGAGTCAAAGCGAGCGATATGCATTGAATGATTGAGCGTATTGAGAAAGACACTTGATGGCTGCAGATTTAATGTTCTGGTGTTAAATTGAGCTGCTCCCAGCAGTAAGGCGAGCGATTTGGTATTCTTATCATGGGAGTGTTTTTCTGTGGCCTGGTATTATAATGACAGATCAGAGCAAAGGGGCTGAAAAGGTCAGAGTCAGTACAAGCTCAATCTGGAGTACTGTCTTCATTCTACTCCTAATTAAATGTCAGCATCACGGCAAAGAGGAGACAAAGCAGAGGAGAAAACCTGGATCTAAATGTCACTCTTGCACAGGCCCGTTTTCTCTACTGAAGGCCTGAGCAACTGTGGCGACGGAGTAATCCTGAACACTGAGGTGACAGCGTCTGTCTGTCTGTCTGTCTGTCTGTCTGTCTGAGAGATTAGCCACAGAGCACAAAGTCTTACTGCAGGCTGAGATATATTTCCCTGCCCCCCTTATTTAGCCTAATGAGGCAAGTTGCTTATTTGGGCTTGTTTTGTTAGATCAGGTTACTTGTTTTTCTGAAGAGGTTGTGGCAGCTCTAGTTTTGCAATGTCTGCATGCCACCATTGAATGTGAAATGTGATCAAATATATGATATGCAACAGAGTGGCCTTAAACTTTGTTCTTTATGTACTTAAAATACTAATACTACTCTCTTGTTATGAAGCACTGCCATTTATCAGTGTGGATCAGCATGATCATCTCTTGAATATTTTTTAATTATTAGCATATTTTCCAAAAGCATTCCTGCTCAGGATTTTCTCCATCATTAAATCTTTTTGTATGTTTATGTACTGTACGAATTTTCCCACTTCCCCTCTTTTTCTCGTCTGGTGTCTTTGCCAGTACATGGTACAGATTCTCTCATTCTCTCTGCTGGAAAAGTACAATAATAATACATAATCACATTTTTGATCTTTGGATCACCAACCCTACACTCTTAGCATATCTAGAGGTGGCGGCCAATGAGCGTGAGGATTCTCATTATGAGTCAAGTCATTTAAACATAGCAGACTAAATTGAGGGGCTGACCTGTACCCTTAATAATTAAAAGACTTTTTATAGAAAACTAATATGAGTACAGCCTTTATGTGAGTGTACATCATTCAGATAATTCACAAAAACAATTTATTTCTTAATAGTGCATTCAGTAGTTTGGTGCTAATTTGAAAAGTTTTACACATTGAGACATTGTTCAGGTCCCTTGTGAAATTATCGTAGTCTTTTTTTTTTTTTTTCAGAGAATAATTGGAGGAGCAGAAAACTTTAGCCAAAAGTCTCTAGTGCTCTCCATTTAATCTCACCACTGTCTTTAGGCCATATTGCATATTAAAGAATTTCCTTCCTGTGGGTCGAGTGGGTTTTAGTTATTGAATAGCCAGTATTTATTAATCCGCCCCCATTCTGCTGCATAAAAATCTTTTCATGAAAAAGGATGTGCGAATACTAACACTGAATATACATGCAGTGAATTTTCAAATAGTTTGCTTTGTAGTTTTGGCTTGTCTTCTGTCTAACTTTGAACGCCGCTAGCTTATCGATCACGGGTAGCATCAGTTGTAGAAGCAGGTTGAACTAATGACTCGTGTGATTTATAATTCAGATATCTGTCTTATCCACCATGTTGTCTCAGACTTTTTCTATTTTTCTCCGAGATATACACAAAGTGTCTGCTTTTAAATGGAGGAACCTCATACATAATTCATGTTGACCCACTTTTCCCCCATTAGCTTGATATAGTGCTGGAGCTCAATAGCAGACAGTGCTTGACAGGTCCTCCAGGTGTGGGAGTTTGCTTTTGAAATAGACTTCACCTCTTTATTTCTTCTTTTTATTTTAAGGGAATGTGCTGGTTTAAAATAACAGGGTACTGGTAAGGGAGTGTGAGAGAGTGTGTGTGTGTGTGTGTGTGTGAGTGCAGTGTGTTTTGGGAATTATCATCACGCCTCAGTCTCAGGGGTCATATGGATGGATGTGTTTGCTGTCCACAGCCGGGCCATTACTGCAGCACAGTAGTCAGGAGAGAAGGAGTCAGGTGGACCTGCAGTAAGAAGTAGGTTACATTTACATGAATTACAGACATCTTCCCACCTCTCACGCTGCCCCTCTACCCCCTAGAGACCTGAGGAGAGACTTTAGAAACAGAGCAAAAATGACAAAGAATGTTTGTGTGGTTTTGAGTTTGCTTTCCTAATGACATGGCTTAAAGGGGCCTCATATCTGCAGCTTTTTATAATCTTACATAAATAAACAGACAATAATTTAGTCTAATGGTTTGTGTGACTATTTTATTTCTCTCCCTCTGACACTCAGAATGTAACAGCCTTTTTGCTCTTCTTGGGATAATTTAATAAGGAATTAAAAAAAAGAGTTTATTGTAATATAATATTATATTATATTATATTATATTATATTATATTATATTATATTATATTATATTATATTATATTATATTATATTATATATCCTTCTGAGCAGTCTCAGAGTTAGAAATGAGCAACTCAAATACATTTTTAAGATTTCAGTCTGAATGGTTTGAATGACACATTTCACTGTGGGTTGTTCTGTGGTCCTGTCACAGTATAGGGTAATTCAGGATTTGCAACAAGGCTGTTATTGGATGATGGGACAGTACAAATTACATTAGACCCCGCTGTGTCATTTAAATGGAAATACATTTTATTGGTAGCTTCAGTTTTAATAAAGAGATTGAGGAGGGAGCTTTGCATTTTGAACATCACACTCTTTTAATTCAGAAGATCAAGAATTTTTTTTTTTTTTTTTTCTGTGATCTGACCTCTTTATAATGAATAGCATTCAGCTACTCAGGAAACTACACGTTGTTAAATATGACAGAAAACGGAAGGATGCTTGGATTAGTTTCACTCTTGAATTTCAGCAGAACTGAGTGCATCTAAATGTGACAGACTCAGGAAACTAACTGTTGATCACTGGCATGCAGCTTTCATTTGCATAATGGTTTGAATGTTTTATTATTATGGCTTTGAGTTTTGTGCTGTTTCAGTCGCCCTTTGGAATGAATATTTTCTTCCATTGTTCTGTTCGGAGTAAACTATGAACAGTGAAGGTATTATGCTAAAAATATGACCAAACATTCAGACTAATTAATCGTCAGTGTAATTAAAATTATTAAGACCCATGTTAAATATTCACACACATGCAATGTAATCTCAGAGATTTGTGCCATATCTAAGTTTCTCCATGAATATTTCAGCTGTGGAGAACAGCGGAAATTAATCTCGGATCTATTATTAGAGTAACCAGACTGCTTTGGTATGCAGTGAAATCAGTCAAATTGCAAAGATTTTAAAATCCTTGAATACCACAGTCTGTTATAAACCTTAATAACTGCAAAACATGAACTCAGCTCAAAATATCCCAGGGTTTTATCTTAAGCACTGTTCAGATGGGATGTGATTTCTAAAGAACATTTAAGTTGAAGTTATTAACATAGGACTAGTTTTAAATTGTACTAATATTATACACACACACACACACACACAATTTATGATATTTATCAATTCTATTTATTTATTATGCCACCAGCATATGCATGTTATATATATAAAAAAAAACAACAACAAAAAAAAAAACCAACAACAACAAAAAGATGATTTAGTTACATTGTTCAGTGAAGGTTAAAATAAATGAAGGAAATCATTGTAAAAAGAAAAAACGTTCCTATCTGGATGAGATTACATTTCTCAGAGGACCCTCGAGTTAGCCGAAAACAGTAGGTAATTTGCTCTGTAACTCCAAATTGTGCGAGGAAAAACACAAATTTACCAGACCTCCTCAGGGAAAACTAGTCTTGTCCAAATAGGGCTATGGACTTACATCATCCAGGTTTTGCTTATTCTTGAAAAATGCCAGTTCCATGAGGTGTTGTTTATTGGATCCAGTCTTTTATTTTGTAATGAGAATTTCGGTAGGTGCATGTTACCATGAAGCTGGGCACCAGTGTCACTTGTCTGCTGCACAACGGCGCTTTGCTTGACAGTCTCGTCTGTGAGTCATACGCTCTCTGCTGTGGATAAATGTGGAGCCGTGTTCATTGCTAAAATCACAGGATTTCTCACTATGCTGCTGGCGAGATAATTGTGCTTCTCCCCCTTTTCTTTGCATTTCACAGTCTCCGTTTAGACCAGTGACATTTGCTCCTTGCTATTCTCCTTTTCTCTAATGATGGGCCGTGTAAATGTGTGTTTGTGTGGGTTGGGCAAGAGATGCACTGTCAAAGAGAGCTGTCCACCCACTAGCCAGTTGTTACAGGAAATGTGATAAAGAAATGCTTTACACGTTGTCCTTCTCCTTCGCGCTCTCTCGCCATCACTCTGCCAATTCAACACATAGACACAGAAGCACGATCCACTCCTACTCTGGAACAACTGTTTCTGCCGAGGCATTGCTGTTGGTATGTTTGATTACGATTTCTTGATAGGAAGTCAGACTGTCTTTTCCTCTCTCTCTGGCCAGCTGTGACAGTGCTTCCAGTGACAATGCTTGACACTGAGTGGCAGTCTTGTGAACTCTTTTCGGAAACCAAGGAGAACCTTATTAAGCTGACTGATTACCAGGAACTTTCTCCAGGTTATTGTGGCCTCTCTTGAGGTTGAGCTAATATGCGTAATTGTCTGGACCCCATATAAATGAGGATTGACCACATTTATGTTTTAGGTTTAGTTTAATTAATTGTCAGCTGTGTATCATAAATATAAATGTAAAATAGGTATCAGAAGGAAGTTAATCTGAATCCAATCTGTCTTTAATGCTCCTGTGATATTTATTTATTTGGTCTTGAGGGGATATACTGTAAAGATGTGCCTGATCAGATTAACTATGAAAGCTAATGATATGCCACATGTTTTCTAATGTTATCACCTAAAGTAAGCCTGTTCAAAAAGAATAACAAGGGACCAAAGACCAAGCCTTGTGGCACCTCATACTTTATCTGGGTTGGACAGATCTTTATTTCTACAAACAAAGTTAAAATGAAATAATAGATAGGATATAAACCAGACAAGCAGCTGTTGCCCATAATAATTGCAGGAAAATAAACAAACAAACAAACAAACAAAACTACAGTATACTTTGCAGAAATGGCATGAATGCATTAAATGCAAATGCATCTAGAGCACTGTTCTAACATATATTATCCATGCATACATAGATAAAAGTATAAAGAACAAAAAAAGAACAAAAATGCAATTAGTAAATGCTTGTACCTGGTCTGTGGGTTGAAATGTATTTGAAAGATATTTCTGACACAGAACAATACAATTGTGTCATGAAAATAAAAAACAGAATCCACACAGTTTTTCATGCAAAGATCTTAATTTTTACTTATTTGCACATGCATTCACACTAATCAAAGATATGCACTGCCAACAGTGGCCTACATACAGAAGCCAGTTTCATATACTTATTTATTTAAATGCTATCTTCATAATACAAATAATCTCATAACAACACACCAAGAGTGTGAGGATGTTGCCAGCCTTCATCCTCATTAGGAGAAATGTGGTGAAACAGAAGATGAGAAGCACTTTTCGGCTCCTAACGAGGCCTCAGGAAAAGAGACCTGAGCTCCGTTGCATGAAACCTGACTCTCTGCCCTGCTCTCCATCATTGTTTGCTAATAAGCACAGAACTTTGTCTCTGCCGACTGTTTTCGTTCGCGATCTGCAACATCATTATTATGGCTGTTTGAAGTTCTGCACTCCTTTCGCGCACATCTGCTCGCCTGGCAAGCTTGGGGAACACAGACACCGGGAAGGAGGCAGGGATAAGCGGTGGAATCGAGAGAATGATGGAGAGAGAGAATGCAGAGGCGAAATTTGCATATCACATAAGGAGAGAGGTTGGAGAAAGAGTCCTGGAGCAGATGTCGATTTGCATATTCAACAGTGGGCCGGCTGAGAGGGGGTTAGGAGATGTTAGCTGGACACTGGCCTATTGTGTTGCTAACCTCTCTGAATGCACGGAGAGCCTGTGTGCTTGGGAGGGGGGCGCAGATAATGAGGACAATAGCCAACCTGTTTCATTCTTGTGTATTAGTATTGGTTCTTCTGACAGACTGCTGTGGAGAGACACGGCCTACTTATAACAGGTGTAAAAGGACTGAGCCTCCCTGCAAAATCGAGGCACGTTTATTTATTTTGGTGGGATACAAAAATGGATGGTTCAGTGACCCAGAACATTACCTATAGAGAAAAACAGTATGTTTATGTTGCTGCTTGCTTTTGCTCTTTCTTTCTTTGGTCAGCATTGGGACAGGTATGCTATATCTGTGAATAAACTGAATTTGAGAAAAACTGAATGATGGGGAATAAATGAGAAAACGAGGGAAAGAGAGACAGAAAGGAGAGTGTTTCAGTTCATTGCGAGATAGTGGTGAGTCACACACTGAGAGTTTGGACATGGAAAAGGAGCTCAAATGGTAACTATGGAAATTGAAATGATTGGGACTATTTCAGTTCCTTCTCCAAATCCATAGCTTTATGCAACCTCTCAACTTAAAGGGTTCAACCACTTCTTGTTTTCATCTATTCCCGAGAGAAGGGAACTTCCTCGGGTATTTGAAGTTTTCCGAGCTTGGAGCCAAGCTCTCGTTAATGTTGGAGCAGATGATTGACAGGTGTTGTTTGCAGACATATTTTTGGCACTTTAATATCATCAAACAGAATGCACTCATCTGACCTGACAGATGCAGTTAATTAGAGTTAAATAAAAAATACGCTATATAGATCTTGTTATCTAAAAATGTGCACCACCCAAATCAAGACTGCCTTCATCATGTTTCATTTTAAGTCCCCCTCCCCTCACTCTGTTTTTCTCCTTTCTCTTACTTCATACATATCTCTACGGACTCATATTAAGATTCAGTCTTGCATCTACAGTTTAAAAGTTGGACTCCCACACAAAGACATTGCGCTAAGAAATACTGTACATATGAATCATAACCCTCTGAGCCTGAACAGAATGAGAGAGGAAGGCAGAGTTATGTGTGGAAAGCGCAAGGAAAATGGGCCTGACCCGTAACCCAATGAACTGTGAATCCCTGAGTCCTGCTGATACATGAGCACGCCAAGAAGAAAGACGCAGAACCAAATGAACACGCACACATGCCTTGTGTTCTATCACGTGACCCATTCCCATAGCAAATTTCACACCAAAGGCAACACAACGATATCCAGATTGCTGAGACTGGAGGCCAGATGTGGATGCACGCAGCACATAAACAGATGTTTACATGCAAATGTCGCTCGGTATTGTGAGCCATGTTGAGGAGACAGACAGCCACAGTGGAAAATCAACACACTCGCTGCATCAAACTGCTGTGACACTTCACTGAACGTTCCATAATGCATTTCATGGTAATGCACCTCATACATATGCATGTGCTTTGTGTTATCTCATTTATTGTGTCTCTGGTGTTTCTTTACATCCCACTAATCTTTGCTTTAGGGCAACAACAACTAATCCATAATGAAATTAATCAGAACATAAACATATTTCATTATCACTTAGTTAGATGTACATTGAGGCAATGGTAATCCCAGTCAGTGATGCCACTTTACAGTAAAATGTATTTCCATAGATAAAGCATAGTTGAATAATGCCACTGGTCAGTGCAGACAAAGTGCATGAGAAAGTGCAAGACCCAATTTGTCCAAAGATCTGTATAATAAAAGCACATAAGCAACACTTTTGTTTTTGCCCCATTTTTCATGAGCTGAACTCAAAGATCTAAGACCAAGACAATCTTGGAGGTGAAGATGCTGGATGTGGAGGTCCTGGGCTGGTGTGGTTAAACTTGGTCTGTGATTGTGAGGCCGGTTGGATGTACTGCCAAATCCTCTGTAACGCCTTTGGAGATGGCTTATGGTAGGGAAATTTAACATTTAATTCATGGGCAATAGCTCTGGCGGACATTCCTACAGTCAGCATGCCAATTGCATGCCACCTTAAAACTTACAACATCTTTGGCATTGTGCTGTGTGATAAAACTGCAAATTTTAGAGTGGAATTTTATTGTGGCCACCTGTGCACCTGTGCAATAATCATGCTGTCAGAGACATTACCAAAGATGGCTGCCAAGTGAACTGAATTACCTTAAGATTGACTTTAGTTAAGACATGTCCATAAAAATGTGGAGAAAAATAGTTTTTTTTTAAATATATATTTTTAATTTTAATTCATCTGTTATTTAAGAAGAAAATATACATTAATTGATTAGCAAAATACTCATTAGTTGCATTCTGCATTGCTTTAACAAAAGCATTTCAAATATGAACCATGTACTTAGCATTCTCTCTTTTGCTTATGCTTTATTTATTCATTTTCACTCCCATCCCATCCATCCTCCTTTCTATTGTTTGGGCCTCTGTCCTCCTCAGTTGAAACTTGTACCTGCTGCACAGCCAAAATGATATCGATTGGTGTCCTTTGCAGCTTGTGCGATAACCTTGTGGTAATAGCGTTTCAGGGGTTGCCATGGATTTTTCCAAACATATTCTGTCATTTTCCATGATTTATTGTTCCGATAAGCACCAATTAAAGCTGCAGCACTCTGTACCGCACCGACTATGCAGTGCATCATGGGTAGCTGCAGCTGCCTGATTCATTCATGTTCTGATAGCCTGTGTCTATTTCTAATCATGTTCATTAATCAAAACGGACAGAGGGAGAGACGGAAGGGAAAAACATAGAAGGTTTCATCCTCCAGGCATCAAAGAGTGTGGCTATTTTCCTCCTTTTCAGTGGGTGATTTGCACCTCTTCTCTTTCCTTTGTCAGCCAGAACTTATAGCTGAATAATAGAATGGCTCTCAGCCGCATGAATGCTTCGGTGTCCCCGACAGAAATGCGAGCAGCTCCAACAGATGGAAGGAGAAATAGGGGGATGGAGAAAGAGTGCAGGAGAGCATGAAAGCTAGAAACAGAGTACACAGTGACACCTTCATAAAAATTTTAGGGTTCTGTCCAATTGCTGAATGTCTTTTTCGTTGACTTCTTCAAGAACACAGAGAAAAATAGGGATAGAGGTGAGATTTCCTCTGTGTACTGTTGTAAAAATGTGCAAAAGGAAGTGACAACATTAATTCTTCTTTTTTAAGGCGGTCCACCAGTATCCATATCCATGCGAAATATAATATCATCATCTATTATGCATCTTTACATTACAAGTCCATTAGCCCATCCTATATACAGTATATATGGAGAACTGCCTGGTTGATATCCATACACGAAGAACTCTTGCTGAATCAACTGATTCATTTGGACAAGTCAATTTATCAATCCCAACAACCGTATAAATATATCATGTTTCAGCTTGGCCAAAAAACAGGATAACAGCTTTTCCCTCACATCTCTAGTGGCATAGCATCTAAACAGGAAGTTTTGGAAAGTAGCAAGTTTCCTCAAAAGTTTTAGTGAAATTTATTCAAAGAGCATGTATTGATCCAACAAAGTGATTTTAAAGGGTACTTTGTCAAAAGATTTGACAAACATCCCAGATTAATTATGGATTCAGCACAACTCGTAAGATCTTTTTCCCCCCTTTGGACTATCTCTGATAAAATACTGTCTTACCGTATTCTCTTTTTCAGAGATTTCTTATATAACTGTGGTATGTGGGTGTGTATGTGTGTGTTTGCATAGACTCAAAATAATCATTCTTGTACTGACCTTCATTCAGTTGTGGACAGTGGTTCAAATTGGAAGTGGGATTTGTAGGCTTTAAACTACAGACTCTACTAAAATACCAGACTTGAAAGAGTAAATAAGTAGAATTTGTCAAACTGACCCAACTGCGTCTCTTGCAATTAAAGTAATAGTCCACACAAATATGAACATTTGTTGGAAATTTACTCACCCTCAGGCCATCCAAGATGTGCATGATAAAAACATCACAATTATCCACATGACTCCATCAATTACTGTCTTGTGAAGCAAAACCTGCATTTTTGAAATAAACAAATACATCAAAATACTTTTAACTTCAAAATACTAAAGACAGCAGTGATTTGCACCAAAGACCCTTTCAAGGATGGTCTGTTCACTTGGCGGCCATATTTGCTATGCCTCTGGGCAGTTCACACAAGACCAAGTCCTGTCTAAATAATGGAGGAATCCTCAAAATCTCAAAAACTGCTTGCTGAACTCGCAATTAAATTACATATTTTAAATGACATATTTTAAATTAGCAAGAAAATCTGGAATGAACTGCCCCATGCATGCTGTTTCTTGTGTTCAAATAGCATGTAAACAGCTTATTTTTTCAGTCTAGACATGCCAATTCGCAGTCATGATGTGCTTAAAACTACACATGCGCAGTGGCTGGTCTAGCCTTAGGTTTCTATGGGAACCCGAGCTCCTAACGGATGCTGCATGATTCTGTTATTTATACTACTTATTGCAAACAGTGGCAAATATCTGCACCTCAGGATCACAAAACGTTATGCAATAATAATATATTGATTCAAATGATGAAATGGATGCCACCTTATTGGGACAATAAATCCGTCCCTACACCTACCCTAACCCTACCTGATTTATATATATATATATATATAAATGCCTTTCCGGTGTGATATGATTTTCAAAAGGGAGAAGAAAGAGTTTGGCAAAGGTGGATTCAAACTCTGGTTGATTACGAAAAAAAACAAAAACAAAAACAAAAACACCACAGCATTTGGTTTACTCTCTACACCACTGAAGATGATGACTGAAAACCGACTTTTGTAATGTTGACTAGCCCAGACATGTGGAGTAAGTGTAGTTGGTCTCTGCCAACAAGGTGGGCTATTTGCACTTAGTATATAGTATATTATAAACAAACACTCCAAATACTAAAATTCTCATATACAGTATTAACATAATAATGCTTTCTCAAGTATAAAAGTCATTTAATCTAAATCATGAGAGAAATATGAACTGCTCAAACATACCCAAATGCCAGATTTGAGACATTGATATCCACCATTGCCTATTAAGGGGGGGGGGGGGTGTTCGGTAAAAAAACTGAACCATTCGGTTTACCACACATGGTTCGGCACGCACTGGGAATGCGGTCCAAATTAAATCTGACAAAGCACCTGTAATATGGTTTTCTATAAATAACACGTAGGCCTAAAACAAACAGGGTTCTGCTAATATGTGTTTCTGATGATGGATGCGTATTCTGGCTTCCCAGACGTTACAACAACGATGAGAAAAAAATACATAAATAAAATGAAAAACACAACCCTGGAGAAATCATTCACTTTTGTTCATCGTGAATCCTGTATTCTGGAATATGAGCATTCATTTATTCCGTCATCACCAGGGTGCTTATATCACGTGCACACAGATGAGATCTGAACAGCACACATTAATATGTATGCGTTTAAACTAAACTCATTTAAGCTTTGCCAGTTTAAACATTTAAGAGCCAGAGGACGGGAGGTTGCGCTCGCAGTAAGAATATTTGTGCATTTGCTCATCCGAAGCGGGCAAATCCGCGCCTCAGAGCGCGCGCAAATATTACAGCTACAGGTTGTAGGACCTGCCACTAGAGGGAGCACTACCAAAACAATAACAATCGCGTAGTTTGATGACACTAAGAAGGAGCATGGAATGATGGGATTTGTTTTCTTCTACCCAGCTGCTGACATCCATCAATCAGACGATATGAAAACAATTACCACTTGTTCAACAAATATATACACTTGTGTACATTCAAACACAATAACTGGGCATACATAGCAAATGCAAGTTCAACGATTTGCGTGAGTAGATTACATACAAAGTCAATGCAAAGATACGATAAGACGTGTCCTCGCGTGGGTCTAGAGACGCGATGCCCCTCGTTTGGCGTGTATGCCCTATAATACTAATCTTGTTGATCATTATAATAGCATACATTTTCTGTAAAGATTCAAATAAAAAAACTCACCTGTCGAGTAAAACACAAGCGAGATTAACAAGTAGTTGAAAACATTAGATATATTGTTAGTAATCAGTTGGACAAAATATATAACACTAGCCTAGTGGTTTTTGGATATTTTACTGCATTATCTTACAAATTGTACCTTTAAGCTCTCTCTTATGTATTGTTAAAATGGACAAATTCAGACAAAAATTATGTCAAAATGCCTCTTGGTAAGTATCGTACAGCAGACATAGCCGGCTGAACGTAAGCCACTGTATCAGTGCATTCTCTTAAAGTGACCGTCTTTCTATTAATCGAACAGCAACAACAAAGAAATCACTCACTGCTCTTGATTAAAAAGCTTTTTATAACTTTAATAAATAATAATCTTTAATTTATAAGGTCCAAAATTCAATGCTGTTTTACATTTAATTACTTTATTCAATTTCGCTACCTAAAAACTTGTGCTAGATCTACCTAAAAAGAAAATGAAAATCACTGTTTATTGTTTGTATTTTTACTCTACTGTATTTATTTGTGCTGTTGCTTGTAGTTGGATAGAATATTCTTCTACTTTTTTTTATTAGAAAGTATAGTTTTTCCATAAACATTACATTTTCTATAAACGTGAAACATACCAAACCGTAAAAAAGTTGAACCGTGCCAACGGTTACCCTACTGCCTATGACATACAACAATCCTATCTGTGCATTTCATGCAGTTGAAAAAAAAACAAAAAAAAAAACATAAATGTTCACTTGATGATTTCTTAAGCATTATGGTGCCTTGGAAACCAGTCTGAAATAAGAGGTGGCTTTTGAATAAAGCAGCATACAGCTGCACCTTCATGTAAATTAGCTCATCTTCAACATTTACTCTAATGCTACATTTATCCAGTCACATACAAAGCCATGCAACATTAATGCCAATGAAAATTATTCATGCAGCCCCAAGGAAAATGGATTGCAAAAACGTTTATTTTACAAATGTATAAGGATTATCCTATCCATATTAGTTTTTATTTTGTTGGTACTAAGTAAGATACAGGGACTGCTTGTTTTGGTGTGCATGTATGTGCACACAAGGTTTGAGAGTATGAATGAGAAATGGAAGAGAGTGGAGTGACTCCTTTATTTATTCAGTTTTCTTCCCTCACCCCCAGTCCTCTAAAAGAGGTAAATCTGGTAACAGCCACTGGGGACCCACATGCTGCATCCCAAAAAGGAACACGTCGCTCTGAGAAGCTGAGTTGGATGGAGTGGTAAGAGGGTGAGATGTATGTGTGTGTGTGTTAAGGAGGACTAAGACTGTAAAGTTACTTGAACAGGGTCACTTGTCTTAACCCTGTCTTGATATCAGCCTTTCAGCACAGGTTTATATATATCACTGTGAGAGGCAGAAACCAATGTTACTTTATTACAGTGCTCAGAGCGAACAAAATTACCTTTTGGCTCAGCAGCCACAGTGGCTGGTGAATGTACAATTTTAACAGCCACCCAGAATTTTCTGTTTAAATATACAGTGGGTATGGAAAGTATTCAGACCCCCTTAAATTTTTCACTCTTTGCTATATTGCAGCCATTTGCTAAAATCATTTTAATTATTTTTTTTCCCTCATTAATGTACACACAGCACCCCATATTGAATCTTTTTTACACATTTATTAAAAAAGAAAAAGTGAAATATCACATGGTCCTAAGTATTCAGACCCTTTGCTGTGACACTCATATATTTAACTCGGGTGCTTTCCATTTCTTCTGATCATCCTTGAGATGGTTCTACACCTTGTGGGAAGTCGTGGCCTAATGGTTAGAGAGTCGGACTTGCAATTGAAAGGTTGTGAGTTTGAGTCTCGGGCTGGCAGGAATTGTAGGTGGGGGGAGTGCATGTACAGTTCTCTCTCCACCTTCAATACCACGACTTAGGTGCCCTTGAGCAAGGCACCGAACCCCCAACTGCTCCCTGGGCGCCGCAGTATAAATGGCTGCCCACTACTCCGGGTGTGTGTTCACAAGTGTGTGTGTGTTCACTGCTCTGTGTGTGTGCACTTCGGATGGGTTAAATGCAAAGCCTCTCCTCAATGAAAGACACGTGAAAGCCTCCATGGAGTTTGCTATAAAAAAAAAAATAATAAAAAAAAACACCTGAAGGATTCTCTGGTCTGATGAGACCCACATATAACTTTTTGGCCTTAATTCTAAGTGGTATGTGTGGAGAAAACCAGGCACTGCTCATCACCTGCCCAATACAGTCCCAAGAGTGAAGCATGGTGGTGGCAGCATCAGGCTGTGGGGTGTTTTTCAGCTGCAGGGACAGGACGACTAGTTGCAATCGAGGGAAAGATGAATGCGGCCAAGTACAGGGATATCCTGGACGAAAACCTTCTCCAGAGTGCTCAGGACCTCAGACTGGGCCGGAAGTTCACCTTCCAACAGGACAATGACCCTAAGCACACAGCAAAAATAACGAAGGTGTAGCTTCACAACAACTCTGTGACTGTTCTTGAATGGCCCAGCCAGAGCCCTGACTTAAACCCAATTGCGCATCTCTGGAGAGACCTGAAAATGGCTGTCCACCAACATTTACCATCCAACCAGACAGACCTGGCTGTATTAAATCAAAAGGGTGAATTCTACGAAATACTGAGCAAAGGGTCTGAATACTTAGGACCATGTGATTAATTCAGTTTTTCTTTTTTAATAAATGTGCAAAAATGTCAACAATTCTGTGTTTTTCTGTCAATATGGAGTGCTGTGTGTACATTAATGAGAAAAAAAAGAACTTGATTTTGAAAAATGATTTTAGCAAATGGGCACAATAAAACAGAATGAAAAATTTAAGCGGTCTGAATACTTTCTGTACCCACTGTATATGAAATAGTTATATATATATATATAATTTTGTATTTATTCCTGTGATAAATTTTAGCATCATTACTCCAGTCTTCAGTGTAATCCTTCAGAAATCATTGTAATATGCCGATTTGCTCAAGAAACATTTATTACCATCCATCCATCTATAATCTACTTAATTTATTTAGTGCAAAGCTGAAAGTATTAACAATATATATTATATTACAATGTTTTTGATCAAACAAATGCAGTATGGATGAACATAAAGGGCTTCTTTCAAAAGCATAAAAAAGCATCATTATTTCTACTAATGGTAGTGTACTATTCCTCTTTAAATAGAATAAAACTTTGCAGTCACACTATTTTGGTTCACTTTACTTTTTCATTCAGTTTTTTACTTTTTTATTTTAGAACCCAGTTTAAGATCCAAATATTAGCCACAGTATTTAAAATTAGAAAAAGTTAAAATAAAATGAACATTTGCATTCACAATATACATCATAGGCTAATCACACCATATATTTAAAGTTAACTATTTACTTGCAAATGCAAATTTATTTTATTTTATTTTTGTCACTTTTTGCCACAATGAGAGGGAGATATGGAATGACACAGGCTCGAACCCAAGTCTCCAATACAAGCACCATGACTCGACATGTCTGCTTGTTCTGACAACCAATATTATTTTATTATAGATCTGCTGATGACAGAGCCATGACACACACTCAAAGCTCACCTGCCTTCATTTAATCACTTTAGAGTAAGATTAAAATCAAAAACAAAAAAAAAAGGGCACATCTGGACGATCCATCATTCAAAAATAACTTTCTTAAACCCATCGGATAGTTTCATTTTTTCAGTGTTTACACTATTTACATTTCCAACACATTTCCAGGAGGCTCTGATTAGCTAATCCTGGCTGTGATTGATGGACTGGTTAAGGAAAGGAAAGTTATTTGCCGGTGGAGTGTTAAATGGATGGTTTTGTATTACCAGCTTAATCTTCTGTCTGAGTCACTAATTATCCCTCTGTCAGCAGAAGCACTGTCACTGACCTGCGTGGTGCCGTCTCTAGGGTCTTGTTAGCGTGTTGCTGGCAGCAAATTGTGGCCTAATCGTGAACGATTGGATGGCCCTAAGTCTTTCAGCCCAACTTCATCCCTTGCTCTGTCACATCAGTCACACATTTTCCCTGGAGAATGTCATTCCGGCCCAGCACATGGAAAAAAGAAAAAGAAAAAAACCTGTTGAAAATGCTATCTGTGTCGTGGAGTTGGGCCTTTGAGCGATGTCAAGGCCATGCTGGGAGGGGATTTTGGAGATTTGAACTGACTAGCCATGAAACCTGTGGTGATGACTGCGAATACCTAAGAGGAGTTCACGGTGAGTGTTCACTCAAGGACAGCATGCAATTATAGTTATATAGGCTGTTCTTTGAAATTGTTTGCTGTGTATTGTTGTGTTGTGTGTTGAAACACACCTGCGTCAATGAACGCGAAAGTTCAAAAGCACAGCATTTATTTGAAAACAGGGTCTTTGTAAAATTATAAATGACTTTACTGTCCAATGTCTTTACTTTTGATCCATTTATTGACCCATTCATCCTTGGTGAATAAAAGTATTCTATTCAATTCAGTTTGATTCAGTTCAATTAATTTAATTTCAATAAAAAAATAAATATATGATACAATACAATACCATAAAAAATAAAATTAAATAATACAAAATATACCCCAAACTTTTTAATGCTAACGTATACTCACTGTCTTAATTCATTTTTATATAATGATTAAGATGTGTAACATCAGGATGTAGAGTAAACACTTTTACAGTAACTTTACAAGCTGGACTGTTTGAATATTTGTTGATTCATTGCTCTTTAGATTATCTTTACTATTGACACTTCTATTTGCCTCATGCATTTGTATCTTTCAGCACCATTAGACTGCCCTAGAAATGATCAGTTGCTGTAAAGGTAACAGGGTTGTTTTCAAGCCATAGTTTGTGTTTCGGTTCCAATAATGACCTGCAAATTGCAGCTATTATATTTAGTTCTGCTGGAATCTTAGTTATTTTCCTGTAGTAATGACAGCTTTATGCTGGTCAAACTCCTGACTTGATGGGCTTCCGTAAAGCGAGAAACAAAATAATGGTGGCGTTCACCTTTCATCCTGATGCTGATTCCATTAATTTGGATAAGAAAACAATGTTGCAACCATTGGATTACAATCTTGAATGAGTTATGTGCCTGTGAGATGCTTTCACTCGTTTCCCTGGTTAAGAAATAGCTTCATTGAATGCAAACTTCATTGTAATTTTTTTCAGGCTCTATGGGATTTGAATATTTCATTATAAAGAATAATGAAAGTAGAAACTCCCATCTTTATTTGCCTCAAACAGAATAGTGCAAGTAGGAGTATAATTTTCACGCTGGCACCATTTCTCACAAACCATGAACTTCACTGAAAACAAGACAAATGTATCAAGTGGGTTCTATGCTTATCCACAATATAATGTTATCAGATGTTTTGTGGAGCCACAACTAGATGTTTCATATTATAGATATTTGTTTTTAAATTAGTTTCATGAAAACCTAGAAGACACCTGTTATTGCTATTATATAATAAAATGAAACATACATCTCAAATGAGCTCTTATTATGAGTAACAATAAAAAGTGAAGGAAATCATAATACTATGAAATGATGTCAAAACTGTATTAGTTTTATACCTCTTTGTTGTGTGTATTGACTACATGGGCATATAATACCATACAAAATACAGAATGATGATTGAAGTACAGTAATACAGAAGATAATAAAGAGTAAATTCCATTTATGTTTTATATTATAGATGAGACCAGAGGTAGTTCCTAAGTTTCTACAAGGTTATCTTAGGACTGTAAATGATCTTGGTTACTGTAAGGTTCTGAATCAGAAGATATGTTGCCAGAAAAGGTCAATGTACGATCAATGAACTATATATTTTTTCCTGTGCAATAAGTGGAAATGTTCAATAGCTTTTTTCTAGTCAAGGCTTGAAGAAATCTATATAGAAAATTAATTTCTATCTATCTGTTGTCACGTATAATGTCACAAAAGATTTCTGTGCTGTTCTTTGACATTTCTGTTCATCAAAGAATTCTGACAAAAATGTATCACAGTTTCCACAAATATATTAAGCAGCAAAATAATATAATAATCAGAAATGATCAGCATATTAGAATGATTTGTGAAAGATCACATGACAGATGAAGAAGAGTGGAGTAATAAAGCTAAATATTCAATTTTGCCTTACAGGAATAAACTACATTTAAAAATATATTAAAACAGAACATTTTTATTTTATTAATATATTTTTTTAAATATTTATTTTAACATTTCCCAATATGACACTTTTTACTGTATTTTATATCAAATAAATGCAGTCTTGGTTAACAGAGACTTTTTTAAAATTCATAAGACTTTACTATAATGTGAAAACATAAATATATATATATATATATATATATATATATATATATATATATATACATATATATATATATATATATATATATATATATATATATATATATATATATATATATATATAAAATCATCCACAAACGTTTAAGCGGAGGGAAAATTGAAAAAAAAAAAAGTCTGGGTAGATCAGATGGTAATCAAATAATCAGTTCTTCCTTAAACAAAAATATATGAAGCCATTTAAAATCAACCAGTGCATTTTAATTACAATCCAAACACAGATGTTACACACATGTTGCATGAGTAGTTATTTTTGGTTTGGATTAGGCTGTATAATTTCAAGATTTAAAGTAAAAGCTAAAAAAAAGAATTTTTTTTTTTTTTGTAAAATGATGGTGCATAAAACATTTTAAAACAAAACAAAAACAACAGATGCAATGAATGAGATGCAATTTCACTCCATGACAGCAGGTGGCGCTTACGAAACAGCAGCGATACAACATTTCATTGGTTACTGCTGTAAACAAAGCAGTGCATTGCTTTAACCATGTTTTCACACCGATGCCAACGAAAGTGTCAAAGTGGCTGGAAGTCATTCATTTACAATGTGAGCCAGTAGCAAGCAGCGGTGCGGCATGTCTTGGATGATGTGGGCATTTTTCTTCTCTTTGTCTTCAGCGTCTCTGGCCTCTGTTAACGTCCTTTTTAAAGACTCAAGCATTATGTATTTTGGAAAACACTGGTGAATGGGATGTGCTGGACCAACTAGTCCAATCCATGGTGTCTCCGTCTCGCAACCTATGATTCTTGAAGGATATGATGCTAGATTTTTGGCAGAGTCCATGCTTACTATGCCTTTAAGAAGCCAATTTGCTGAAATTCTCGGTCAGTGGGTTCTCAAGTCTCAGTATGTTCTTCACTGGGAAACTCTATCTGGTGTGCAGGTTCTGTCTAAGGTGAACATGATCAATTACACTGACGACATTTTCACCCTTGCGTGCAATTTAGATCCTGTGCCGTGTGATAGGAGAGTTTGGTTGCAGTTGCTCCTCTCTTGTTCCTGCAGGAAAGACTGTGAAAAACGAGATTGTGTTGTGCTGTCATCTGTTCTGTTCTCTCCGCGACATCTGTCCCCGGCAGCCTCTACTGGTTGGATGAGAACTAAACCTTGCCAAAGCTTGCAGGTGCTGGGCTGAATATTCATTAGGATAAGTTGTGTTGTAGTGGGAGGATGGAGGTACATCGCTTTGAGAGAAATCAGAAAATCGATGCAATTCCTCCCCGCCTCGTTCACCCCTGGTTAGCCGCGGCGGATTAATCCAGTGCAATGCAATCTACTTCACCTGTATCAGATTACACAGGCCCAAATCTCAGACAAGACCTTGCTAATGGATAATGCATGCAAGCATGAGAGATGTAAGGAAACCACAGCAGAGTTAAATATTGCCCTGTTACAGAGTGATGAGCAAGGCTGGATGGGGAGCGAGAAGTTTAGACATGGGAATCAATCAATATTTGCCTTGAGACATATAGAGGGAGTCAGTAAATGCAGGCAGTTAAAGCTGCCCTTTATTTGTTTGTGAATTGTACTGCTGTTTTTCCTTGGTCTTCTTAACGCATTAGCAGAGGCAAATATATTATCAATCTGCTAGATGGGAATCGATAAGGTTCGCCACAGGAGTAAGGTGATCTACAGTCCATCTTTGAAAAAAACTACAATTTCGCTGTATCATGCAGTATCTAACCTGATATTGATATCGGAAAGAATAAGTGCATTACATTTCACCTAGGAACATCTGGCAGTAAATCTTGTAATTCATGTAACTCTGCAGGAGTATGGAGCTGGCAACAAAAAGGTCATGGGTTCAATTCCCAGGGAACACACAAACTGTTAAAAATGAGGTTTGAAACATTGTAAGTCAAATTGGATAAACAAATCTGCCAACTGCATGAATGTAATGAATTTGTTCCAGTAAGTTATTTTAAATATTAAATCCTGCCTGTTGTGCATATAAAGGATTTCATTTCACTGATTACATATACTCTATCATTTTATGTGCACAATGAAAAATGGCGATGAATCATTTGACAGCACTAATATATATATATATATATATATATATATATATATATATATATATATATATATATACATATTGAATATTAGAATTATATGATAAAAGATTAATTAAATATGTTATGTAATATTGTATATTAATAATATTTCACATCTTAATGATTTTTTATGAATTAATTGTTAAACTTCTATTTATACAAATATTATAAAATATAAGAATATTCAAAGATTGCGCTCTGCAAGGGAATGGTGCCTTGTGTTGCCATCCCAAAGATGTTCAAAATCACTCTCATAGACCTTTTTCTGGACTGTGCCCAGCTGGTGGAATGACCTTCCAATCTCAGTCTTTATTCATTTACAAAAAACATCTAAAGACATTTTTTTTTTCGCCAGCACTTGACCAACTAATATTAGCACTTACCTTTTCTTTTCTTTACCTTTCTTTTCTTTTCTTTTCTTTTCTTTTCTTTTCTTTTCTTTTCTATTCTATTCTATTCTTGAAAAAAAAAAAAAAAAACCTTAGGGTTCTATACTAGACCAACTGTATATATATATATATATATATAATATAATTATATAATTATAACATAATGCATGTACTATATATGAATATATATGTATATGTGTGTTTGTGTTGTATTAAATAGACATTTTTTTTTTTTTTTTTACTATTACTTCATATATTATATTATTTCTGCAAACGCTGGGGTACTGTAATGTTTTAGGTGATAATTGCCAGTTGCATTCCTTAATTTCAAAATCCCCACACAGTCGTCTGGTTTTTCTAAAGGTTTTGTGTTTTCACACTGTAGTTATTCTGCTCCAAATGATGAATTCCATTCATTACTTTCACAGACCTGAGGGTCAACACAAGCCATGGCTAAACAGATTTCATTAACCAAGAGCAAGGCAGGCTGGGAAAAAGAAGCAATTCTAGTCGACCTTGGCTGTAAGGTTACACGTTTATTGATTGTTATCCCCCTCCCCTCCGTCCCTGCCTTTCTGTTGTGGGCTAACAGGTCAGCTCGATAATGTTTCACCCTTTGTGTACAGTGTGTGGAGCGTATCTTGTTATGTCTATGGGTAAAGTGCTGTAGAGATAAGAAATGCTTGTGCTTTTGTGGTATTTCAGCCTATAGATTTTTGGATTATGCAACGTAGCGTGTTTCATGCTAAGCACTGCTGATGCTGCTACAAGTGTACATGGAGATGTTACAAATTACTATGCCTAATTACTTGACTGGAATTGGCCAAGGATGTGCATACCCTGTTACCTTTATTTACTTTATATTTGCCCATGTACACACTGCAGTTAAACACGGTTGTCAGTCGTCTTCTGAGGGCTTAATCCTGTTATGTACACAGGAGTCTGGTTATTTATGGGAGTGACAAGCGCATTTTCATTAAATTAACATAATATGTACTGAACTTTCTAAACAAATAGTTATTTATGCAGATTTAATTAAAAGACACTTATAAGCAGCTTAAAGTCAAACTAAATTGACACTAAAAAAAGACACTACTTATGTCTTAACACGTGTGGTTTTATTGTGCACAGTTCATTGGTGCACGCTTTTCCAAAGAGAAAATGTGTTGGTTCTTGTAATCTTTTATTAAAATGTAATGACTTTCTCCATTCCCTTGTGACAAATAAATACACTTGTATAATGTATACACTAGAATACATTTAAAAATAGTAATTTTTTTAAATAATATACAGTACTTTTAAAGACCATACTGAATATAATGATTTCAGATTACTAACTGCATTCAATTTAAATGTATGAGTGCATTTTTTGACCCACAAATAAATCTTCAAATCTTCCTCAAATTCAAATTCTACTGTCTTTATGTACATTCTTTATCTACTTTCTTAATTCCCAAGTGTAAAATTACTAAAATGTATTGGAAATACGTTTATTTTATGCTAAGTATAATTAAAATATGTTTACATATTTATGTGCTTAATAAAAATACCATGCAATTGTACTTTTGGTGAACTAAAGATATATTATCTGATTGTTCTAAAGAATGATATTATACGTAGGTCAATGATATTGATATTATACAATCACCAGTAGTGATATTAAAACACAGCATAATATTAAGAAATGTGTATTGTGCAATAAAGAAATACTCCTAATTTTATATCACTAAGTCTTAAATGATATTTCAGTAAATATATTTTTGGATTTAAATCATAATTAGTATTAAATACATTTATTTGAAATAAATTCTGACTTATATATATATATATATATAGGGCTTAATAATGTAACAACTGCACTTATGTGTTTTAAGAATCACTTTCACATTTAAATTTTTAATATACTATTAGGACTTAGATTACACTACGCAGGCACATTCAATATAATTAAAGCACACTTTTTTTTCACAAAGGTTTTGTTTTTGATTATTTTCTCCAAGCACTTGTCAGTCCCTTCCCTCCAATCACTTGGCTCCATTTTTGCATGCAAGCACCCACTTTTCACAAATTTATTCTAATAAATACAAGCTACTTTTTTTCTATTAAAAATAAAAATATACCACATAAAAGTGCAGTGGCAGGACTTATTTTTAAAGTGAAATTTATTAAATTAAACCAAAAAATGTGGCGTAGCTTCTGCTTTGGGATTTAAATAATAGCGATTATGGCATCCTCATTGTGTTTTAAGAGTAGCAAAATTCAAAGCCCTTCTATCCTGGTCTGGGATTCAAACGCATGAAATAGCATCTTAAGGCATTCTGACCTGCAAACACAAATGTTACAGTGTGTACAATGACTTTTTTCAAAGGTGCTACTATAAGCGGTTTATATTCTTGTTGCCATGTTGTGGAGTGAGAATGCTAATCTTGTTGGTGGTAGGTCTTATATGTTGTGTCTAGACGTATTGTAGAACATAGAAACCCTCTCAGACCTCACCAGGGGTCTCAGTTTTCACAACCAACTTCAAAGAGGTGAATCTCAATCTCGCTCTGGCCAGAACAAGACATCACTATGGCACTGAGCAACATTTGCTCTGCCGGTAAGTGATGTGGACTGGTGTGAGATGGGAACACTTCTTTTGTGTATGGAGAGCAATTTAATTTGTATGCAGTGTACTTTCCTCAGCATCCTACATGCGAGTTCGATGTGATGCATTATTTATGAAACCTTATAAGACAGACTCATATGGACCACGTTTATGAATCCAGAGCCATCAACACAAATGCGGTCTGTGGAGTAGATGCAGATGCATCATGTGTGAAATCAGTTTTCTGCCGGGTGTGACCTCAGTTATGCATTTTATAATGGTACGAATAATGGTAATTGTTATGATGAAACCCCAGTGGCCAGACTGGGTCCGTTCTTGAGATATAAGGAAGGACATTAGCCGCAGATTATCCGTATTTGTATTTTGCACAGCACAAACACTCGTCTTTTGTTGTCTGGATTTCAAAACGCCTGCTCGCAAATGACCCGCAGACACAAATTGCATTTAATTAGCGTCAAATGCCAATCACTGATCTGACTGACTGTGACTAATTAGGATCAAATACTAAGCACAGATGTGAGTGCCGACGCCGAGCTTTTCCTCACATTTAATCTGCAGTTTTCCCCAGCTGCTGTTGGGTGAACCTGACAGTGCTGTGGGGACGTGTAGCTGTAGCATTAGGAGGATTTGTTCTGCTGGAGTCCTCTTCGTGCTACAGAATACTGGCCTTTGATGCAGGATTATATCTTTGATTGTGACTCATGCCCTCGATTAGTGTCTGTTTTTGGATTGGAAAAAAGAGCAAGTGTGGCAAAGGCTCAGAGGCCTGATCATCACTCGGTATTATTATCCTTATCACTCAGAGGGGGAAATTAGAGCCTATTAGATACTGAAGCAAATACTGATGAATCAGAAGGGAGTAGCTAAAAATAGCGCATCATATCTAGGGTTGATGAAAAAATCTTTTTCCTGGATAGCAATTTTTGCCTTCTAGGTAAGAAGTAAAAGACGCCAGGTTTTAGTCACCGACAGTTGTTCTCAAGCGTTCTGAAATGTTGTTCTTGTTATGTTAATGAATCTGTATAATTTGAAACTGAGGGAGCTTTTGTACGAGCATTCCTCACTTTCTCCACACATATATATTTTTTTACACTGTAAATGTTAATTTTATCCTGTTATCAATTCAAAACTGAATTTTCAGCAGCCGTTTCTCTAGGGTCCTTTCGTGTCAAATCAACCAAATTTCTGAAATCTCTCCGGTTAAACATTTTTGAATTTGTTAATATTTTTCTGAAGAAAGACAAACATAAATAATGATGTTAAATACCATGGATGAATATTCACAGTTATTTATTTCACAGAGATTTGTAGGTCTATTATTAAAATCTGTTGGATTCTTATTGCATGACATGCCTTTTTCATATACCTGCAACTCAAAAAATATCAAAGACATCTTAATATCCTCTTAGATGTTAATTCTTAACAATCTTTTTATTTCAGAATCTTCATTTTTAAGGCCCTGTATGGTTCATTTCAAGAGATATGGGGATCTTAGTGTGGCTACATTAGTAAACTGTTAAATTGTTAATATTTCCAGTGGTCAAAAACCAAATAAAGCTGATATTCATGATTTCTATGTGAAATGTTCTGCAAACAAGTTGCACTCAAATAAGTGCCTATACACAGTTCAGTTCAGTCTGTGCAGTGCAGGATATTCTGAGATGCTGCTTCACATAAGCATCTTTCTATAGGAAATACTTTAAACCCAGAACTGTAATTTCTTTGTGATCAATCCTTTTTTATTGTTTTCTCTGTCAAGCAGACCGTGCAAGAGCACTGTGCAAAAATCTAATTAAATTCAGCCTCACAGCCCAGCTCATGTGAGCACACATACACACCGCTCATTCAGAAAGCTTTTTTTTTTTCACATTTTGTTCTAATTTTGGTTCTCCTCACAGATGTATTTAGCTCCAATAACTTTAGTCTCATCAGACTACAAACATTACTTCCAAGAGGCTTCAGGTGTTGTCATATACCGCAGCTTCCAGCAAACCCCAGGCATGACGTAACATTGGTCTTCCTCAGGAGTCTCTTCTTTCTAGCTACGCTCCCATAAAAACAGTCCATAAAAAAATCTCAGATTCACAAACAATTCATTCTTCTGGTTTCCTTTCAACTTAATTTGTTCGATCCAGTGTGAAGTGAGACATCATTTAGCATTGCAAAAACATCTCACATCCTTATTCAGACATGTTACTGATGACAAGGATCATTAGCAATTTGCTCCCGGTCCACAATATCTCAAGAAAACACCATCAGTGAGTGAGATACAGCCAGTAAGACAGATCAAAGACAAAGCAGAGGTATGTAGAAAAATGGTGATGGTTCACATAGCCAAATTCATCTTTCTATGATGTCATTTAGTAACAATGCCAGTTGAAATGTTATTCTACCCACATCACCTGCATTGACAAGTAAACCATTTTCTTCTCCGTATAGAGTGTGGGTGTATGTGGACGTGGGGAAAACTATGCTATTACCAGTCATAAAAGACAGTATAATGATTCATTAAAACGTATGTGATGTGTTTATGAAAAGAACAATAAGCATTCCCAAACCCTCTCTTCCATGCAGACTGATTTATGGGATTTGTGGGACTGTTCATATTGTGTCTGCATTCTTTATGATACAGACAGTAAGTGGAGTGGGATGTTAAGGATGAAAGCATTCCAGCCTACACCCCATAGCTTTCATTAATGAGTCTAATTAGAGTGCAGTTAATTTGCCATTTGTGCCCCTGGCCATGATCTAGTGCCTTCATTTGCATCCTGAAGGATATTTTTCTCCTCCGCCAGCTGACCAGAATACCAAGAGGAAAAGAAGGAGAGATGAGAGGACAGTTCAAAAGAGATGGGGACAAAAGAAAGTGAAATGGACACAATGGAACTGAATAAAGTATTTTCCCAGAAGACAATTTGATTGTTCATAGGTTGCTCATTTAAGAATCAGCTTTGGGCCCTATTTTAACGATCTAAACGCAAAGTGTAAAGCGCACTGCGCAGGTGCACTCAGAGCGTGTCCAAATCCACTTTTGCTATTTTAACGACAAATCGGTTGGCGCATGGTATAATGACATTGCTATGCAGTGTATTTGGTGTAATGAAATGTGTTTATGTGGTTTACGGTTCAAAAACACATTATTTTCCACATACTCTATATTATTGTTTCTCCTCTATGCCCAGACTATTTATGTTTCTGCAAGTTTATATATATATATATATATATATATATACACACACACACATTACACATTTGTACCGTTTCCATGACTAAATACTAATATTAAATATTTCATGCTCATTATTCATTAATTAATTATACTGTTTTTTTTTTTATTTTCTAGAGTATAATCCATTCAATGGCATATTTGATGAAATAAAATGTATCTTGTGAAGTAAAACACATGGACTGCAAATTATTTAGTAACCAAATAATATACACATTCTTTCTATGAGGACTGTGATTCACTTAATAATATGATTTAATACATACTTGTTTACAATAAACACTTATTCGTGTGTACACAGCTAGGACAAAGGCGCACATGTACCTTTAAAAATTAAAATATACTTACAGTCTGTGAGTCAGAACAGCCGGTATTGTGGCTACTCTACCAGGATCAGGAAACAGTCCTCCGTAAAATGCGCTGTAAACATCTGAATATTTGGGTTGAACTGCTCTGGGACAGTGTAGGTAATAGACCTTAACCAGTAATTTCTAGTTATATCCTCCTTTGGAAGACCAAACAAAGTAGTTTCACGTTCACAACGAAACACACAGTCTCTCCACAACATGGCGGCGGCAGTTATTTCACAAGTTCACCCTTACATCTAATCTGAAGGCAAATAGTAGGCATATTTTGGCGTGCTGTCCTGGGGGAGGGGTCCGGGCCCGGAGCATAGCCCGAACCTAAATAACTCCCCCTATCCCTAATTTGGGATAAATAGATTAGAAGTGAGGAGTTGGGGTGGAGGAGGGTTGCCGAAAAACTGTCGTGGGACAGTAGGTAGGAAGACTGGATATATATACGCTTGCGTGCTATTTAAGATGATTAGCTAAACGAGATGCACCTGTGCCAAATTGGATGATTATCTGATCGTGCTTCTCCCGAACTTTGTTAATAAAACCACATTTCACGAGTTCACCCTTACATCTAATCTGAAGGCAAATAGTAGGCATATTTTGGCGTGCTGTCCTGGGGGAGGGGTCCGGGCCCGGAGCATAGCCCGAACCTAAATAACTCCCCAAAAGAAGCTTAAAGCCATAGGACAGCAGCCAGAGAGATAAAATTTAGTTGCCCCCCAAAATATGCGTGTTGGGAAGAAAATGCAGAGCGACCGGGAGAGCCCGCCCAGTGTTCGACGAGAGCTGCGGCTCGCAACGTCTTACCAGCGAGCCCTCCGTGCCGCTTATGGGAGGAGCACGATGCCGGATATCAAGAAATGAGGGACTCTTGCTGCCTCCGAAGGGAGCTGCGGCTCTGCTGCACCGGAAGGGAGAGTCCCTCTTGCGGCTGAGTACGAGGCGCGGTTTGTTGCATCTGATGGAGGGCTCTCACTGCGACTGAAGGGAGCCAGCGACTGTATCCCATCCGGAGGGAGATCCCTGGCCGCCATAGAGTATGCAACATAACTCGGATGGGGGGTTCACACTGCGACCGAAGGGAGCCGTGGGTCTGCTGCACCAGAAGGGAGAGCCCCGTCAGATGCTGAATAGGCAATGAGATTCGAGCCGCGGTTTGGCGCGTCGGATGAAGGGCTCCTAATGCGACCGAAGGGAGCCAGCGGCTGTACCCCATCGGGAGGGAGATCCCTAGCCATCGTTGAGCATGCAACATAACTCAGATGGGGGGTTCACACTGCGACCGAAGGGAGCTGTGGTTCTGCTGCACCGGAAGAGGAGCCCTAGTCCGATGCTGAGAAGGCAAAGAGACGCGACTGTTGGAGGGACTCCCGCTGCATCCGAAGGGAGCTGCGGCTCTGCTGCACCGGAAGGGGGAGTCCCCCATTGCGGGTTTATGGAGGCACGTTTTTTTTTTTTTTGCCTCTGAGGGTTCTCCCAGCCTCCGTAGGGGGTTCGCAACTCTGCAGCAGGAGTGCTGCCCCGGAGGGGAGAGCCCTGATTGACGCTAACTGGAATACCACTGTTGGAGGGACTTTTGCTGCGTCCGAAGGGAGCTGCGGCTCTGCTGCACCAGAAAGGCGAGTCCCCCTTGCGATGCGAGGCATGGCTTGATGCGTCTGATGGAGGGCTCTCACTGCGACCGAAGGGAGCCAGCAGCTCTATTCCCCCGGGAGGGAGAACCCTGTCCGCCCTTGAGCATGCAACATAACTCAGATGGGGGGGTTCACCCTGCGACCGAAGGGAGCCGTGGGTCTGCTGCACCGGAAGGGAGAGCCCCATCAGATGCAGAATAGGCAAGAAGATTCGAGGCACGGTTTGATGCATCGGATGGAGGGCTCCTGCTGTGACCGAAGGGAGCCAGCGGCTGTGTTCCCCCGGGAGGGAGATCCCGGTCCGCCCTTGAGCATGCAACATAACTCAGACGGGGGGGTTCACCCTGCGACCGAAGGGAGCCGTGGGTCTGCTGCACCGGTAGGGGAGCCCCGTCCGATACGGAGTAGGCAAGAAAACGCGACTGATGGAGGGACTCTCGCTGCGTCCGAAGGGAGCTGCGGCTCTGCTGCACCGGAAGGGAGAGTCCCCCTTGCGACTGTATAAGCGGCTTAATTTGATGCATCGGATGGAGGGCTGTCACAACGACCGAAGAGGGCCTGTGGCTCTGCTGCACCGGGAGGGATACCCCCATCTGCCGCTGAGCGCGCAGCACAACTCAATAACAGATGAAAGGCTCACACTGCGACCGAAGGGAGCCACTGCCCAGCTGCACCGGAAGGGAGAGCCCTGTCCGATGCTGAAATAGGCAAGGAGATTGTAACGATGGCTGGAGGGCCCTTACTTTGGCCGAAGAAACGATAACTGAGAGGCTTCTATTAATCAAGTACACAACATGATTTTTTTTTTTTTTTTTTTTTTTTTTTTTTGAGGCTCTTGCGGCAGCGAGAATTGCGGCAGTAGGGGAGGATGGAAAGGTCTCCTGCGGGAGCAGACACTGCTATGGCAGTGGTGAAATATAGGTAGAGGCTCCTGCAGGAGCAGACACTGCTGCGGCAGTGGTGAAATATAGGTAGAGGCTCCTGCGGGAGCGGAGACTACTGCGGCAGTGAGGAAAAAACAGAAAAGGCTCCTGCATGAGCGGACAATACTGCGGCGGTGGGGAGATATAGAGAAGGCTCCTGCGGGAGCGGTCAATGCTGCGGGGGTGGGGAGATACAGAGAAAGCTCCTGCGGAAGGATGGCTGAAGTGAGGATTGACCGTTACGGATAGATTGGGCATGATAGAAGAGTTAGCTATGGTAGATTAGGAGTTTTTAGTAAAAGGGGATGAGCTGGCGTTTGAGGGGTTGGCTGAAGAGGGTTCGAGATATATATATATATATATAAATAAATAAATAAAATAATCGGCCTGACCACTAATAGGTCTTGGTACCCTCTGCCTTCTGGCAAATCTGGAGCTGGAGGCCACTGAACAGAAAAATGGTTAGTAGCATGAGGGAGCGGAAGAGTTGAGGGCGCGTTTACGAATGGAGGAGGCCTCACATTTGCTTCAGCTGCTGTAGCTGTGGGTCATGGGAGGGGGCTGGGGCAGTGTTAATTTCGTTGACTGAATATTTTCGTCATTATTTTCGTCACGAATATATTTTTGCGGACGAAAACGAAACGAAAACTAAAAAAGAAGGCACTGATGGAGACTAAAACTATGACTAAATTGATTGACATTATCGTCAATGAATAAAGGACGAGACGAAAATAGACTGTGACGAAAATCAAATCAGCAGACGGGAGAGATGCGAGGAATGAACAAAAGAACCGGCAAAACGGAACAGGCAAGACTGCATGAGAGAAGAGAACCAATCCGAGTCTGACTTATTGAGATGTGAAGCGAAGGTTTTCAGTTTTTAAATGAGCTCCCGGGAAGACACGGCATTCGAAGAGGTGATGTCTAAAAGAGCGACAAAATGTCCACAGCTCACTTCACGTTTGAAGACGAACAAAACAAAACAAAGTGTAAAGCACGCAGAGCGCTCATTCGTGGCGAGAACACAACCAATTTGAAAGGACATTTACAGACGAGCCACCCGGACATTTTCTCAAATGTAATTTCACAAAGATGTTCTTTTGTTTATTGAGCTAAGCAAAATTGGAAGACTGCAGTGCGTAGATGTTGTAGCATTAAATATTACGAACTGAAAAGTACTGTAAAATAGCCCCTTCTTCAAGTTAGATGAGAGCACAATACTAATACGTAATATCATGATAAATACATTTGATTAATACTAATGTTTAGTATATTTTATAATGTTCTACTTGTTGACAATATCACAAATATTTCTATATTAGTCATGTGAAACGTGAATGTTCACATCCTATCATTATACATACTAATCTAGCAATATTGTAGTATTTAAAACATACAATATTGCTAGACAAATGAATACCTTATAAAATCTTGTTACTTTTTTATCCAACCAGCTTATTAAATATTTACTTTAAATGTATGCACTTATTGTTCAGCTCAGCTGTAAGCTTTAAGGTCCTGGACCTAACTTTATTTTTCTTTTATTGATGGTCAATTGGCAGCTAGTTATTGTTTACATTATCATGACAGTGTTTGTTGCTGCATAAAAGCTTTTGAATCAAAATAAAGACACATTTGTGTTGAAATAAAGTTGAATTTGTGTTTTATATATTTTGGTTAAGTTTGTTTCCTATACCAGCTGTAAAAAATTGTCTAGTAAATCTGTTATTGATTTTAGTCGACTAAAATACCAAGCAATTTTAGTCGACTAAAATTAAAACAAATCAGATGACTAAAACTAAAAAGAATTATAGTCAAAAGACTAAGACTAAAACTAAATTAAAATTGCGTGTCAAAATTAACACTGGGCTGGGGTGTGTGATGTCTTGACGAACCTGTGTAGCCTGTACTGCTAGCAGAAGTAACAGGATGGAAATACTGAGATGTGCAGGCCTGTGTTGCAAGTAAAAGTAGCTTCATGGTTGCTTTGGCTGCTGTAGTTGTTGGCTGATTTGACAATTGCTCAAACCTTGTCTGAATTAATACAGTCCTGTTGGAAAAGCATCTTTTCCTCTCGTTTTGGCCTTCCTGCCCTTTTAAACAGCCTCCAGAGCAGATCAATTTGGGATGCTGTTTTCCTGTTGTAGTAAGGACTGTGAAAATAGAGGCTTTGAAACGATTTAGCATGTTTAGTTTTATAAACCATTGTACCAATAGACATGTCTATAGCAGTAACGTTAATTGCAGTAATGTGATATTCAAATTCAAGCCGTTTCTAAAGACATTTACTTTGCATGCCTTTTTATATAACAGTCCTAAAAAAACGATAGAAAATTTACTCACACTTGTTGTTCTGCGGCCAAACATGAGGCAGTTGCGTTTTTTGAAAAATTCTGAATAATCATGCCAGTAAATGGTGAAATATGTCCCTAAATAATTGGTCCTGCCGGAATAATTACATGAAACTTATGTCTGTATCATCTCAGTGAGGTTTAAACATGCACAGTAAAGCAAATGTAATGTATTTAGACATTTCGGTGTGGATGACAACTCTGCAAAAAGCCGAGTTCAGTCATAATGCCGTTTAACAAATTTTGGCGTCTTCATAAGCGCATTCTATATATAACGTCTTTTAAATTGTTCAGATGAGCAAATCACGAGGTTTTATTGCATGATTAGCATTTTAATTGTTTGGTCAGACGGTTCATATATATTCACGTTCATAAATCGGGGATTAAACGTGGAATTTATCTTTTGTATGCTAAATATGTAAACAAGCATATGTGCACAGTACCTATAACTGCACTTTACATTTTGCAAGATTGACATGCTAAATGGCTAACTGACCCGGTTTACTCTCATCTTAACAAAATTGATAAGATATACCAGTTCATTGCGTTTACGAACGACATGTATCGCTTTAATCAACTCGACATGTATACCGGTTTAGTCCTTTCGTTCACGAATGAGAGCTCTCGATCTCTGAGACTCATATGAAACTCGCTCATTGTGACAACTCTGAAAAATTCTTCATGAATGAGTGTAAACCGAGAACGATTCGTTCGCCTAGAAGATTCATTCGAAAAAACGATTCTTTCACGAACGACATGCCACTACAACAACGCACGGTCTTCGCCGCTAGTGGAGGCAGCATCGAACTGCGACACGGCTGAAAAAGCGAGAGAGGTTTACTGCGGGGAGAACTGGAGCACGGCTGCGATCCAGCATTATAATAGAGCCCGGTCCTGGCGAGAAAATCGTGTTGCCGAGTGAGGCGAGCTCAAGGATTTGCACGAGCTTTTGGCCACAACGTGTGGCTTGGCGAGAAGAGCAGCTGACGCGATGACGCTTGTTGGTGTTCGGCGGATAGATATCTTCGTCGGAAGGAAGATTGGGCCTGTGATAAGATGACGGACAGCGCGAACCGAATGCTGACAGAGCGAACCGAATGCTGACAGAGCGAACCGAATGCTGACAGAGCGAACCGAATGCTGACAGACGGTCATGCCGAAAAACTCTCGTGGGACAGTAGGTAGGAAGACTGGATATATATACGCTTGCGTGCTATTTAAGATGATTAGCTAAACGAGATGCACCTGTGCCAAATTGGATGATTATCTGATCGTGCTTCTCCCGAACTTTGTTAATAAAACCACATACAATACTACGGCAAGAATAAAAGTTACATTATTTCTTTGCATGAACATTTGAGCATTATGCAAATCTTCTTACATCGTGATGTAGACATGTGGGGAGTGTTTGAATGAGGCATTTTAGGAGGGCATTGATGAGTCTTAACTTTATATAGAATATCTCTTTGAGTTTGGGACTTTAGTCTATGCAACTTTTGGGACCTTATCTATTCACAAACAGTTTGTAAAACTCCAAAGAGAAATAAAAAACTTGAAATCGCATCATACGACCCCTTTAAAATCTGTGGTTTCATCTAGTTAAGATTGATTGATAATTTTTAGTATTTTGTCTGGATATGGGTATTGTGGAAAAGTCTTATGCTCTGCATGGCGTGCACTGAAATACATTTGACTGGTATATTTGATTCATAATAACATTTTAGATATAATTAAGGAAATTAATTAGGATATTCCACAAATACCAAAATTAAAGAGGGGAAGCATTGTGTAAAAAATACACCACCACAATCACAGAGAATTCTGTGCAGCATTCTGTTGTGGACAAGATTAGATTTCTCAGTGGATTATTGCGAGCAGAAAAAAATGTGCTTTGTAATTCATGTAGAAAATCACAAACATTTTTAATTCAAACGACAGGTCTGTCTATTTACCATTCCATATATTGTTCGCTCTTTATTCTGTCTGTTGTTTTAGTATGTCTGTCTGTCTGCTATTATATCTATCTGTCGTTCTATCTATTTTACGTTCTGTTTATCTAACGTTCAAATATGGATGTCTGTCTATCTGTCGTTTTGGTATAGATGGTTGTCTGTCTGTCTTTCTGTTTGTCAATCTGGTATTAATGCCTGTCTTTCTTTCTATCTGTTGAATAGGTGTGGATGTTTATCTGTCTGTCTTTCTCTCTCTTGTTTTAGTATGGATAATTGTCTGCCTGTCTGTCTTTTCATCTGGCATTCTATTATGAATTACTTCCTGTCTGTTGTTCTAGTATGAATGCCTGCTTGTCTGTCTCTGTATTGTTTTAGTATGGATGTCTGTGTATGTATGTTGTTTTAGTATGGATGCCTGTCTGTTTGTCTGTCTATCTGTTGTTTTAGTATGGATGTGTGTCTGCTTGGCTATCCACATGTCATTCAAGTATGTATAACTGTCTGTTTGTTTTTCTAGTATGTATGTATGTGTGTCTGTTGTTTTAGTATGAACATTTGTCTTGTCTGTCTTTCTGTCTGTTGTTCTTGTAAGGATGTCTGTCTGTCTGTCATTCTAGTATGGATGAATGTATCTTTGTTGTTCTAGTATGGATGCGTGTCTGCCTGTCTTTCTAGTATGGATGTCTTTCTTTCTGTTGTTTTAGTATGGACAATTGTCTGTCTGTCATTCTGTCTGTCTGTCTTTCATATCATGGATGACTGTCTGCCTACCTGTCTTTCATTCCAGTATGGATGACTGTCTGTCTGTTATTTTAGTATGGAAGCTTGTCTGTCTGCCTGTATGGTTGTCTGTCAATTTTGTACGGATGGTTGTCTGTCTGCCTGTATGTGTGTCTTTCACTCTAGTATGGATGACTGTCTGTCTGTTGTTCTGTTCTGTCTGTCTGTCTGCCTTTCTGTCATTCTAGTATGGATGGTTGTTTGTCTGCTTATATGTCTGTCTGTCATTCTAGTATGGATGATCGTCTGTTAATCTGTCATGGATGCTGGTCTGCATGTCTGTCTGTTATTCTAGTATGGGTGCTTGTCTGTCTGCCTGTATGTCTGTTGGTCTTGCATGGATGCCCGTATATCTGCTTCTATGTCTGTCTATCTGTCTTTTTAGTATGGATGACTGTCTGTTATTCTAGTACTGATGCCTGTCTGTATGTTTGTCTGTCATTCTAGTATGGATGTCTTTCTGTCTGTCTGTCTGTTATTCTAGTATGAATGCTTGCCTGTCTATTTTGAATGGATGACTGACTGACTGACTGCGTATATTTCTGTTGTGTACCTGTCTGACATTAATGCATTTGTTGTGTAGACAGTAGTAAACTGTGAGTCCACCTTGAGCAAATCTGTATTTGTGGTCTGTTTTGGCAGTGGTTTTGTTAAATGTCAGAGCTGTGTGTAGTGAATTGGATTAGCTGTCAGTTAGAAGGGTCTAAATATAAAGATGTATTATTTGCCTGATTTTGGGGGATGTTCCTTTGGTCTCATCTGGAATCTGTGAGGACCGAGGGCTCTTTGTAAACCTCCATTTATTCCCGTCACCACTGGGAATAGAGGGACACATGCCACTCTGAACTCCGCTGTCCATCATTGACAAAGAAATCTCAAGCAGACACAGAAAGAACATATTTACTTAAAGATTCGAATGTCAGTGTGTGTGTGTGTGTGTGTAATTTTGTGCCATCGGAGACAAAAACTCTGTGTGTGTGGAAACAGTGGTGTGACCTATATTGGCCACAAAAGACTCAGCCAGGGGTCAGTGTGGATCTCTCTCCTGTCCCCGCGAGGTTGGTGTGTGAATTCAGGGCACTGGTCATCTCTCAGCGGGACATCATGTCCTCTGTCAGCCTGAGCTGCGCTCCAGAGGTGCTGGCCTTTCAAGCCCAATCTCTTTATCTGACGCTTTGTGGGGAAGCGAGCTTTTTGCTCACAGAAATACATTTCTGCCAAACAATAGCAGATAGGCCACAGAGAAGAGTGGGTGGAGGTACTGCTCTCTCCTGCCGAGTGAATCTGTGTGAGGCTAACATTGTATACATGTGTGTGTTCATTATCTGTGTGTGGATGAAAAGAAAACAAGACCATCCAAACCACTTGCAGAGTAAAATAAATTGCAGACATTCCAGTGCAAATAGATAGGAAGCAAGGGCATTTAGCTTGTCAGTTTGAAAAGTAAGTGCGAGAGAAATATAGAATCTGTTGGACATAGTAGTTGTAGTAGCTTACGATTATGCTATGATCACACTGGAGAGTAAATGCAGAATCAGACTAGGTTTACTGGCTTAAGTGCTCCAAGATAATGGACAACAGTGCTAATGTTCAAAAGGTTGGGTAGTTTTTGAAAGGAATCTCTTATGTTGACCAAAGCTATATTTATAAGCTATATACTACTATAAGTATATTTTGAAAAATTATTACAAATTAAAATTGTGTTTTCTATTTTTTTACATTTTCTATGTAAATGTATCAAAATGTAATATATTAAACAATAAAAAATGAATTAAAAACATTGAAAATAATTAAACAAATTATTTAAAATACTTTTTAGACAGTTAAATACAGTTAAGGAGAGAAAATGATTATACATAAAATATAGTGTAATCAGTTCAAACATTGCAAAGTGCTCATTCAATATATGCATAAGTAAACAGATGAGTTTTGTTTTAAATGTGACTAATGTTTTAGCACATCTGATCTCTTCTGGAAGTTGGTTCCAACTGCGGGCGGCATAATAATTAAAAGCAGACTCCCCTTGTTTTGTGTGAACCCTTGGTATTTCTTACTGACTCGATCCTAATGATCTGAGTGCTCTGTTAGGTTTATATTCAGTGAACATATCTGCCATGTATTTAGATAGAGCAATAGATAGATAGATAGATAGATAGATAGTACTGACTCCAAACCTTTAAACATTATAGAAACATATTTTTAGTCTGAATGAATCTTAACGATTAATTGTAAGGTAATATAATAAAAAAAGTGGAAGTAATATAACTTCATGCCATTTACCACTCAATTTGTCTTCTCAGAAAAGTGAAAGTATTATAAACCTCTTTGATTCCAGTTCACCCGAGGCTTCATTATTACCACATCAGGAAGGTTCAACATGGCAGTACAGTCATTAAAAGAAAAACCCTGAAGGGCCAGCTATGCAATAAAATGTAATTTTATGACAGCAAAAAAAAAGTCTGGTACAAATTATATGACAGCATGATTCAGCTGTGTGGAATTACAATGCGGGGTTACTTTAACCATGCATTTTTCATGCATCCGAAAATGGAAGTGAGTAGAGATGCTTGAAATCAACTTCCATGACAACACAATACAAATGGAAAGAACTGCAAAGAGAGCATCTAAACCCTTAAAGGATCAGTGCCAGATGGCTGTGGAACATTGTAACCCTGTATTAAAGGAACAACAGCAACACATAAATCTAAGATAAATACCGAGCACACTGCCACAAAAACTGCATCACTGAAAGTGGAATGTTGGGAAAACAAGTCAAAACTGAACAGAACAGGACCTACAAAGAGAACCTTTTACCGAGTTCTTATAAATTACTAACTTTGTCTCGGTCAGGGGTTGATTCTGCCTAGTAATTCAGAGAATGTACAGACTCAGCAAAGTTACTGAAAAAGACACAGAAAATCTTGAATCTGTGGGCAGTTGTAACTCTTTTCCGGAGAGCAAATACAGTACAACTTTGATCAGTTTCAAAGTTCCTCACTTTCTCCACTGAGTGAAAGTGACACACTGGCTCTGCTCCAAAACCTACTAAGTTTCTTTGCCCTACATAGGCAGCATTCTAAGCCAGCATCCTAACTGAAAAGCAAACTCATAAATGACTGAACTTGAACACTCAAAGCCAGCAACTCTATCCATAAAGTTCACAGGGGACTAGTTCACAGTTTAGTATTAGCAAGTTTATAAGCTAATGGTGCAATACTACAATAAGCAGATAAATACACACCAAACATGTTTTATTGAATGATTGTTTACCATGTTATTAAATAACATTTCTTTTGCTTTTTCTGCCTAGCTTGTCTAAATGCACAAAGGGGTTTTTGTGTTTGCAAAGGATACCTACTGAAAAGAATAGTATAGTTGGTCACCAGCTAGACTAGCACTAGCCAGAGAAATCCTGCCTTGCCCAGCATGGAAATTCATGTTGGTCTAAGCAAGTCTATTCAGCAGGGATCATTTATCATAATCATAAACATAACTTTTGGAACAGAGTGTGCCTGTGATGCCTTACACGCTGTCTGTGTGGAGTTCAGTGATTTGGAACACAGCCACTGTCCTCATTGCCTAAGGTACAGTACCTGAGTATATCTTCTACACCCATACTACAGTATATTACATGCTTTGGCTGTATTGTAAATCTTTACAGTGGTGTCAATAAAACTTTGTTGACTTGGAAGGAAAGAAATAAAGAAAGAAATGCTTTGTGACGGCTTTGCTGTGTGGTTTCTGGTTTGTGTGTTTCTCTTGGCAGCAGGGCTCGTTATCCGTGCGGCTGCATTGATCTTTCCCCGCTGGCTGGCCTTACCGCAGCACCTTCACGGCCCATGGCCAAACCCATTAGCACAAACATAAAGCCCATAGCCACACATTCTCCCATACAGAGTCATTGACACGCACACATGAACCCCTATAGACTGTCATATACTGTATCGGCATGAAGTCTCATCTGTTTTGCAGCCAATTCTGTTCAGGAATCCCCTATTTAGACAGGAAGAGTCTGTCTGATCGACATGTAAAAAGACCAGTCACAGTTATATCTGAAATGCTGTGATAAAAAAATAAATAGCTGTTGTAGAAAACTTTGCAGACTTTGGAGAACAGAACATATATATTTATATGTGATTACACACGTGTGTGATCACTCCAACGAATGGGAAAGACATCATGGATGGGGTGACATAGCAACCAGGAAGCTATGAAAGCACATGCGGTGGAAAAAGCAGCATGAAACTGTCATTCAGCAAAGCGCTCTGTGTGTACATGTCTTATTTACTGTTGTCCGTCAACCACCAGATCGGAAGCACTCTCCACAGTTTCTTCCCCTGGGGAGAAGGCTCGACACTCAGCCTTTCATCTTCCAAGAAGGTCGATGTTGAGGGCGTCAATGAGTCCCCTCAATCCGCCCAGTATGAGGAGCTTGTGGAGGTGATAACTCGTGCTGTGGCCAAATTAAATCTTGAATGGCTTACCGAGAAGCAGGTTGAACCGACTAAAAGCAACTTAGAAGAGTGATTTTTTTATGATTCAAGCCGGTCCCTCCATGCTAGTGCTTGCTGTTTTTCCATGATATTCACACCGAGGTGTCGAGATCATGGGCGAAACTATACTCGGCCCCGCTCTTTAATCCCTCGCTCATAGATTATTCCAACATTATGGGACTAAATGAGCATGGTTAAAGGGCCAGGAAGTATAATATAAAATATCATTTATTTGTGTGATAAAAAGCTGAGTTTTCCGCATAATTACCCACAGGAAAGAAAAAAAGTCAGATCACTTTAACATCTCAAATATTTATCCTAGACAGAAATGAGGTTACTTTAAGGAGATTTTTGTTTGAGTCTCCTACTTCTCAAACTTGTCTCCTGAGACAAAAACTCTAACAATCTCACAATGGTCTCCTTTAAAGCTTTAAAAGATATCTCAACAACATCACACACTGTGCTCAAATATTTCTTCTAAGCTTGAGACTCTGGAACTCTCACATTTGTCTCCTCCAAAATTTAGATTAGAGACTTTAAGAACATCACACACTGTGCTTAGATTTTTCTCTTTTAGCTAAATAATCTGGTGGTCTCAAATTTGTCTCCTCTAAAGTTTCAAACAAGATCTCTTTTCCTTTTTTATAGGGAATTGTTTGTGTACTGGATGCCTTTATAAAAACAGATCTACAGAAAAAAATAACCCTGGAGCTTTCTTTGCTGAAAGGCACATAAATGGAATCTTGATTATTAATTTATTAATTAGATTATTATTACATATTATATGGAAGAAAATATTTTAGCTCAAAGGCATTTGACTTGGTGAACACTTTGTAAAGCTATTGAGATCACTTCTAAAATGTATAAGAGATAAATGTGAGAGCTCTTTTATTCTCTGTTTCTTCCCTCTGGTTAGCCTAAATGTCATTTATCTACAAGATGTATTTTCATATTTCAAGTTCTTTTTTGTAGACGTTTTATTGCACAGTGATTTAGCAGAGGAAGCAATAACCTATATTTACATACATGTCAAAATGGGCTGTACAAGACAAAATTTTAATACAATACAAAAAAAAAAAAAAAAACACTGGGACACAAGAGTTACATTTGTTTTATAAATAAATAATAAATGTATGCAGTTAGCAGACGCTTTTATCCAAAGTGACTTTTAGCACATTCAGGCTAACATTTTTTACCTAACGTGTTCCCTGGGAATCAAACCCACAAACTTGCACAGTTAACGCAGTTCTCTACCACTTGAGCTACAGGAACACGCACTTGTTTAAATTAGTAGCCCTTGATATTCTGAAATTTAATGTTATTTAAATGATAGTTTTAGTATTTTTAATAGTCCAGTCCAGTCTCGGCTCCCGCCCCAGAGCTCGCTCCAGTCCGAGAGCTCACTCCAGTGTCAGCTCCAGCACCAGAGCTCATTCTGGTCCCAGAGCTCACTCCAGTGTCAGCCCCAGTGTTCAATGTCTTAAATGTTCCATGGGCCTCTTTTATGAACTCTGATCTTTAGTTCTTTCCATAGATGTTATATTGGATTCAAGTAAGGTGATTGGATGGGCCATTCTAGTAGATTTACTTTCTTTCTCTGAAACCAATTGAGAATTTACTTGGCTGTGTGTTTGGGATCACTGTCTTGCTGAAATGTCCATTGCCTCATTGTCTTCATCATCCTGGTAGATGGCAGCTCATTTTTATAAAGAATGTCTAGGGAAATTTTTTTTTTTTTTTTTTTTTTTTTTTTTGCTAGTGCTACACCATGACATTTTGGGGTGATGTACAGTGCCATTTGACCGCGCTCCAGTGTCAGCTCCAGCCCCAGAGCTCGTTCCAGTGTCGGGTCCTGTGCCAGAGCTCACTCCAGTGTCAGCTCCAGCCACAGAGCTCGGTCCAGTGTGAGCTCCAGCCACAGAGCTCAGTCCAGTGTCAGCTCCAGCCCCAGAGCTCGCTCCAGTATCGGCTCCAGCCCCAGACCTCACTCCAGTGTGAGCTCCAGCCCCAGAGCTTGCTTCAGTGTCAGCTCCAGCTCCAGAGCTCACTCCAGTGTTGGCTCCAGCCCCAGAGCTCGCTCCACTGTGAGCTCCACCCCCAGAGCTCGCTTAAGTGTCAGCTCCAGCCCCAGAGCTCACTCCAGTGTCGGCTCCAGCCCCAGATCTCGGTCCAGTGTTGGCTTCCGCACCAGAGCTCGCTCCAGTGTTGGCTTCCGCACCAGAGCTCACTCCAATGTCAGCTCCAGCCCCAGAGTTCAGTCCAGTGTCAGCTCCAGCCCAAGAGATCGCTCCAGTGTCAGCTCCAGCCCCAGAGCTCGGTCCAGTGTCGGCTTCCGCAACTGAGCTCACTCCAGTGTCAGCTCCAGCCCCAGAACTCACTCCAGTGTCGGTTCCAGTCCCAGAGCTTACTCCAGTGTCAGCTCCAGCCCCAGAGCTCACTCTAGTCCCAGAGCTCACTCCAGTGTCAGCTCCAGCCCCAGAGCTCACTCCAGTGTCAGCTCCAGCCCCAGAGCTCACTCCAGTGTCGGTTCCAGTCCCAGAGCTTACTCCAGTGTCAGCTCCAGCCCCAGAGCTCGCTCTAGTTCCAGAGCTCACTCCAGTGTCAGCTCCATCCCCAGAGCTCACTCTAGTCCCAGAGCTCACTCCAGTGTCAGCTCCAGCCCCAGACCTCACTCCAGTGTCAACTTCCGCGCCAGAGCTCATTCCAGTGTCGGCTCCAGCCCCAGAGCTCACTCCAGTGTCGGCTCCAGCCCCAGAGCTCGCTCCAGTGCCGGCTCCAACCCCAGAGCTCGCTCCAGCGTCGGCTTCCGTGCCAGGGCAGTTACATTTAATTTTATTGATTATGAAAAATAGCTCAATTGTCTATACCAATAACTAATTACAGGGCACTGTAACTTACTCATTAATATGTCAATATTCCATTCTTCATATCAATTATTGTGATATCTCTTACTGTAAATTACGGCAAATCAAACAGTGGTTTGTCCAGCAAACCAGGTTGACCTATCAATTTTCAATAAAGTTATCACTCCTTATAATTCAAGGAAAAATATTCTCTGGCCATGAAAACATTATCCTATCCTTATGATAAATTTAGTTTCTAAATTTAAGGCTTGTAGCTAAAGATCAGACCTTTCAGTGACTCGTAATGTGAGTGGGGTGGAGTCCAAGCCAATCATCAGTATATGGGTTTTTAATAATTAAACTAGTAATACATCAAACTACAAATCACACAGAGTAAATATGCGTACGACAATACAGACAGTAAACTCTTTACAAGACATAACGGAATCCAAATAAAAGAGAGAGAGAGAGAGAGAGAGAGAGAGAGAGCGAGAGCGAGAGCGAGAGCAAGCGAGCGAGAGAGAGAGAGACAGAGAGAGAGAAAATGGAGAAAGCGAGAGAGATCACAGAATGACCTCAGGTATGAAAATCAGTCAGTAGCCTTTTTGGAAGGCAACAACAATCAGATCATAGGGTCATAACGATACTTGCATGGCCCAGTGGGTGAGCGTGGTACCGGCGACGCGCGTGTGATGCGCGGGTGAGCTGCTCTGGATCTCGGCGTGAGCGTGGGGTCACGTGGTCCTTTGTGGCAAAGGGATGTTCGTTCATCTTCGCGCTGTATTTGAAAGGTTCAACAAACAATGTTCCAGAATTCGTCTTCCTTGTGTGGAGAGGCAAATAGTCGAATAAACTTAGTAAAGAAAAGAAAACAAAAAACAAAAACGAAAGCTTCCAAAGGAGCCATGAAAATGGCTTTCCTTTCCTCAGTCCCTGTGCTGAGGGGGACGGCGAAATGAAACGGGCCTCGCGGGAGCAACGTTGGTCGCAGCAGCATGTCCAAGAACGAAGAACGAGAAGAAGAGAAGAGCGCGATATGAGCGCGGCCCAAGGCCACGCCGAGGGACTCGCGGGAGCGACCTGGGTCGATGCAGGAGGGAAGGGAGTCAGCGTAAGAAGAGAGAGGCGGGCCTTGTTCGGTCGACTCTTATAGCTTGAGATAGTTCCCGCCTCTGTTCGCGTGAACAGCCAATGAATGTCAGCGATCTGTAGCGGGAAAAAGTTCCTTTGTCTCTGTGGAAACAACCCCCCCTAATGATTTAATGTTGGTCAGATTTCATCAGGGATATTCCAGCAAGTTCGTAATTCCAGATTAAATACATTTTTCATTACTTTGCTCTAGATAAATGGGTCTGTCAAAGCATGACAATTAGAAAAATACTAAACATAATATACATAAATGATCAAAACATGAAGTTACATTCAAATGCAGAATTACACACATTTAAAGATTTGATTAACACATGATAACACTGCAGATAGTCCCAATTTATATGGGAAACCTCTAATGCACCGCAAAAACAATAATATACACATTAAGACTACATTTGAGTGCATTTTAGCATTCTTTTGTAAGGATTAGGTTTCCTGTCCTGTGTAGTCCTGTGTGGTCGTAAAATTTTACGAGCTGCCAAGGAGTGTGGGGGTTGCAGAACATGGCTCTCTTTGAGAAAGTTAAAATGATTCTTCTGAGAAACAATTCCAATTTATACGCTAGAAAAATTATAATCCTCGCATAACAAGGATTAACCATGGTACACACAAAACATATTCAAAATACATATTATTAATGAAATGATGAAAGTAAGGAACTTCTACGAAAGGTTTCCTTTGTGTTCAGGAATTTGGTTGGGGGTTTTCATTTCTCCTTTGAGGCTCGCACGGGTATCGTAAAATAATTTAAGTCAAGCCAGGCTGGCGCCAGGCTGAATTTAACCCATGGATCGATGACCTGCATATGTGTTACAGTAGGGTCCAGCCCAAATATTTATTTTAAATAAATATACACAGCACAGTGTTATACCTTATGGACTAGGAGATTTGGATGGACACTTTAACTTTTGTCTGAGGAATACAACAAAAAGGAATGCAACATTCAGGACTTAGTTAGTATTTAGTAGAGAAGTATCTAGTAAAGCTCAGATATGTGCTATTCATGTGACTTGGGAAGCAAATTCCAGCAGAAGAGACTGTGTGTGGATTAGATAAAATGGGAATGAGTACTTGAATGATGAGATGCAGAGAGCGACAGAGAAAGAGTGGAGAACAGGTCCACTGTGTGTTCATAAAGCTCCATGTAATCCTTACAGATGGATTTGGCTGTTCTGCAGGAGGACGGATAAAAGGAATTCGGATCTGGCATCTTCTCTCTGCTTCATTACCCATCCATAAATGTAGGGTCAAAGGTCATGCCCTGTATGAGTGTCACACAAGTTAGCTCATACTGAAATCAGTCATACACAAACATATTTTCATTGACGAGTCAAAAGCCAGACTTGAGATTCATGAGTGAAGAAAGGCCTGACAGCCTTTGGGATTACTTCTAAAGGAGCAATTGAAAGATAGAGGGAAAGAAAGTGAGTGTCGAATGAAATAAGGAGAAGGCAGAGTGAGGGAGTGAAGGACAGATAAACATGATGAAGGAGCATTGTTGATGGGTTTCACGTCTGTATTTGTCAGCAGTAAGAGAGTTTAGTGGTCCTGCCCTTGGAAAGGCTTATCTGGTATTAGCAGGTCTGCTGCCCCATTGTCCCTGCCCAAAGACTCATGGGATGTCCAAGCCAGCCAGCCAGAGTAGCACATCGCCTCCATGGCATTCTGCTTCATCTGGATGGAGGCTCACCAGACTTTGCTATGAAACTGCGTGAAACATTCTGATGTTTTACTGCTGCATATCGGAAACAAACCATGACATTTATAATTTCCATCCTTACTACTGAGTCCTAAGTGTTCCTTGTTATGTCTAGTTCCTTTATCTTTTCATCCTAAGAGTTGATAGATGATATTTACTCATTCATTTATTTATTTAAAAAAATTAAATGATTGAGATTGTTCTGAAGAAAACATAAGAACATTCTTTGGAAGTATTTTCAGAAATAGAAAACGTTCTGAGAATAAATGTTTTGTGAATCTGGCTTTAGGTTTCTTGTAGAAGTAGTACAATGAAAGGAGAAGGGAAGAAAAAACATGCAAGGCAATTTTCTAGGAGCAAGAAGGAGAGATTGAAATGAAAGAATCATTTGGTAAGCCTGCCTTTTCTTCTTTTCAGCCTGAGCCTGGAGGTCTGGCACCTCTGTCTAAAGATTTTAAAGAAGTGTCATGTTTCCTGATTCGGTGCCTTCTAAATGACAATTACAAACTGACACCTTTTATAACAACCACGGCACATCTCTCTGGCAATTAATAACTCACACACTCTCTTACAAACTTTCTTTCTTAACATACAGACAGGTATAAGTAAGCCATTTATATAGCTTATAAATAGCATGTTGAATTTATTATTATTATTATTATTATTTAAGTATAACTGTATGAATACCACTGGGCTACCCCAAATGACGCTGTCGATCTTCCTCTGGGCAGGGCCATTGTTAGCTGACATGGCCCCCTCTGTCCATCCTCAATCGCGTTCCGGAAGATTGGCGTCCCCCTCTGTCTATTCGCTACAGGGCCCCCTAGGGTGCGGGGTCCGGTGTGACCGCACAAGTTGCACCCCCTAAGGATGGCCCTGCCTCTGGGTCTATACTTTACTTCATGGGCTGTTGGGTAATAGTCCTCAGCAGTGTGGTCTCGAAGAATGCGTGCATTTGGGGCGCATAAACAATGCAAAACAGTCACTGGGGTCTGGGTCTGTTCTACATTGCCTTTTTGAGGATCCTATCTCTAAAAAAAAAAAAAAAAAATATTATATATATATATATATATATATATATATATATATATATATATATATATATATATATATATATATATATATATATTGTCTGTTTGTATGTTGGAAGATGAAGTAATTGTTGTATTTTAGATTTGTACTATGTTATTTATATTTTTTAGACGCCAGGTATCCTGTCTGAGAAAACACCTCTGCCTCAAGGTTTTGCTGGTTCCATTTAAATGCTCTTCTGCCCCTGAAGACGAGTCTTTATGCACTTACCCATGGCTCTTTTATTATGTGTGTGCACTAGATTGAATTATCTCCTCCCTGGGTATTTGCTGCAGTGTTTTCGGACCTCTGCTTCAGTATTTATTTTAAGTGGTGATATATTTCTCAGAGCACTCTAAGACTTAAAGTGGACTACAGTTTAAAGGACTATGGACTAACATGCAACTTTTCACTTCACAAGATGTTATGTGATGAACTGGAGTGAAATATATATATATATATATATATTGTCTGTTTGTATGTTGGAAGATGAAGTAATTGTTTTATTTTAGATAATTAAACTTTTTCCCTTTTTTTTTTTTTTTTTTTTTTTTTTGGTGAACTATTTCTTTATCATGACCAAAGAAAATAAATGATTGCTAAATGGCTCTAACCAGTCTGGAAATTTGTGCTAGTCTTTTCACCTTCAAAGTGGATTGACTTTTTGTGGAGTATTTCTAAGTACATTCCCTGGCATTTCACACTGTTTAAGTGAGAATAGTTATTTTATCCCTCAATTCTCTCTCCAGTGTAATGAGTTGATTTACAGCAGTGAACCGCAGATTTTGTCCTGACCTCGTCTGGCACCGGAGGGGGAAGCTTGTCTGTCTGATTAACTCAATACAGCCAAACTGACAATGATGAAAGCCAACAGAAGAAAAATACTACAGTCTTATGAAACCATTCCTGACATTCTTCTGATGGGCAAGACCAATAGGCAGCAGTATATGTAAGACATTTTACCATTCACAAGCTTAAAGTCCATGTAATTTGATGCCAGATTTTTTTTTTTTGCATGACTCTAACCTATTAGCATTATCTCATCTCTATGCTTCCCTCTCTTCCTCTATCTCTCTCTTTCACCAGGTTTTAATGGGTTATCTGTCACTCCTAAAGCTGAAAGTCACCTTGCTGTCTTTCTCTTATCTGTTCTTACTGGGAGTGAAATGGAGACTATTTTAAATGCGTTTCAGACATTTCAGTAAATGTCACTGCAAACGGAAAGTTCAGATAACGAGCTGAACTATCTCTTAAAGTCTATAATTTAAATGTCTCAAAATAAGTTTTTCCTTAAAAGTCATTTACTAATTTTATAAAACATGGTGATGTTATATACACACTGTCAAGTTTTCATCTGCAAGATGCTTAAAACTTCTACAAAAATCTGCAGGGTAAATTCATTTAGAGGCATTTCACCAGATTATCAGATTACAATTAGATCATGAACAAGACATTTTCCCATTTTAACCCATCAGCAGCATAAAGCGCCTACATTGTACAAAACCTCAATTTGTGGCCCTTATAATTACTATAATAAACAGCAGTTAGCATTTGGTTACACTCCAACAATTTCACTACTTATCGAGTATGCTATCAGCATGAATCATATTTCAGCTGTGGAACATTTGGTAAATGATATATTGACAATTTCATAATGTATTGCCTTGACTTCTGTCTGATGCACAGTGGTTGGCACCATATTGCATAGGAAGAAAATCCTATGAGAATGAATGTGCATACTTTTTATTTTACTTGTAGTTAAATTGACAAAATAATGCTGTTTGCTTATTTATCTTTCCTACCTTTTATTTTTATTTTTTGCAGTAGAAAAAAAATGTGTCCATCTTCTTTGTCAAATGCATCCATATTTTCGAAGATGACCTAGCCAATCATTCAGTAGAAAACAGGTAGAAGTTCTTTGCAACAGGTCATTGTACTGGGTAAAATTAGGCACCAAGACAGGATCAGGAGTGCAATAAATATTGTTGATGGGTCAACATTTTACACAAACTGAAGCTCTGTTTGTCTCTGTGCCAAAGTCTCATAAACTAGGTAAACTGTCAGTTTTTTTTTTTTTTTTGCACGGGAAGTAGCCTCTGGCTATGCGAATATTGATTATTAGAATTAAGGCAATAAAATGTGCTTAGAGGTCTTTTTTTTCTCTCTCTCTCAATTAACCTGCAACCCACAGGCATCCTATTGCCATGGGAACTGAATGAGGGATGTAGAGGTTATCCATTGACTCATTCAATCTGCATCACCATCTGCTTTTTGAAACACATACTCAGTTTAGTATTTCTGAGATTTAGATCAAAGAATTTGACGATAACCACTGGGGATCCTGAATTGAAATAATTAAAATTATCATCTTGCCTCCTTTCAAATTAGCAGGTTTCATGAGATTTCAAAGAAACGTTTCATATCTTAAAAACTTCAATCTGTTGTTCTCAAAATAAGCCGTCTGTGTACTGGTTAATTAAATATAATCAGAAAGTCTTTTAGATGTAATTACCGATCTCTAATTGCTGCTCTATTTATTTTAAGTGAATAGTGTTGAGTGGATTGCTCGGTGTGGATATCCAGCGGCTGTCATCTTTTCCTCAGAAGCTCTGTTGTTAAATTAAGATTTTGTCTGGGAGGAATTAAAAAGTTGTGTTATTGATTTTCCCCTTGGTTTGACCCTCTGTGTCTGTCAAACACTATCAGCTATCGCAGGGTGGAACATGTCTGACATAACTGACACTGACACACACATGGACTCAACAGGAAAAGTGGGAATGTCAGTCACTCTCTAAAAGCCTCAGGAAGACATTAGAACTGGAAAAGGAGAGTAATTGTTGGCACAGAAGAATTTAGTTGACAACAAACAATGACTAAAATACATTTATATACTCCATTTAGTAGGAAATTGAGAAACTCAATGGGATTTATTTTCAACATAAAAGAACATTTCACCCAGAAATTATTTTATATATATATATATATATATATATATATATATATATATATATATATATATTTGTTGGTTGTTATTTGCAGATGGTGCTTTGACCTGTACAGATTTTTTTGGGGGGGGATTTTAATTTTTTTATTATTATTATTATTATTATTATTTTTACTTTTTTAGAAAGCAATCGAAAGCACTTGGACTAGAGGAATTACTGACATCATTTCTGTGGGTGGGGTTTGCAAAAAAGGGTGTAGCCATATAAATGTGATTACAATATGAGCCAAATGACTAAATATTTCTGTAAATAAGCAGGGCATATCAAACCAGTCTCATGCTGACTACTGTATAAATGTTGTATAAATTAACAGTGAAATAGTTTTAACAAATGCCATCTAATATGAATTAGAATTGAAAATGATCTTAAGAATGTACGATTGTGGAATTATCTTTTAAGTTCATAACATATATATATATATATATATATATATATATATATATATATATATATATATATATATATATATATATATATATATATATATATATATATATATTTTTTTTTTTTTTTTTTTTAAATAGTTCTGTTCTGTTCTGTTTCATTATGATTCACCAGCTTCATCAAAATGTTAAAAATAAAGTGTCTCAAAAGAATAGTTTACTCAGAAATGAAAATTCTTAACATAATTCATGAGATGATAATGAGAGACTATATGATTCATGACAGAATTGTTCTTTTGAGTCAGAATCAGTGGATCTGGTGTGAATGAATGGGTACAGACTGGACATTGTTTTTCTCATACTGCAACAAGGACCACTGGATGCTTTTGTGTCCCTTTTGGTGCTTGAAAGCTCCAGTATCTATTCATTGTAAATGCAAAAAAGCAACTGCATAGGGCATTCTTGTGAATTTCTCATTTTTTATCCCATAGAGGAAATATTGTTTTTAATATCTTTTCTTTTCTTTTTTTTGAGTGAACTTTCATTTTAAGGTAAGAAATTGACCTCTGAGGCCATTTCAGCTCACTCTGCGTGTCTGCTTTGAGTCTCACTAACAAGGCTGTGCAGCAGGAAATGGAACAAGAGTGAAAAGAGAACCAAGAGCGCTTTAAGCACTTGTTAAATGCCAATCAGCAGAAATGTCAACTCTCATGTTGCAGATGTTTCTAAAATGGATTCAACGCTGTGAAAAACATCGTTCCAAACACTCTGCCTATGAAATTGCTTTCCCTGCCTAGATTAGCACTCCTCTCTCACTTCCTTTCCCCCATTTCCCCCTCCTCATTTCTGTTTCTGTTTTCTCTCTGCTCGCAGCCATTACCTGGAATGTGCACTTTCTTTTCTCTCCCACAGAGAGTCTTTCCAGGTTGCTGTTGAGGACAAACTGCTTCACGCTGTCTGCGCTCAGGGGGAAATATGGGCTACCGGAGCGTCCGAGTGCTCTTTCTGACGTAGAGCGGCGGGTGTGTGACAGAAAGGCCAATATATTAGTTAGCACTCCAGCGCTACACATACAGAAGTTATGACAGTATTCTCTCATGACCCTCTCATGAGGGAATACGGCTAGAATATCCAGATAACTTAGATTTTGAAAGGACCAACGTTCACGACATAACAAACTCTCGCTCATTGAAATTCAGGCTGGGATGTAGTCAAGGTTATAGACAAAGCTGATGCAACAGAGGCCTTGAAAGAAGATGATAAAACTAGGTCTTTCATTCTTGACTGTCTGTTTTTAACAGTTTGAAATTTTTTTCATATTCTCTGTCCGCTAAAGTTTCTAGTTCATGGACAGAGTGATGTTAGTGTTTCTGCCACCAGATTTGGCTACAGTTTTACATGCCCCCTGATGTCAATAAGCTAACAAGCTAACAATTTACTACTGATAATGAAGTTGATGTTGGAATTTTAATGCTTCAGCGCTTCAACTTTCACACAGCAGTGTTAATTTAGTATTTATTTTACGTTCTATGTAATTCATTCTCCAAAGTCTTGTCAAGTATGATAGCATATATTTATATCGTTTTTAAAAAGCAGGTTAACGTTCCAGTTTTCTGTTTTCATTTTCCTTTTAGTTTAAGTAATTTTTTTACATGCCGTTACATTACATTTTACATACGTTAAGATTTTTTAAATATTATTATTTATTTCTATCAATTGCAGAGGAAACATTTCTAAAGTTTCTAAGATATTCATCCAATACTTACATTTTATATTATGTCAGATTTATTTCAATTACTGAAAATGATTTTGAACAATACTGCTACACAGTAGCTTCCTGTTTATAAAATGCATATAAATTGACTGGGAGGCAGAAAACACCTCAAAGCCTTCTGGCTGGCTAAAGAATATTTTATTCATTCAACATGTACCATTCTGTGTAAATTATTCTCTTAAGTCTTTTAAAAAAGATAGCTTGCATTTATAAAGTTTCATTGAAGTTACCGTTCCAAGTTTTCTTGAACAGACTTGGCAAAGGTTTGTAATGCAGGGATCAGATTGCATTGTAACTTTCTTTTCAATTTGCATGTTTTGTCAACGTTTAGTTTTTGTTCACTGAATTCTTTTGCTCAGGTTGTCTTTGTGAGAATGAAAATGTCTTTCCCTGTTTATTCTTTTTTTCCTCGAAGACCAATTTGCATTTGACTTTGTACCTGCTCAGCTTTCTCGGTGCTGTTTGTATGTCACCACTTTCTAATTAAATGCTAAAATATTTATGCTTGAAAACTTGTTTATATCAGCCTCTGCATGTTTGCAGAGAAAATATTTCGATGAGAGTGAAAAGTCCTCACCTCCTGGTCACCATGAGCGGTAGAATTAATGAAAGCAAATATAAAATAAAATGCTAAGGAGATGCATACACCTTTAAAGAAAAACAGGCCTACTTTAACTATGTTTTTTTTTTTTTTTTTCGTCCCTCGCTGTTTTTTCAGCATTTAACTGGGTGACATTTTCGTTTCTGATGCACTTCTTGAATTCTGGCTTCAATAGGCACAGGCACGCTGTCTTCAAGCCTGGTTTTGAATACCGCTGGGGCCAGAGACACAGCAGATCTGCGCTTAAGGAGAAGGTCTCTTTAAGACCCTTTCTCCTCCTCCAGCCTGAGTTTCCATATTTTAGTATACAGCAGAGAGGGTGAAATTCCCCACTGACCCTCTTCATGGTCTTTTGAAAGCCACAGACACAATCAGGGTAATCCTTACGATATGGTTTCTGAACACAATATTGAGACAGAACTTGTTCAGTGATACTGAAAAATAATCTTGGCAATGGCACACCATAAAAATTCAATTGACTGGAATACGTTATCGAAAGTCAGTTTTGCTCTAACAAAAAATATGGCACATTTTGTTTGGTAACACTTAATTTTAACCCTTGGGATGTGATGAAAATTTTAAGTTTGCAGCCAAAAATGGCTGACCTTTAGATGTTTGTGTATCTCTCATTATGCTTTATTATTACCAAAGATGGACTTGGACTTGAACTAAGCACAGTTTTTTTTATTTTTTTCTGATCTGAGCTAATTCACAAAAAGAATTATATGTGGATAATTTTGGCAATGTTCACTTAAAAATTTAGATGCATAATCAATGATCAATGAGGTCTATGATCAATCATGTCCAAAACGAAATATAAAGCATGCACATAATGAGTTACAAGAAAATATAGTAATAATAGTAAATTATGCATAACTAGGAATTTATTCTAAACCAAAGCTTAAAATAAAATGTAACCTGTTATATGAAGCTCCAGTATAAGATAATATTGTAGATATTAGCTAAACTAATATTTTAACTTTAAAAATTATTATACTTTTTTTTTTGTCCCACAAACAGGTTTTGATCAGGTTTCACATAATCTCGTGAACTGAATTCATCATAAACGTTTAGCCCTGTTACCTTTTTTTATGTTGATGTATATTTAAAGTTTATTACTTATTAAACAAAGCACATAAATCAAACTTTAAAACCATTTCAACAATTCAGTTTATCTTTTTTCAACGTTTTGTTGTAAAAGACAGAAAATAATTCATTGCAGGTCCTCCGAGATTTTAGGCTGTATTTTGTACTCTACTTGTGGAAAGTACAATTCAAGACTTGGATTGAGTTGAAATAGCTCCTTTAGGTAACAACTGCCTCTATATTATTGTGCAGTGTTTCCTTTAAAAAAGGTGACCTTGCCGCTATTTTTATTACCCCTGTGCATTGGTTAGGCAGGAGGTATAAATCTATTATATTAAATCTATAATATATAAATATTTAATAGTCCACGTTTGTCATAAGCCTATTGTTTTGGAGTTCACATAATCTTTCAGTCTCCTGGGTGTGTTGGAGGCCTGCGATATTGAGGTTTTTTTTAAGTTGCTAAGCATGGCTAGATTTGTGGGATTTTTCCATGGACAAAGCGTCTGTCCGTCGTGCAGCGATGTTAAAGGGAAGTGTGCATGTGTGTGTAAATGTGAGTAGGTGTGTGCCTCTGTTAGGGGGAATATATTGGTTTGTGGCAGAGGGGGGTTAACTGGGATTGACGTCCCCTGAGCTCAGAGACAATGAGTAAAGTAACAGATCAATTTGTGCGCACACACACTGTGACACACAAACAGACCCCTCAGAGCTTTTAAAAAACTTAATTCTGTTTCCTGTTAGTAAAGGATAAAATTACTTTAAAAGTATTTCAAGACTTCTGATAGGTTAGAAAATTTAACTGGAAATTAAGTTGTTATTCAACACAGAGAAAACATGAAATATAGGACATAAATATGACAAAAACACTGCATACTTTTTATTTTTTAAGTTGAAATAATACACTTTGAAAGAATATTCTTAAGTATGGAGCTGAATGTAATGATTTCTGATACTTTACTGCTTGTTAATAGCAATTAAATAAATGTATTATAGTTTAAATTTATATTAAACACAGTTACATTACTAATAGTAGTTTCACAATTTTGTCTTTGAAGTATGGTTGTAGTGTACTGTCGGATGTACTTAAAAGTATTTATGTCAAATATGCACTTTATTCATATATATTCCTATTGAAACATGCATGTGAATGAATTAAATATATGTGTAAATACACATTTGTAATGTTGAAGTTGTAATATATTGTATTTAAAATACATAGACTTTAATAAATGTAATATTGAATAACACACCACAGTGAAAATGAAAGTCTTCAAAGGTTTATGAATGATATAATGTTGTGTGAGTTATGGCAGTGAACTTTTCCTTTAGTAAATTCAGCAGATTCGTTTTGTGCTCTTGGTGATCTTTTATTTGCTTCTGAGGTGTATGAATGTGTTTTATTTGTTCAAGGACAGAATTATATTAAAGAGGAATACCTCGAACCTCAACCTGATTGTGTGTATGTGTGTGTGTCAAGAGCGTTCCTGCATGTTGAGCTCCTCAGACACGTGAACTTCCTCTCGCTGCTCTGCGGAGAAGGCAGGCGAATGAGCGAGAGCGGTCGCCGCTCAATCGTTAATATCGATTTGCAATTTGTAAACAGTAGGACCCATTTTAGCAAATGCCAGGCCTGTTTCAGCACAATAGTGTCTGGATTATTTTCACATCGAGCACCAGACGAGGACAAAGTGTCTACTCTCTGGTGAGAAGCGAGCAAGGAGAGAAACGGGAAAAAGGCTATTTTCTCTTTCCTTTTGTTCTCTGCCAAAAGAAAGCCTTGCTGAGACTGAGCAGGGAGCCATTTTCAAATGTTTGGAAACAGGAAGAAGACCTGTGTTAGGTCAGGGATGGCTCTGCTTTATAGATTAATGCTCCCTCTGTTGAATGTGTGGCTGTAGAGGACAAACGTAACACATTCCGTTCTTTATCATTTGAAACTGCAGCAAAGAGACTGTGCAAACTAGGTTAAAATGGCTGCACCTCAACATGACTCCTCTGATAATAAAATGTTCACATTTAAACTTGATATGGCACACTGAAAATCTATGCCTTCTGTGATCCATAACCAGGGCTTTTAAAGTTTTTAATTTTTACAGTTTTCCTTTTTTACAAACTAGCTGATGATGATGATGATGACGATTAGTTTTTACTCAGTGACTGTTTTTTTCAGTGTTTCATAGTTTGTTTATTAGTTGTAGCGTTTTTGTGCTGTCAAAGTTAATGTCTTAAAGGGATAGTTCACCTAAAAATGTAAATGTTCTGTCATTAATTACACACCCTCATGTTGTTTCAAACCTGTAAGACCTTTGTTCATCTTCAGAACACAAATTAAGAATAAATCATTATTTAAAAAAAAAAAAGTTTTTCTTTGTGCACAAAAAGTATTTTAGTGGCTTCATAAAATTACGGTTGAACCCCTGATGTCACATGGAATATTTTACAGATGTCCTTGCTACATTTCTGGGTCTTGAACATGGTAGGTCTCTTGCTGTCTAGGAGTGTCAGAAAGTTTTCACTTTTGGAATGACATGAGGGTGAGGAATGACAGAATACTCTTTTTTTTGGGTGAACGATATCTTTAACTAATATCATTTAAATAGTGGCAGCAAGGCTTAAGTATGGTTTTCCCTATAGTATTTAAATGCAGGTCTAGCACTACTAGAGACTTGAAACAAGAACTACAGTACACCGTCGTCTTGTGTGAGATAACAATACAAAAATATTCCAGATAAGAAAGCCTGCAGCGGCTAATCAAGACACCGCAACTCTTTCACCCTCTCTGCCTCGTCTCTATATTTCTTCCTGTCAAGTCTTTATCCATCTTTCTTATCTCATGCCATCCTCTTTCAAGCGCTTCCACCTCTCTCCTTGTTCCCCTGTGGCCCCATTCACAGGTGATCAATAAAGTCGCTTGATAGGTTTCCTGTCTTGTCAGGCGTAGAGCTGCCATTACTGTGCTCAGTTACAGACCTGCCAAGTGTATTACACGAGTCACCGGCATCAGGTCCAGATTACATCAAACCCACAGGGATGGAAAGAGCGAGACACACAGGCAAATTCACTAAACAGTTGCTTCACATTTGCAGGCACTATTTCAATATAACAACTTTTTCTGCTAAGGACCCTCAGTTCATTTTGTCAGTTTGTATAGTATAGTAAATTAAGCGTTCTGAGCATAAACATGCCTCCATAAAGTTTATTACAGAATTCACCTTTGTTCATAAGAATTGCTTGGTGAAATTAGCATCATGCTATTACTGCCCACAGAAAGCAGAAGATAAATGGCATTTCATTTAAATGAGCTGTCTGTGTATTAGGGGTGTGCAGCAAAGCCATTACCTGTGTATGTATTTGTATCTGTTTGTCATCTGAAATGACAAAATAATTTGTTTCTGCATTCAGATAGAACAGGAAGTGGCACAGACTAAAAAAAAAACTAACATCAAAGAACTAGTGGTGACAAAAGTGATATTTTGTTTTCTTGTGTGAAGCTGAATCAGAGTGATCTCACTCACAGATTCACCATGCTAATAAAAGTAGACTGTCTGTCTGTCTGTCACTTCATATTTTTTTTACTTTAAATTTAAAATGATATTTCACCTCAAAATGAAAATCGCCCCATGATTTATTCACCTTCGAGCCATCCTAGGTGTAAGAAAGTGTTTTCCTGTGTTCTGAGTTATATTTAAAAAATGCACTTGCTCTTCCAAGCTTTATAATGGCAGTGAATGGCTGTTGAGATTTTGAAGCAAAATAAAGTGCATTCATCCATCATAAAAAGTGCTCCACAAGGCTCTGGGTTGTTGATTAAAGCCTCCTGAAATGAAGCGATGCATTAGTGTATAAGAAAAATATCCATATTTAAAACGAATTGATTAAAAATTTTTTATCAACACATGAAAGAAGAAAGTCATATACACGTAGGATGTCTAGAGGATGGGGTAATTTTCATTTTTGAGTGATCTCTTTAAAACAATAAATACATATTGCTTTAAGCTTGTGTTTGTTCAACAAGTTTAACATATTTTATTTTATTCAATACCATCCACTAGTCTTCTTAAAGGGGTCATATGATGCGATTTCAAGTTTTGCATATTGTTGACAAAATTTTCACGGAAAGAAAGAAGGCGTAACTTTGATTCTCGGTGTACTACTGTTGCTGCCGCCATGTTGTAGATATTCTGTTTCATTGTAAAAAGCGAAAATACTTTGTTTGGCCTTATGAAGGAAGTTAAAGGTCCCCTTCTTCGTGATTCCATGTTTTAAACTTTAGTTAGTGTGTAATGTTGTTGTTAGAGTATAAATAATATCTGTAAAATGCTAAAGCTCAAAGTTCAATGCCAAGCGAGATATTTGATTTGACAGAATTCGCCTACAAAAAACGACCCGTTTGGACTACAGCCCTCTAGTTCCTGTAGTAATGACATCACTAAAACAGTTTTTTTGACTAACCTCCGCCCACGTGAATTCACAAACAGGGGGCGTGGCCTTGGCTCCGACGGAGAAGAAGGAAGAGCTGTTTGTTTTTGTCGCCATGTCATTGAAACGCTGTTATTTTCATCTCTGAGTCCAATCACCTTTTTTTGTGCTTCCCAGGAACGCTGTACTTTGAGATTAATGGTTACAATTTATGTTTAACTCGGTTCCCGAAAATTATAATGCACATGTAAAACTATGTGCAGCTCATTTTGCTGAGGACAGCTTGCTGAGGACAACTTTATCAATCTCAATCAGTTTAATGCCTGATTTGCACAAAGATTATTCTTGAAAGATGGAGCAGTTCCCTCTTTGTCTGGAGAAGGCGTTGTTTATGGACCACAACCGGTAAGTGTATTTTATTATTTAAGTTGGTGCGTTTAACAGTTTCTGTAACTTATTACACAAAGGGCAACACTGTTTAGCTTTGTTAACTAGATGTTAGGGCTGTGCAAAACTGCGGTTTTCATGCGCATCTCGTCAGTAAAAACGCTCCTGTGACTATAAATACATCTCCTGCACGTGCGTTCTAGCCCAATCGTGTTACCAGGAGGGCAGCCTGCTCTCAGCTGCTGTCGAATCACAGCACAGGAACCACTGGCCCAATCAGAACCCGTTACGTATTTCTGAAGGAGAGGCTTCATAGAACAAGGAAGTCATCAGCCCGTTTTTGTGACAGTGAAAACAGCAGTATACAGATAGGTGAATTGTGTGAAAAATACTGTGTTTTTTTACACGCGAAACATGAACTCATGTTATATTGCACATCGTAAACACAATCAAAGCTACAAAAAAACGCGTAAAATGGGACCTTTAATTCATAATTATGTCCCCACTGGATGCAACAATAGGCTTATTTGTAATGGGTTTTATTGTTTTTGTCTTGTCGCACCAGTGTTCGAACCAGGACATGCATCACAGTATGGCAAGGCGCGTAACATTTTTGACACGCGCTTGAGGCTTTCGGCCAATCACTATGCACTAGATAGCAGGACAATCAGAGCACACTTAACTTGTCAGAACGATGAGTTTTGTAAAAAAATAAACTATGCGTTTCAGAAAGGCAGGGCATAGTGAGAAACAATAATGAACAGTATGAGGAAAAGAATGTTTTTTTTTTTTTTTTTTTTTTTTACCTTAAACCGCATTAACATTTCATTAAACAAAATACACAAAATAATGTTCTCTTGAGCAACATCATATGATTTAAAGTCATTGTTTGTTTCTAAGTTCATATAAACAAATATATTCATATCTAACTACAGGCACATGACTATTGTGTACATTGTTTATTGATAATTGCAGCAGTTCATGAAAGGGTGATCAAATAAGAGATATAAGAGTGTTCATTTTTAAAGATGCAATTCAGGTTTCTGGATTGCCATGGTGGAGTAATGCTGTTCCAGTAAATTACTGCAAATTGTGTTAGTTTACTGCATCCTCTTAACAAGCAGGAATTACATTGTGCACAGATTTTGGCACATTTGCATAAAGTTTTGGGCTTTTTGAAATAGGATAGTTGGAGAGTGGACAAGAGATGGAATGGTATAAGAAAGGACTGCAAGCTAGGAATCAAACTAGTGCCATGTGCTGCGCATGAATGTTAATTTCAGCTGCACTTCTCCTGCCTCTTATTTCAGAACTGTATTTTATTCTTGTTCTTTTCAAGGTGCGCTGCTGAATGGATTTCGGAGCGTGTATACCATTAAGGACTTGGGGTAAGTGTGATTAATGACAAGTATACTAAGTATTCAACTCTTACTGTCCTCTAGCTGACCTGCAATAATTTGTTTTGCGGATGAAGAGGCTAGCCACAACACCATCCGATTTAAAGTGTTATATTCTCAATTACCTCACACCTCACAAAGAGCAGTCACAATCCATGGGAAGCGAGCATTTGCTCCTCTGATGGCAACCTGATAGCGGGGATTGGGTTTTGAATGAAGACGTGTGTGAAACGGTCAATGTTTGTTTTAAGATGTTGGCAGGTGGGTAGGCGACATACCTGAGGTCAATCTGGCAGCTAAATGGATCACTGTCATGTGGCTTAGTGCATGTTAGTAGGGTGTGATAAATCCCCACAACATTAGCTGGCTAGACGCCGGGAGGGAGACTCTGTTACATTGATGCATAGCTGTGCGGGACCCATCTCAAGGTCATCAGTGCCACACTAACCAAGGAGTGCACATAACCAAGACAAACACCCAACCAAAAGAATGATAAGCAATGCTATCCATCTTCAGAGAAGACAAGAAGACTTGCTAATAAACCTAAGTAGAGTGCTCTGCTTGTGGAGGATGGGTAGGGAGCATTAAATAACATGGGATGGAGCAATTATAACTGTGTATACATGTGGATTATTGATTGTTGTGGCTATTGTAAGTGCATAGTAATGATACCAAAGAGACAGGGGAGCCTTGATGCTCATTTCTGCATTTCAATACAATTGTAGCATTTGACAGGTTTTATGAAAAATTTACAAAACCACCAAAAAATATTCAGACACTTCAGCCACAATTAAAGAAACAGTATAGGTTTAAACGTACAGTATGGGATTTTTGGCCACCAGGGGTCACTCAATCAAAATAATAACACAAGACGTATTTTAATGATGACGTCGGGAAAGAGCGTTGTTGTTCATTGGAACACGAGCTCTGTCGCTTCCCACATTCCTCACTCATTCTAACTTAGTATTTTGACAATCACGTCTTTTCGAACGGAGAGATATATGAATTATGAGACCCCTATCAAATCAATATTCCATCTAGCTAGTAGTAATATATGTTAAAAAACACGGTCGCCTTTCGTTAATAATTATAATTACGTTATACTATGATATCGTACAAGTTAGTGAACTGCATTTGAAGCTACTTTATCCAGCTAGATATAGAACAAATGAAGATTTACATGAGAGCTAGTCCGTCTGCGTTTTACACAAGAAATCATCGTTTCACAAAATATACAGATAGATAAAGTTAGCTGAATGGATGCATACCTGTTTATCAGAATGCAAGCGAGTTCGGCATCTCTCTGTAGTTTCAGCTTGTCACGAAGCTCTCTCTATCTTGGAAATGCAACTCCAATATTTACCCGTGTCTTGTTGCTTCTCTTGTCCCAAAACCATCGCGGTCATTCATTTCAGCCGTACGTTTGCGCTTCACAGAACGTGCAGGCAATGCATAATCATGATGCATAACTAAGTTATTGATTGAGGTTTAAATACGAATATAAACAATATAAATATAAAATATAATAGTCTTGATCAAGGCTACTACTTTTTCTTCTTCGTCTCGTCTTTGCTTCTGTTCACCTTTGTATTTGGCGGTTCCGCAGGAAGTTAGATAAACTAGAGGGGTCAAAGTTTATATGACGCCATAGACGGGCGACAAAACTTAAATAAAGAAACGTGCCGTGTCTTCTAATTAAACTAAATAATTTTCTCCAGATTTGAAAGTTCGTGGAAACTGTCGGGATGATATAGGTACACAAAAAAAAAAAAAAAAAAAATATATATAACATAGATATAGTGATTTCTGCTATTTTTAAAGCAGAAAAATTACATATTGCGCCTTTAATACAAGATGAACTCAACCTAAAGGATTTGTAGCATAATGCTGTTTACCGTTAAAATAATACATTATCTTACATTAGGTCTTACATTAGTTCTTCTGTTAAAGTTTTTGATTTATTTAATTCATATTGTTATTGATATTTTAAAATATCAATGAACTTTAATGAAAATAAATTTTATTTTTGCTATAATATTTACATTTTATGATTTATGAATTGGCAACAATCTATCAATCACAATTCCTCCAAAGCAGTACACAAATCTCAAAGCTACAGTACACAAAGCTGACACAGAATTAGTGTACGCAGTTTGTATTCAGCGGATATTCTCCAAAATGGCACTACTGTGATGCAGAGATACACAGAGGAGACGAACTGAGAATAATTGTTACCTGAATGACCCAAAGCAGTTTTTTTTATTTTCTTTGATAGCTCCCTAGCTTGTCCTGAACAGAAACTGCCTGCTGTTATTCAGAAAAATCCTTCAGGTCCCACAATTCTTTTGTCCCAACAATGACTGTATGATTTTGAGATCCACCTTTTCTCACTGAGGACAACTGAGGGACTCATATGCAACTATTAAAGAACACTCACTGATGCGTTTGAACAGGTTAATTTTTATAAACTCAACTATTATTATTAGGCAAAAAGAAGAATACACTCTAAAAAACGCTGGGTTGTTTTTTCAACCCAACTGCTGGGTTGAGGCCGTTGGATAGGACTTTGGGATGTTTTAACCCAAGTTTGGGTTGAAAATAACTCTCTTATTTAACCCAGCGGGGTGGGTTGAGGACGCGGACGTGAAGGAGAGCACGCACGTCACGTCAAAATCGTACGTCTCCAGTGCGAGCAGCCGCCATTTTCTCAGCGTGATAGAAGCGAGAAGCGAGTGAAAGACTATGGTAAGTAACGTTAAATATTCAAAATGTAAAGTTATCTTTTATTGTTTACCCGGTTGTATGAAAGGCGGAAGGTTTTATGAAAGGCGGAAACAAAGGAGCTTAACGTTATATATATATAAAAAAAACGGACGCGGTTTTCGCCTCGGACACGGAGGTCTTTAACTGCCTCATGTAACGTTACTGAACGGAGGATGTACTTTTAATATAACGTCTGTGAATGTATTTTGTCATATTTACATAAGATTTTACATTTTCTGTTCTCTTTGAGGCGTTAACAGACGGTTATGGTCACGGTTACGCTCATGTGAATTTGTCTTTTTTTTCGCGGTTAAACTGAATGTATGTTTGTCTCCTAAAGGAAACGGCATTGTGTAGTAAAGACTAGCATAATTATTTTGAGGCTGTTGAAGTGGTAACTGTTAAAAGTATGTTTTACATGTAATATTTCAGACTTGTCCAGCTCCTGTCTTCATTGTCCTCGCGCTGAGAGTTAAAAACACAGAAGCTGTTTGTGTGGAGTCACAGACCTGTGTGAGGATGAGGAGGAGGTGTTCTTCTGAAGAGAGGGACAGACGGTTTAAGGAGAGTAAACTTCAGAATAACATCAAGTTATCTTTATTTTTACTAAGACTAAAATAATGTGTGTGTTTTTTTTAGATGTTGAAATCCAGAGACAAGATAACTTCATTCTTTTGAGACTGATGTAAGTTAAATTATTATTACTTTTATTTTTAGAAAATTAATGTTTCTATTGTGTCCTGCCTGTTAACTTCACATTTTGATGCAAAAACAGTGTGATTTTATATATATATATGTATGTATGTATATGTTAATATTTTATTGAAGCCATTGATGTCCCTCTTTGCAGAACTCAAACTAACTGGAGTTAAGGACACACAAGTCTGCTTGTGTGAGGAGGTGGTTTTCTCAGCTTCTTCTGAAGAGAGGGAAAGATAGTTTAAGGCAAGTAAACTTCATAATTTCATGTTATCAGTTGTTGTTTTTTTACTAAGAGTAAAATAATGTTAGTTTTTTGTTTTTGTAGATGTTAAAAGCAAGAGACATGGGAGAGCATCATTCCTTTGAGATTTTATGCAAGTTATTTTTAGAAAATAAATTTTTCTGTTGTCTCCTGACAGTTTACTTCACATTTTGATGCAACAACAGTGTGATTACGTGCTCATTTCATTAAGACCATTGACCATTGATTATTCTTGGTTTTCGCTCTTAGAGGTAAAGTCCAAACAAAAATACATTTACTTGCCCTCAAGTCATTCCAAACCTATAAGACTTTTGTCTGTCTTTACAACATAAATTAATATATTTTTAGTTTTCTCATAATATTTGTTAATCCATTCATAGTTTAGATAATCAGTATTTTCAAGCTTCATAAATATAGAGTTATTGTAGAAGTAAATTCTGATATTTATATATGAATACATCTTAAATTATATGATAGCAAACATGTATGTTCAAAATAAAATACTGGTCTCCCAGACCAGCAATGGAGGACACAAAAAGAGAATATTAAATATATTCATACGTTTTCCAAAAAATTAGCAGATTTTGTATGAGTCTGGAAAAGCAAGAGGAGAGTAAATTATAAACAGTTTAATTATTTGGTGAACTAACGGTTTGAAGAGCAGCCCTCCATGAACATGAATATTGTGAGGTATGTGAATGTCATGTCTGTTTTAATGTTTCGGTAAAGAAGCTTTCTGAAAGCAATATTTATTCAAACAATATCGCATGTCCTCACACTAGTGCTGCCATTATAGCATTCTGGAGCGCTGTGGTGGACTGAGACATTAAACAACCGCACAAAGTGTTGAAACTTTAAAACGATTATTTACCTATCCTTACGGATGTGAATACACCTCTACCTGAAAATGGATAGTTTAATTAAATGTTTAATTTTTTCAAATGTGTTTCTCTTAGGCCACTGATGAAGAGCAGGCGGTGACTGGGATGAATCCTGGTCAGAGAGGAGAATCTTCTTTCCCCTAAACTGATGCAGCGGTGGTTTTAAAGGAGGACGCTGCCCTGGATGATGTAGAAGATGTCACATGCTGTGCTGATGGGGTTTCTTCATGATTACATCAGTTATGCTAAAGAGATCATGAAAATTGACCGTGATGCATGATCTGTATTCATGGACAATGAAACAAACTGTAAGTGTATAATTTATAAAAAATAAAAAAAAGTTAAATGCTTTTTCTGTGTTGTTTAGTAGAAGAGTTTACACTCTGTCATTCATACACCTGTCACTTTCTTTCACACACACACACACACACACACACACACACACACACACACACACACGCGCGCGTCTGTTAAATGTTATAATATCAAAGTTAATGTTGTGATTTGTGTACTGTCATGCCAGAATAGTTGGAAAAAAACTTAACTAATTGTAAATTTATTGTATGTGTTTTCGTATATTTTAATACAATATATACAATTGAACAAAGTCCAATTTGATCTTAAGTTATATTCATCAAATGTTCAATGCTTTGTTTATGAACTCTGTAGCTGTTAATGCCATCCTTTTCTGCATTTCTTCTAAAATGTTACTTTTTGACTTTTCTCTTGTTTTTAATAAATATTTTCCTTTTGGTAATTATTATTTGTGTGTAAAAGTGATATTTAAAATGAACAACATTTGTAGGTTTAATGCCTAGCTCAATTTGGGTTAATTTTAACGTAGAAATGCATTGTTTCCCCACATGGCTGCACTCTGCCAGTTTATTTTCTGCCAGCAGGAGGCGCTAAGAGCGAGAGAGGTAGGTTTCTCTTGTAACGGCTGCAGAGCGGTGCTGAGCTCACAAACGCTGCTTTATCAAGCACATGCGAAATGATATCGAACATTTTCTAAATACAGTAGTTTTCCTTCTGAAATACAGTGCTAAAAAAAACACCCGCTCTGTTTTTTTTAAACCCTGCAATATAGTCATTTTAAACCATAAAAAAGGCAACCCAGCAGGCTGGGTTAAATATGATAACCCAACTGGTTGGGTTAAAACAACCCAGCGCTGGGTTCGTCCCTTTTTGACCCAGCGCTGGGTTGTCAAAATAACCCAAATTGGGTTGTTTTCAACCCAGCAGTTTTTAGAGTGTACAGAGAACCACAATTACCAAAAAGTGATTTGGCATACATACATACATATATATATATATGTGTGTGTTTTTTTTTATTGTTTTATTTTTACCACTGCCGCATGCTGATGACATTTAGGGTCAGATTTACTATCACTTTGCACCAGCACAAACTCTCATTTAGTGATGAGAAAAAAAAAAACAGTCAGGATTTACTAAAGACACACAGTAGGAAATTAGTGCTGAAAAGGCATGTACACAGTTATTTTTGTGCCTCACCTTATTGAATATGCATTTGTAGGAGTTTCCTTTTGATCTGAAATGTTATAGGTGGAGAGTATTTAAATGAATCACAAACGCAATTTACTTAGATTTGTCAGTTCACTGGGATTTCCGGCATTATTTAATGCCCACAAAAATAAAAATAAAATTCTTAAGGCAGGAGGTAATTTGTGCTGCTCTTGGAAGATTGTTCTAGTAATTGTGTAAGTGAGATTTTGCGTCAGTGTTCTTTAATGTAGGTATTGTCCACAGAATTTCTCCCTCCCATCTGTGCTTTTATGGAACTGTGTTCTAATGCTAATTTGCCCTGCTTAGTAAATCTGGCCCTTATTCATCTATACTAACTTGTGTCATAGCCTACAATTCAATAGCTGTCATCAGTCTACATACATGTTGTTCCAAAGTATATATCAATGTCACACAGTGTGATTTGTAAAGGTATTGTAAGATTACTGCAAAATTTATTTCAATTGCACAGGCATTAAAGAAAGAAGGACAAGCACCTGCTGGTTGTCAAATGTTAGTGGATCATGTTCATAACTCATGTGTGAACTTGTGAACTTGTAATTTGTGTGAACTTGAAGAGAACTGACATCATGTATCCACTGAAAAAAAATCACCTTGAGACCAGCTGGTTAAAAGTCATTATAATAAATTACAATAAAAGTGAAGTTAGTTTTTAACTCTAGCATGATCTGTCTGCTAAACTAGTATGAATGAACAATTCATAATTGTTACACACAATCTTAACATTGTTAAAAATAAAAAACCTAAACATAAAAACCCTGAAATTCAGAGCTCTCCTACCCCCCCCTTCCATATACCTGTGTTCTCTAGGGTCTGCCTGCAAACAGAGCTACAAAAAGGGGGGCTGGTCCTGGCAGAAGCCTCTCTGGGTTTGACAGAGAACTGAACTGTGAAGTGTGCTGGAGGAGAAATTACACCCTCTCTGCTGTCTGTTCCACTTCCACTTCCTCATTTGTTATGTCTCTGCCTTTTGTTGCTCTCCTCTCTTTTTCACTGCCTCAGTCTGTAACATGGGACAGAACATATGTCTGAGTCAATGACAACCAAGTGCTGCTCCTCCTATCATCATGTAAGATCCAGGAGAGCAACCTCTCAGGTGTTTTAGGTCTTAGACAATGTCATACTTCAGGTGTCATTAACATGATTTTTTACAATGAAAGTACAATTCATTTCCTTCAGCAAATGTGGGCCTAAAGCATAGGCCCCTCACTGACAAGACTGTACTGTATATGAATTGCTGATGGAGGAATTTTTTCTCACACTCCCGGCAGTATACATAAGCTATATATATATATATAGCTGATCTCTCTCTCTCTCTCTCTCTCTCTATATATATATATATACACTGATATATATATCTGTCTCTCTCTCTCTCTCTCTCTCTATATATATATATATATATATATATATACATATATATATATATATATATATATTATTTTTTATTTTTTTTTATTTTTTATTTTTTTCAATTAATGTAGTATATACATGAAAATTATACATTTGAAATTTTTTTAATCTTCTACATTAACTTTCTCATATACAGGTGCTGGTCATAATTAGAATATCATCAAAAAGTTTATTTATTTCACTAATTCCATTCAAAAAGTGAAACTTGTATATTATATTCATTCATTACACACAGACTGATATATTTCAAATGTTTATTTATTTTGATGATTATAACTGACAACTAAGGAAAAATATTTACTTGACCTCTCAGTGTCAACTGTCTGTTAAGTCTAAGAATGTTACTTTCCTGTTTAAGGAAAATAACCTTCTTACAATACAATACTACTCAGAGCATGTAGCTAAAATCAAAAATTATCTGCATGATTAGGGAATTCAGTTATGAGCAAAAAATGAACAACCTCAAGTGTGATACAAATAAGATTTCATTAACTACATAAACACTTAAACTAGTCTAACACACACACACACACACACGGCATAGGAAGAGGGGTTAAAGCTTAAGCAGTAAAGAGAAGAGAAATAAAGACATGAAGCTATCAAACAATTTGATATTCAGTAGATCCACAGCCTGAATTAAACATCAGTTTCTTAGTTCAAACAAACCTATATTCAAATTAATGTACCATTTAATAAGACTAAGTTGGATACTTGCACGTCTCGTCTGTTTGAAAAAGAGTCCTCTTTGGGGTTCCAGTTGGTCTCTGCTGAAGTGAGTTGATGAGAAAGACCAGTTTGAATCAGAGGATGTTGGTGAATAGTGAAGGCGACTATACAGGAGATGGTTTTTAAGGCTCTTAGCTCAGCATCTTCACCTGGAATTGCTGAATCTAAAAGAACCGCCCTGATCTGGTGATCAGTGATCTAAATAGGGGGACAATGTCACACCCTCAGGCTTTGAGTGAGCCAGTGAGAAATGGTACCTTTTGGAGGAAAGTTTTACAACTCTTTGTTTCTAGTATGATGTCTTGCATATGAAATTAGATTGGGGGGTCCAAGAGAAGAATCTTTAAGATTCTTAAAAAACTAATGTGTCGCATAGGCATCAACAAATAATATACACTTTCATTTAGATCATGAAAATACAAACTCATAGATACTAAACATCATATAGAAGAGGTTATATTAACTAGTGATCACCGGCGGCGCCAGGGGGGGTCTTGGGGGGTCTCAAGACTAGGGCTGCAACTAACGATTATTTTGATAATCGATTAATCTGTCGATTATTTTTACGATTAATCGATTAATCGGTTTATGTACTTATATTTTAGTTTTTTCCATTTTTCCCCCAAGTAAATTATTAATAAAGGGTCTTTATCATTCAGCATAGATTTTTAAGAGATTTTAACCATTTTGCATTGTCATATCCTCATCAAAAATATACCTGGAGTTGTTTTATTATGTTAGTAATCCTTTGTCGAACTCTTCTGCAATCAAAACACTGACCCATACTCTAGCAAAATTCACAAGGAGATTTCAAATATTGTTTTCACCATGGCAGTCCTTAGAGCTCCTAAAGTAGTTTAACATCCCAAACAAAGCTTAAGGAATCTTTGAGAACATATTTTCACGAAGTATAAGGATAAAACAATAAAATTGCAGTGCATTGTATTTTATTATTTACTGGGAAAAAGCTTTATAGCTTATGCTGTGAAATTGTAAACAATCCTTCGAAAAAAAGTGCCAATGGCATGAAACCTGAATGGAACTCACAATTTAAAGTAAAATCCATCAGAAGGTTGTCCAGAAAAAAAAAATTGGGACACACAAAAAACCTGCTGTGTGAAAAAGAGCAGTGAATACTTAGAAAAGAAGTGCATTTTAAATATACTCAAACATTTACCTCTCTCATTCAGTCATAATTAGGCTGCAAGTCTGAATTATGAACTGGTAAACGACAAACTGATCACATAACATGTTTGTAAAGCTTTAAATGTTAACTGTTAAAAAGCAATGTTATCAGCTTTTACGACTAACTAAACATTTGCAAACAACCTTGTACTGGAGAATCTGCACAAATAAAATTCTTAGGGGCCGTTCACATATCGCACCTAAAAACGCGTGGAAAACGCTAGTCGCGCCGCTTTCTCCTCCTTTCCAAAGCGCTCGGGCAGAAGCGCCCCTGCCTTTGCTAAGCAACCAGGCGTCTGCCTTGCTAAGCAACTATGACGTGCTCTCTCCATGACGTGCCCTCTCCATGAAGACCCGGAAATTTCAGCAAAGGATAAACGGATGCGGTGTGGACATGCCTGGAAAAACGGGCGCATCGCACCGCGTGCGTGTCGCGACCGCGTCGCTTCCATTAAGAGAGTGCATCATGCGCGCCTAAATAGGAAATAACGAACTTGAGCACGCAAAAGATACGATATGTGAACGGCCCCTTAAACAGTTCAGTAGTGCAGAGTTTACAGGTTACTCTTCATTTTGAAGGCTCAAAGTAAAGTACTCCCACTTCCCGCTGAATGCTGCAGAGACGCTGTTCTGGAAGCACGTGACATAAAACGAGGCCAGCTATTGGCTATTCGCTACTTCACCTGCTGTACTGGCTGAGTAAAACCTCCGGTGGCTCATTACTGCCACACTTTGGTCACCGCAGATTTGAAATATGCACGAAATGAGCCGCTTATGGCAAATAAAATTTATTTAGCGACGAATCGATTACTAAATTAGTTGACAACTATTTTAATAATCGATTTTAATCGATTAAATCGATTCGTTGTTTCAGCTCTACTCAAGACCCTGCCAAAAAATGCCTTGACCCCCCATTTGACCCCCCAGCCTCTTCCTGATTAAAAAATATATATAATCGGGATAAAGATCCAAAAATGTTTCTTTTCAAACTACGCAGAACAATAATAAATAATAATTATTTCGACATTTATTCATACACTGAACCGAGAACCGTTTCTGTCGGACGCGTCCGATTCGAGAACCGATGAGCTGATGATAACTGCGCATGCGTGATTCAGCGCGAAGCAGACTGACACAGAGCGCATCTGAACCGAACTGATTCTTTTGGTGATTGATTCTGAACAGATTCTTTGCTAATGTTATAAGCGCGGGTAAACCAAAGGCTTGAATGAAGGGCAATCATCGCCAATGACGGCATTACATCGAGCGCAAAAGAACCGGTGAACCATTTTTTTTTCCAGCTGGTTTATTTGATCGAATTGTCCGAAAGAACCGGTTCACTTGAGCACCTGCTCCTTTGCCCCTTAAGTGCCCTTTTGTCAAGCAAAATTTCCTCAATTTTTTTTTGTAATAACATAAACTTTTGTGAATGCCTGCCCACGCCCAATCATAATATTAGTACAATTTATTAATAATAATTTAGCCGTAAATAAAATGACCAACATGATGACAGTTCACCTGACTACACCTCATCCAACCGGGAAGATTCCTCATGCTGCACGCGCATTTTTTAATTGCTAGAGGATATTTTCAACATCGTGGCAGCTGGTAAGTGGTGTTTCATTCTCAGCGAAGTGATTTTGGTGTTTATTTACTTATTATTATTTTACAAGAACGATGTGATGTGAGAACATGCAGATTCGTTGTTTATATTGCTGTGTGTAGCCTGTAGTGTAGAAGTAACACTAGCGTGCTGTTTGAGGGAGAAAAGTTTCACAGGCATCGAGGGGTCTGGTCTTTTTTATGTTATTTGAATAAACTTTTATTATATTACAGTACTTATTTATTTTTAACACGTAAAAATAATTATCACAACACTGGTAAGGCTTATTCAGATTTTCTCATTCTCTGAATTATCATTTATAAAAATAAAAACAATTCAGAAATGAATTAAAATATAATTATATTTTAAATGTGATGCAAATATTTTTTCTGCAAAAGCAACAGTGTTTACAACAGCAAGACCACTTTAGCCTGTAAACTCAATAATATCTATCTGGAAATAAATGTAAAAATATCAATGTCAGTAAAAATGAATAATATACCTGACATGAAAGTGCAGTGTGAAGGATATGAATAACAAATGTAGCCTGTCATTTGTTTACATTGCAAAGGTGTTTTTGTTGTTTAGTAGCAGAAATATGCAGTTATTAGCCATGTCCACTGTATTTTTTGTTGGTTTTCATGAGACCCCCCTTGAAAAGACCAGGACCCCCCCATTGCCCCCCCAATCAAAATTGTCTGGAGCCGCCACTGCTAGTGATGCATCATAAGCATTTATAAAACATATGCAATACACAAAAGAAAATATGCAAGAACAGTAACAGCATACACAATGCCCTGAAGTATATGTGATTTAATTCAAATAAATGTTTTTCTATGAATTAATTAGCAAAGAGTGCCTTTTTATTTGCATTATGTTTCTGTTTTTGAGATACTTGAGTTGAGAGTTGCTTAGCCAGATTCCTGGGCGTCATAAACCTAGTGTTATCAGATAGTGTGCCTTTGGTTGCTATGGCAATAAGACTAGGTAAATCTGGGTATTATCAGCATAGCTGTGATAGAAAATTTGATTATTTCTCATTAACTTAGTAGAAGCATATACAGGCTAAACAAGAGCAGTGCAAGAATAGACTCCACATGGATGTCCACTTAGACTTATGCTCTACTATATTCACATAATAACCTCTCCTTTCTAAGTATGACCTGAATCATTTGAGTACCATCCCAGAAAGCCCGACCCAGTTTTCCAGTCTTTTTAGAAGTATGTTATGATCGACAAATGCAGCATTGATATCTAGTAGTACCAGCACTGATATTTTGACACAATCAGAATTTAAACAAATATAATTTAGTATCCTAATGAGTGCGGTCTCTGTGCTGTGATGCTGTCGGAAACCAGACTGAAATTGTCCAGGTATTCATTTGAGTTTGTATTTGTAAAGCTGATTAAAGACTACCTGTTCAATAATATTGGCTATAAAAGGAAGATTTGATTTTGGTCTATAGTTGCTCAATATAGTGTTATCAAGATAGCTCTTTTCAGAAGGTGTTTACTGCAGTTGTCAAGGAATTTGGTAAAATGTCCAAGAAAAAAGTTTAGATCTGCTTCTAAACAGTTAAGCACATTTTTTGAAAAAAATATGTGGGAAGTGTGTCAAGATAGCAGGTTGATGATTTAAGGTGCAAAATTTTGCTATAGATTTCTTCAAAAGCAGACATAATGTCTTCTTTTTGGTATTGCAGTATAATCTGTATGACCACTGCATAACTTGGGGATGTGCTAATCTGCTGTGTAGCAGAGGATGGAAATATATCAGCTTTATATAAACTAAACTAACATAAAACATAAAATAAAATTAGCTACTGTATAAAAATATCTACTAGTATGTTGGAAGCATAAGCCTTCCAGCCCCCCTCAATTTAAGCGCAGCACTAGAGATATTAGCAGGAGTTGTGTGAAGGTGGATACTGTCAATAGCATATATATATATTAGGGATGCACCGAAATTTCGGCCACCGAAAATTATCGGCCGAAAATGGCCTTTTCGGTTTTCGGCCGATAGACTTTTATCACCGAAACAACACGGCCGAAATGTTGTGATGACGCAAACAGAAACCGCGACCTGCACGTGCACCAGCATAGCGCAGACCACGAGCTCCACGCGACATTCACTTAACACCAGTGAGAACATTCTCTTCTTACTCCTTTATTCGCAGCACTAAAGCGTCTCCTAACAAAGAGATTAAGACGGACCACGAAGTAAAAACAAAGAAAAGTACAGTCTTATAGAGTCTGTTAGCACACGTCTCACTGAGATCTTTTCGGATCCTCTGCACTTCATCGCGAATGTGCTTGATCCGCGTTATAAAGACCATTACTTGGATGCGGAAATAAGGCAGCGCGCACGAGAAATGATCCAGGCCGCACTGGATGCGGAGAACCCGCGTGGAGACGGAGAAGCGCCAAGCGCAGGAGACAGATCAGAGCGCAGAAAAAAAGACTGGTCTCTGCACCAGATGAGGGGCATGCACCATCGTTGTCTGATATGTTCAGTGGAATTCTGCAAGAAAGTGCCTCAAATAATAATAATAGGTTGGCTATTTTGTTCTTAGGCTACTATACACACACACAAACATATATACATACATAATATCAGATTGTAGCCATATTTATGCTAGATTTTCTACTAGATTTCTGCTTTAATTTGATAAAAATGTTTATTTATGCCCTGACCCTATTTAAATACACTCTCTCAAATATTTCTCAAATGTCAGGCAGATGACAAGCTCAACTGCTCAACAGCTAGATGGTTATCTGTCTGAAGTCCCCATCCCCAGAAGTGATAACAGTCTTGCCAACTGGAGAAGTAATGCACTTTCTAGTCCTACATAGAAAAATTTCAAATGCACTACACCTAAATGCACTTTGTTTTTATGAGAGAACTGTTCATTTTAAAACCTTTCTGCAGCCAGTAGGCCTGTACATTATTATTAAATATACACACGAGTGGGATACATTTTTAGTTTGAATTTTATTTTCTACTGTGCATTGTTGCAATGTGCTTAATAAATATTTGCATCATTTGTAATTATGTATTTTTATGTTTTTTTTTTAAATAAGTTATGTAATTGTAATTATTTTTGAAACTTTAATATTAATTTATGCAATTGCAATGTCTTAATTTTAGTAAAGTTAGTACACGGTCATAGCAATAAATGCAACGGTACTAATAATTGGCATATTTTCTTTCGGTGTTTCGGTTTCGGTTTTCGGCCTTGGTTTTCTCTTTTTCGGTTTTCGGTTTCGGCCAAGAATTTTCATTTCGGTGCATCCCTAATATATATATATATATATATATATATATATATATATATATATATATAAAGGGGGGATCCTCTCACTGTCACAGAGATTCCTTTCCTCACCTAGCAGTCATCCATTCCTGGATCAGGCCTCCCACAGACACTGCTGCCAGAGACACAGTCATTGAAGGCACGGTGGGCTGGTGTTACACCTTTATTCTTGACTCACACTACAGAAAGCTGCGCCTGTGAATGTGTGTGTGGGCAGAGTGGAGATCTGTGGAAAGCTGGGGGCAAGTGAGTGGCAAGGTGGAGTTGTTTCAAATCACAACACAAAAAAACCTGAGGTTATATTGCATAAAGTTGAGTGGAGAAAAGATACGTGTAAGTGTGAAGCAAGAGACGGAATAAACCTGACAAATGAGCGGCATCTTTCCATTTTGAGATGGCTGATGCAGAGGAGAGTCTCTGTGTGTGCCATTTTCTGACCTTTACAGCTAAAGCAATGATGTAAATTACATTTTATTTTTTATTTCAACTGCTGAGGGAGAAAAAAATATGATGTTCTTCCTATTGTGAGAAACACACACACACACACACACACACACACAACGATCGCCTCTGCAATCCAAGGCTAACTGAATTAATCAACTGATGATTATCACTCTTATTAAATTAGATACTATTAATATTTTTGGGTGAATTGGTCACTGTACCATTGATTAATAAAAAAACTAATTTCAAGGGAATTAGAGGAATGTCCGTCCATTAGGCAGAGGGAATGGGATGGAGCTCGCTGCGTCCTGAATGGTAATAATTTCAGAGGATTACGTGAAGAGGGCAGATATCATTATTGAGCCACAAAGGTTTCAAGGCTTTTGACAGGGTGTAACTGTTTCATAGGCTTTATGATCAGGGATTAAAGCTTGGACAGGGTGACTGACCTCAATTATCGTGTATCTCTCCTAGAATGCTTCACAGACATGTGTTTGTGTGTTCGAGTATGTGGGTGGCTCTCTTAAGTATGTAGTGTTAAGTAGAAGGTTTAAAGGGGTAATTCAGACAAAGATGCACATGCTGTCAACATCTGCTTATCCTCATGTTTTGCATTGGAGTCAGTGGCATATCAAGTAAGCCCCGGGCCCATATGCAAGACTTTTTGAAAATGTGTACGCAACACCCCCCAAACGTCCAGCTCGGTACACTTCTCTTAGACCCTGTTGATAATTTTTTGTGAAGTAAATAAAGTTACGTGGATCGTGCTTCACAAGCTGTTTTATTTATGGCATAAATGCTTGGAAATAATATTTTACGTTGCAAGTCATTCATTAATTGTAGCAAGCAAGCCACCCAAATATCACAGCTTTGTGCTTTGTAGTATTGTAGTACAAAGTGCCTACTTTCAATTTTATGATAAAAAATATATAAAATAAAAGTGTTTTTACGCTCTCTAATTTATAATGAGATAAGTCGCCAGTAGTGGCATATGAATCAATAATATTTTTATTATAAGAAATAAACATGAATATTTGAATGCATTTAGAAAAAGATGTCTCATGTCTCATGAAATCGATCAATTAGAGATTGAAAAAACTTCATTAAGGCTACTTTTCTATTGCTGTTTTTCATGTTAAATGTGAAGAATGACAGTTTCATGCCAAAAGTCTTTCTTTTTTTTTTGGCGGAGAATGTGTGGAATTTTCACATTAACGTCACATAATATAATATAATATAATATAATATAATATAATATAATATAATATAATATAATATAATATAATATAATATTTTTTTATTTTATTCCTAAAATATTATAATGTTAATATTGTCGTTATTTTTAAACATAGCACTAAAATGCCACCTTATGCTATATTTGTAGCCTACTGAATGCTACGATGGCGTTTTAGTGCCATGTTGAAAAAAAAAAAAAAATCTAAGATTATGAGATTAAAATCTAAATACTTTCAGAATAAAGTTGAAATATAACAAGAATAAAGTCGAAATGATTCGAGAATAATGTCGAAATATTATGAGAATAAAGTCGAAATACTTCAATAATAAAGTCTAAATATTATGAGAATAGTCTAAATGTTTCGAGAATAAAGTTGAAAGTCTAAATATTATGAGAATAAAGTTTAAATATTAGGCTACGAGAATAAAGTCATAATACTAAAAGAATAAATTCATAATACTTCGAGAGTAAAGTAGAAATACTTTGAGAATAAAGTAGAAAATGTTTAGAGAATAAAGTCAAAATATTGCGAGATTAAAGTTGAAATACTTTGAGAATAAAGTCGAACTATTAAGAGAATAAAGTCAAAATGTTAAGAGAATAAAGTCAAAATACTTCAAGAATAAAGTCGAAATATTACGAGAATAAAGTCTAAATGTTTCGAGAATAAAATCGTAATACTATGAGAATAAAGTTGGAATGTTTCGAGGATTTAAATTGTAGAAATTAAAGTAATATTATTTTGACAGTATAGCCTTTATTGCGCATGTAAATTTTACTGGATTGAGAGCACCGGGAGAAGTTGCAGGCCACCGGGATTGATTGGAATATTGTTGCGCCCAAGTGGCCACAGCATCTTACCGGGATGAGGAGGAGTCAGTTTTAAGGACTCGCAGAAACAGCTTAATATCAAAAAAATTATATTTATTAACACACTGAACAGGAACAACTTTATAACTTAACATCAGCTCACACACCCAACCGACATTCCTTCGGGGGGCTCTGTTGCTCTCTTATTAAATACACTACAAATATATGTGGGATTATTAGCAGAAATGATACAATGTGTCATACTCGAGGGGACCACAGACATCATATAGGTAGACTCCCTATCGAACGCTATTGCCTATTGGCACGGTCGAACCGTGGAGCACTCAATGTAACTTGTTTGCCAGGTGCAATGAGCTGTCAGCATATTTAATTAATCATATCTCACTGAATACATAACTGATTTTGATGTGGGGTTTTTTTTGCTGCAAAGGTAATTCATGTAGCTATGATACAGGACACATGGTTCAGTGTATTCTAATATTTATAGTAGGCTGACTTACGACACTGGCTAGTGCAGCCTACTACTGATGATGAATTGGCCTTGTTAATTATCTGCACGTGCTCCTCCCGAAATTTGTTAATAAAACATCACTTAATTAAAGGGATACTACAATGCATCTAAATTTAACCCCTTTGCTTGCAAGGATTGGTGATGGCTCCAGTTTATTATTGTTTCACTTTCACAGCACGTTAAACATCACACTCTTACTTGATCTGGACAAACTGTGCATCAATTGAAAGTTAAAATATCTAGCTTCGATATTTGTGTTTGCTTCTCAGTGCTTGTGTGTGTGTCAGACAAACTCTGATTGGTCCTTCGTCTTGTCAGTCTTTAGAGTGTAACATGCTTCCTGTACACTTCCTGGTAGTTATCTGGCCATAATAACACTGATACACCTCTGTACACACGAAATATCGGAATAATAAACCTGCGATTATGATAATAAAGCTTGGTATGAGATTTTCTTGTGATCTGGGGCGTTTTTATAATAAAAAATGAAAATGTTTTCTGTCTCCATGCCAAAAAATGGGGGGTGACTGCTAAGGGGGTTAAGCTAATTTAAAATAATTTAAAATTGAAAGTCATGCAGTTGTTGTAAAACTAATCCATACAATATGAATCTAAATAAATCTACTTATCATTTAAAGTAATTGTATATCTGCACAAGACTTGGATTTAACGGCTCAATTCACATGGATTATTTTTATGACCTTTTTGGATCTTCTGGGTTTTGATCAACTGGACTTACACTGTTGGCACAGAAACACAAATAAAATACAAGACGAAATCTAAAACAGCTCTGTCCAATTTCAAATTTTGTTTGGTGCCAAGTAGACTAATGAATGATACATAGTGTTTGTTCCCTTGACTCACTGTGATTGGCACAAAGTCTATAAATATAGAGGCTCATCTGCAGTTGCTAACTGAAGTGGTACCTGCTGTCCCTCAGAGGAATACCAAACCTCAGAGCTTTGGACATGATATAAGAAGAGCCCTTCTACTGAAGATTGTCATAGGAATATGAACATCATCTGTGTGTCACACCCAGAGTGACACCCCGAAATGGACAGAGATGACCAGAAAATATGTGGGGTAATGTCATATTTTGTTAAAAATGGGCACTATTTAGTTTCTTAACACATGTTCCTGTTAATATTCTGGCCTGGTTTCAAAGTCCAATTTCCTGATTGATAAAACCCATTTTCCATAAAAAAATGTTGTCCTCAGCAAATATCCGGTTTCACTCATGAAAGGAGTTTGAACCAATTAGATCAGTGACTTCATTTTGAAGTTACCAGAAAAAGACCAAAGATACATCTTCTGCCAGGCAGAGATTTTTAATGATGCATTTAGGAAGCTGGAGATGCGGTGTCCCAAAGTAACAATTGGCATCCCAAATCCAGCATGATGAATTTATTTTAAACGTGAAAAATACAGCTTGGTGGTTTCGCAAAATCAGATAACCACTCATCATGAATAGAAATCAGCCCCTATTGAGGTCCTCTCACGCACCCCATCAAGTTCCATAATGCTCCCATGATTACGCTTTTGACCAGCCATTACCTGCCAATAAATTATTCACCGCTGTCACAGGCCAACCTATGGGAAGATGGCTCAGTGTGTTCTCATCAAGACCGAGTTTTTCCACGTCCTTCACCTCTGAGGATCAACCCGCTAATCATGCCATACTTTCATCCTCCGTCATCCAAACAGACAGCACCTCTGTCTGGAACATGCAGATGAGGGGGTGGGGGCATCCCAACTCTTGTACTATCAAAAATGTTGTGACACCTCCATCTGTTCAAAGGCACTTTTGAAAATGAGGATATGCGGGAGAGATGAGATAAAGAAAATGGGGAAAGTGCAAGTAGGAATGAGGTATTTCATCATTTACTCACCCTCACGTTGCTTTAAAGGTGCCATCTGTAATGTTTGGCAAAAAAATCAAGTCATACTCCACATTCCATAACAGATGGGGGCAGTATGCCTCAATAAAGTGAATTGGTCTACTCTAGAGTAACAAACAAGAAACGGCATAGTCTCTATGCTCCGCCCCTACTTTCACAACAACACTACAGCCATAGCCGAGGCCTAAGGCATAGCCATAGCCGAGGCGTCGAGAGCGTCAAAAATTGCTCTTGCCGCTCTGCTCACGACGCTGCAGAAAGATTTGTGAGCGCTCAGACGCTCTAACGTAGATCGAATGCTTATTTTGTATTTAAAGCAGCCGCAAAGCAAACAAGCTTGTTGATCTCGTGCAGACTAACCACAAGGAGTTATAACCTCATTAAATATTGTTGTGGACGAAATATTAGGATCCTTTACTTAAAATGAACAATCTCAGACACCTTGGTCCATGTATCACTTTTAGTTAATTTTTTTATGTCCCTGTAGGCAAACAGGGACACATCATAGATTAATACAAACGCTAAACAGCAATAATCAACCTGTCCTTTATTCTGCTTGAGAACTAATGTGCCAACTCTCAAGCATTCACCGTGAGACACATGCAATGGACTCTTTTCACACGCTTTCACGCCACACATCAATTTTTTCACGCACAGAAAAACCACGAAGCAAAGAGGACACGGAGACCAACAGACTAGACAGAGCAGGTTAGTTATGATACATAGGGCTGTGCAAAAAATCTAATGCGATTTTCATGCACCTATCATCAGTAAAGACGCTCCTGTAATTAGAAGTATATCTCCAGCATGTGCATTCAGATCAGGGTTGCCAGGTTTTCACAACAAATCCTGTCCAGTTGCTTCTTAAAACTAGTCTAAAACTAGCCCAATCGCGTTTCCGGGAGGTTCCCCGATAAAAATTGCTTCCCGGGGTTAAAATATAAATTTTTGGGAAGGGTTACCCTGGTAAAATTAGCATTTTAGGGGCTAAATATCACGTTACTGGTATTGGGATTGCTTCAAACCGCGGACATGAAAAACAACCGCAGACTTGGCAACACTGGTTCAGTTGGAGCGGCAGTGTTGCCAACTAACACAAAACACAAAATCGCTTTCAAAATCGACAAAGAATCGCCTGCGATTTTAACATCGATGTTGTGTAGATTGTCAGTGAATTACGGCTCTGTGTAGTAAATGCCAACCAGTGTTGCCAAGTCTGTGGTGGTTGTTTTTCATGTCCGCTGGTCACAGTGACCCCAATACAAATAACGTGATATTTAGCCCCTAAAATGTGAATTGTACCAAGGCAACCCTGCTAAAAAAACCTATATTTTAACCCCGGGAAGCAATGTTTTATCGGGGAACCTTCTGGAAGCGAGATTGGGCTAGTTTTGAGAAGCAACTGGGCAGGATTTGTTGTGAAAACCTGGCAATCCTGATCTTAACACACATGCTGGAGATATACTCCTAATTACAGGAGCGTCTTTACTGATGAGATGTACATGAGTAAAGACATGCACAGCCCTATATAAAAAATGGGTAACGTTAAGTTATAGCTAGCTAATTATCAAACGCAGCTACGGTTAGCCATCGCTAACATTAGCACGTTTATCGAACAGCCTTCGATACATTTCTATGTTATAACTTCCCGAAAACAAATACACAAACATATAAAACAAACTTCTAGCGAAATACTAACAGCATCTAACTTGCAAGTTCGGAGTCGAACCTCATTTCTTTCAGGTCCATCAGTTTTCTCCAGCGATTAAAAGCAGTGCCGATGTTTACTCTGGTATCCTTATCGGATCTGATTTGTGATTCCGAGTGCGGTTGTTTCCCTATAGCGGGTGTTGGTCTCTTGCCAAGGGCTTCAGCTATCCTTCCGCTCTCTTCTCTGAACTGAAAGTAGTGGGCTGTACTTTCCACACAATTGACTCAGGTCCAGGTACGCCCTGCGAGTTATTAGTGTATTGCAGGTTGGCTGGTGGTTATGTTGCCCGCATACCGCCTCCCATGGCCGAGACTGGTATTACAACCCCTGCCGGGCCGGGCTAGTAATGCTAATGCTAATTAAGGTTGATATCTCTGCAGCACTATAACTTTTTTTTAATGACATCATCACCCTTATTTATTCTCATTCTTTTGATGCGTGTAGGTCATGTTATGGATATTTTTACCTCAATTTCTGCATATGGCACCTTTAAAACCAAAGACCTTCTTTCTTCCTTTGAACATAAAATAAGAAATTTTAATGAATTATCATGCAGATCTTTCCCAATGAAACCAAACAGTAACAAGGGGCTGTCAAACATGGTAAATGTAAACCATACAGCGCAAGTGCCTTATTGCATATCTTCTGAATCCATTGATGGTCAACAGCATCCCTAAGGCTTAATTTACAAATGCAATTTTATATGAGCCAGTCAAACTGGTTTGAATCATTGAAGAATGACCATTGAAACCATTGAAGAATTATTGAAGAAATCATTGAAGAAATCATTGAAGAAATTGCATATTTTCAACGAGCAGGCCATTCTGGCTTGAGCGAGACCCCACAAAATGAGTGAGCAGAGCATATTATATGGAGAAATGTGCTCACTGCTCACGAGCTCTGATCGGAACAACCCCGAACCTCACTGTCTGCTGAACAGAAACATCAAAATAGACATATCCAGACTAGACTATTTAGAACAAATTATGAGCTTATTGACGATTTACATTTGGCGATTATAATTCTTGACAAAATTAGAATATATTAAGGTTTTTTATTTTATTTATTTATTTATTTTTTGCCTAGTTCTATGGCCTAATGATGCTATGATGAGCATTTACTAATTAAAAAAAATGCGGGTCGAGTACAATATTTTATTTTCCTTTTTTTGTGGTCCGAGTTGTGGGCGGGTTATTTGAAAACGTCGGTCGGGTGCGGGATATTAATACATTGACCCGCACATCACTGATACAAGCACAAAATAGCAATGGAATGATTTTATAATCCTTTTTGGATTTTAATACTTACTTTTGTGTAATGAAAAATACCCAGCATTCCCAGCTTGTTGTGCAACTCCATACAGTAGCTTTCTTTTTATGTTTTATTGATCTACAGTATGTGCTTCCAAGAAATACACTTTATATTTTGATGCATTGACTATAGCACATGTAAACTACATTATATAATTTAGTTGGTAGTGTGTTGTTATATTTTTCTTTTAAATGTATTATATTTTAAATGTATTAAACTGCAACTTCATCATTACAAATGCACAATTTCAAATTTATTTGAACACATATCATATAAGTTTCAACGGAAATTACATTAAAGTATATTTTAGTGTACCACAAATGCTTGTCATTACACTCAGCATTAGACTTCAATCATACTTTATGAAATTACTTAAAAAGTAATTTCAAAATCACTCCTGAAAGTATAATCTATGCTTATTTAATAATAAATGGCTTGAAATTAAATGTCTGTCAATTTGCAAAATTTTTATTTTATTTATTTATTTTTACAGTATATTAATTAAAATTATTATATAGTGTACTTTTTCACAAGAGTCTCAATTTCATTCACACAATGAAAATTTAAATTAAGCACAACAGGATTTAAAATGAATTTTGGTGTTCTTTTAACAAAGTGATAAAGGACAAAACAGAAAGAGCGATGGAGAGATGGAGAAAGAATGGTGAGTGGAATGTGAGAGAGAAAGGGAAGGGGTGATGAACAAGTTATGATGGCGGCTGCAAGGAGAGCTTGACTTTCGCAGGATATGATGTATATGTTCAGACAGGCGGTGGAGATTGCCACACTAGTCTAAATTTCAGAGGAGCCTTCCCAATGTGCCAAGGTGCCAACATAACCTCATCACATCTCTGCCTCCCTATTGTTGGCTTATGGATGTCTTATATACAGGCAGCCGCAAAGACCTCTGGGAAATTAACTTTAGATATATCCACAACAAATTCAGCACAGATGGAGCAGGAGTGTCTGGTAACCCATTTTCCTACAGTAATCTCACTCTCCTTATAGAGCAGTCGTGCCTCTAATATCCAGTCCCTGGTTGTTTCCCTACCATCTCATTAATGCTTTGATTAATTATTAATCAAATGAAGTGAGATAGAGTGAGCTCTATGAATTTTGATGTGGATTTGCTCCGGAATCGTTGGATGATTGTCAGCTGTGAAGATTTTAACGAGTTGTACACAGGATCAGGTTTCTATAAGTCTCTCATCATTGTTATAATGTGGTGTGAAGTTTATTGCCATAGGAACTGTGTTTGGTCTATAAATGAAATACTTTGCAGTTCACAGAGTAGCTGATGGTCATCTTTCTGGTCTGAAAAATGTTTCTCTTTTTCCATTGAAGTAATTCTTAGATGTCTTAGTGAAGGTTATTTATTAGGCTTTAAAGTGTTCTCTGACATATTTGTTGATCTGACACATTGCCAATTAAATAGCCAGCAATCAATTAAATATTTAAAAGAATTAGCACAAAGTGCATTTGCTAGCTCACATGCATTTAAATGTTAAAAACATAAAACATTTAAAACTTCATTCAGATTTCAGTTTTCCTAAACCATGGTTTGTTGCTTTTATTTTATTTAATCTGGTGAGTCTCCCAGCCTGACCAGCTTACAAGTACCCAAAACCTCTATATATCCATCCTAAGCAGACTGGGAGGCCTAAGACTGTTTACTGGTCTTATCTGGTTTAATCTGGTCTAGCTAGCTGGGAGGCCTAAAACAGTTTGGTGGTTTAATCTGGTGTAGTTAGTTTTCATAACTAAACCGTTAAAAAGTGCCCAAACTCATGTCAAGTCAAATCAAGTCTAGTCTGCTTAATTATCAATTCTTCCACATGCACATACAGTACATACAGAGAATTGAAATTGCGTTACTCTCAGACCCGTGGTGCATACAGATAACACTAACAGAAGAGCATAAAAATACATATAGATACAGATTAAATATAAAATACAACTATGCAAATAAGGGCATGTGCATTTTTTTAATGAATGAAAAAAAAAAACATTTAAATAAAGCAGCACAAGGCACATGATAAACCAGTGAAGTAAACAAACAGTGCATATAAGATTATTGTAGTACAAAATAGCTTGTTCAATCTGATTAAAGAGGCAAAAACCTCAGAGAGCATTTCTTTATTTAAACTGACTGAAGAGGTAGTTGAATGAGGTAGTGAGCAGACCAATGATACACAAAGTGTCTGGTGCAGGTCACACACAGTTTGCTAGTGGGATGGGGGAGTGGAAGGACCTGGGGATGTGGAAGCTGGATGGGAGGGGGTTCATAGTTCAGTGGTGCCGGGGGCAAAAGAGGGGAGGTTGGGGAAAGGTCGGGAGGGAGTTCAGCTTCCTGAAAGCCTGATGAATGAAGTTGTCCTTCAGTCTGCTGGTCCTGGCCTGGAGACTCCAAGGTCTCCCCCCTGATGGCAGCAAACTGAAGAAAATGTGTGAAGTGTGTGTGGGGGATCACCTGCAATGCAGAGGACTTTGCAGGTGAGACAGGTTCCATAAATGTCCTGGAGGTAGGGGAGAGGGAAAACAATGATTTTCTCAGCTGCTATCTCTCTGCGTGGAAGGGTCTTCTGGCAGGATGCATTGTTGTTGAATGTGTTGTTGTGTCAGTGTATTGTCAGTGTATTGTATTAAGTTGTATATGTGAGCATACCAAGACAAATTCCTATCAACTGTAATGTTGAAATGGCTAAATAAATGTTTGAACTTAAACTAGAAGATGCACATGATGGGGGCCGGGGCTCTGGCTCTTCTCAGTTTGCAGAGGAAGTACAGAAGCTGCTGTGCTTTCTTGGCAAGTGCTGCGATCTTGTCAATCAAGGTCCTCTGTGATGTGCACACCCAGGAACTTGGTGCTGCTCACTCTCTCCACAGTCACACTCTGTGCATTCTCCTGAAGTCAACAACAATCTCCTTCAACTTCTCCACATTCAGAGAGAGATTGTTGTCACTGCACCGCCCAGCTAGTCGGCTCTCCTCGCTCCTGTAGTTTGTCTCAACTCTATTGCTGATGAGACCCACTACAGTTGTGTCATCCTTAATGAAGCTGTTAGAGTTGTGTGACGGTGTGAAGTCGTGTGTCAGCAGAGTGAAGAGGAGGGGGCTCAGCACACATCCTTGGGGGGCCCCAGTGTTCAGTGTGATGGTGCTGGATGTGTTACTTCCGACCTGTACTGCCTAAGGTCTTCCAGTCAGAAAGTCCAACAGCCAGTTGCACAGCGAAGTGTTGAGCCCCAGCTGGACCAGTTTGTGAATGAGCTGTTGAGGGATGATTGTTTTGAATGCTGAACTAAAGTCTATGAGCAGCATTCTGATGTAAGAGTCTTTTTTTGTCTGTATGTGTGAGTGCTGAATGGAGGGCAGTAGCGATGGCATCATCGGTCGAGCGGTTGGACCGATATTGCAAACTGGAAGGGGTCCTGGGACAGGGGGAGGGCAGACTTGATATGATGAATGACTAGCTGTTCCAAGCACTTTATGAGAATAGGAATTGTACTGTAATATAAATTACCGTCCCATATAAATTACTATGCCATACAAATCCAGCATGAACAGGCAAGGAGGCTTACAGTGGTTTGCTGGTCTTAGCTGGTTTAATCTGGTCTATCTGGTCCAGTAAGTCTCCAAGCCTTGCCAGCTAACAAGTGCCAAAAATACATCTAAATCCAGACTGAGCAGACTGGGAGACTTGATGATTCTGGTCTAGATGGCCTCCTAGCATGGCCAGCAAAAAAAATAAAAATAAAATACCCCATTAAAATACTAAAACTGTTTTTTTTTTAGTCTTAGCTGGTTTAAGCTGGTATGGCTTTTCTCTCAGCCTGGCCAGCCTGGTCTAAACTGATTTAGCTGGTCAACCAGATTGTTACCAAACCTCAACGGCTGACAAATTCCCAAACCACTCTAAAACCAGCAACCAGCATAGACTGGGAGGCCAGTGAAGTATTTATTTATTTTTATATTTTTCATTGTGTTTATTCCTGTATTTATAAGCTGGGTTAGCATGTTTCACCTTGGTGGAATATCTGTTTTGAGTTCTCCAGCTCCTGGAAGTATTTAAGTGGGCTTTACAGCTGATGAGGCTGCATTTTACACTCCCCTGAGGCACACAAGCATGCTGGGAGTGAAATAAACACAGATGCTCACCAGGTCACTTATGGTCTCTTGAGCACTTTATTCTGATGCTCAACGCTATCTGCAAATCATAGTTACAACAACTGTCAGGGGATTCCCATCAAGGACAAGCTACTAGCTCTATTGTGCTGTGCCTTTTGCTGCACAAATTGTGAGGTCTTGTGTTAATGGAGCAGCAAGGAGAGGAACAATGTTTTACCTTGGATAAAAACTTCAGAGAATTGGTTCTGCATTTGAATGCAACTTTGCATTCAAATGCAGTGAGAAAAGTGAGAGGGGCCAAAAGAGTGCACATATACCTGTGCATACCTCCATTCAAATCTCTCTCACCCTGCATTCCTTTCAGAAGGGCTTATCCCTATGACCTAATCCCTTCAGTTTAGCCTCTGAAGTGAGAGCTTTGAAGGGTTGAAGGGTGTAGGGGACCAAACAACTTTTTATTGAAGTGTCCTTTCTGCATCATAATCCCGTGCCTACCTGGAGGCTCCATCCTCATGGAAAGAATCAGCACAAAGGATCTTGGGGGGGGGCTGAGGTTTCCATCAGTTGTTCCCTTTGAAATCCTTAAATCCGAAGGACCCTTTGTAGTGACCAGTTTTGAGCACTTCAGTTTGGAATGACTCTCCAATATGACGGCCATGATTGTTTTCACTCCAAAGTGCCCTTTGGAGGGTGATATATCCCATTTGGAAAGCACCATCAGTCTTCTACAGCTTGACTTCCTGCTCTGCCATCAATGAGGACATGTGTTGGGCCCACTCCAGAGCCAGCTGTGTAATTACAAGATGTGTTAATCAGCTGATAGGATTAGGAGTGCTTCCCTGGGCACAAAGGCTTGTCACGGTGTAAAGTTATACTTATTCTAAGGATTTTCAGATTGAACCACCCTTGGAATGTTGTATTGTCAGACAGTGGATAGAGCTGCACAACAATTGATGGACATCATATGAGTGAAGGAACTGTTCACCCCCAAAAGGGAAATCTATTTTTTTATGTTTAATTCCAACAGGTAACTTTTCCTAATTCTTAAATCTCATTTGCGGTTGTACATATAAAAATTTCCTGATAATTCAATCATAGGACATGCAGAATTGCAGCAACACATCTGAATGTGTCATTTTATGAATAAGGCAAAGCATAAATTATTTTTTTTGGCAGGATAGATTATCAGTTTTGTTGGAGTACATTTAAGATATACATTACGTTATATTAAAGAGTTCACCCCAAAAAATTAAAATTGTCATCATTTACTCACCCTCAAGTTACCACAATCCTGTACGAATTTATTTCTTCTGTTGAACATAAATAAGATATGCTGGTCCCCACTGATTTTCAAAGTATTTTGTTTCCATACTATAAAAGTCAGTGGCTACCAGCAACTGTCTGGTTAATCACATTCTTCAAAATTTCTGCTTTGTGTTCAAGAGAAGAAAAAAAATCATACAGGTTTGGGACAACACAAAGGTGAGTAAATGATGAAGGAACTTTTAGTTTAACATTTACATATATGCATTTAGCAGACACTTTTATCCAAAGATACATACAGTGCATTCAAGATATAATTTATTTTAACATAACATGTGTTCCCTGGGAATCAAACCCACAACCTTTGCACTGATAAGGCAATGCTCTACCACTGAGCCAGCCACAGTGAACTATCCCTTCAAGTTCATGCATTCTCTTAGAGTCAAACTTATGATTTTAGCATTGTTACTATACAACACATATTTATAGGGGGGGGGGGGGGGTGAAATGCTCGTTTTCACTCAATATCCTGTTAATCTTGAGTACCTATAGAGTAGTACTGCATCCTTCATAACTCCAAAAAGTCTTTAGTTTTATTATATTCATAAGAGAAAGATAGTCTGTACCGATTTTTCCCGGAAAAACACGAGCATCTGGAGGCGTGACGTGTGGGCGGAGCTAAAGAATCACAAGCGCGAGTAGGCTTTTGCGTTGAGAGCATGTGGAAGCTATGACAGCTGTGAAGGCTGAAACTGAACGAGAGCAGCAGCAGCAACGACTCGCTCCGAGCGGGGCTTGAACCCGGGTCTCCGCATGGGAGGCGGACGAACTAACAAGGAGGCAGAGATATTTTAAGCTGTTTTACTCACCGCATGCGGTTCCAACACACGATCGTGACCCTTTTTCGTTGGGACTGCATTATCCTTAAGAAATAAACGATGTGCAAATCCGGCGTCAAACTGGGCCTTGTTTGTAAAACAAGCATCTTCGAAATGCAGGGAACAAACAAAAACACTTGCACAACTCCGTTGATGCTCTGTAAAAATAAACTCCATCCACTGGTCCCTTAATGCTGTTTCTCTTTTGGTAATCTGTGCAGGGTTGTCTTGCCCTGGCAACCAAAAACACACTTCTTTTGGTGACATTTCGCGACGCTCTCGCTCTGATCAGTGAAGTCTGTTGTGCTCTCAGTGCTGTGCTCTACGGGAGCACGCGCTCTTCTAGCAGACCCATATAAGGAAATTCCGCTCCATCTAACGTCACACAGAACCATACTCGAAAAAAACTTTTTTTGGAACAAAAATACTCCTTCAAACGTACAAATTAATTTTTGAAACTTTGTCCATGTTTAGCATGGGAATCCAACTCTTTAAAGGGACACTAAGTAGGAATTACTCCCATCTAGTGGTGAAATTGTATTTTGCATTCAAACTAATTTTGCTCTCCAGCGCCTCGCTTTTTCAAATGCGCGTTGCATCTACGGTAGGCGATATGTACCAAAAAGCTTTGACAGGATGTCTTCTAATAGCACTTCGTCGAGTTTTCCTTCAGGTGAACAGGTGTGTTATTTCAAACAAACTGCAAGATGACAACTAACAAACGAATGTTACAGTATGAATTACTGACTGTGGAAAACATGAAATATTGTAATTAGTAGTTATGTCTAATTTATTCGTTATATTTTCTGAATTATATGCATTGTTAGATATAAAAAAAATATTATAATATAGATTGTAACACTGACTTACCTGTCGAGAAGAAAACTGGCCACTTCAGCGTCTCTTTTGAAATCTTTATAAAGCATTAGCTCTTTCCACCTAGAAAAAGCTTCCCCGACATTAACTCTTGTTTTCTGTAATCTACGGTCACGTTTCCTTTTACGTTCTATTTTTGACTGTTTTGGCGACGATGTTTTCTTCTCCTGTGGCGCGGCATATGTATGGTCCATAATAAGAATTCAATCCAGACTTTTAAACTTGCTGGTGCAGTTTCAAGCGCCTCTCACTGCTCTGCACCTGCGTTTCTGGCTCTGACCGAAAACGCGCTGTGGAAACGCGTTGGCTTAGTACTTTTTGTCCCTCTCTGCTATTATAGTTTTGCAAGATGGCGGAACTACATGGAAGCCTCCGTCGACCTACCCGTCCCATGTATATAAAGATAATAAATTCTTCATTTACAAGGATTAGTTTAAACATTGGCATAGGTATTTGTACACCATTGAGGGCATATTTATGAATAAAAATATTGATTTTAGATAATAAAATACCTAAAAAGTTACTTATTGTCCCTTTAACAGTGTAAAAAACTCAGTATGCATGAAATAGCATTTCACCCCCCCTTTAAGAACACACACTGTAATCAAAGCATTTTTTATTTATTTATTCTTTCATTACATTATATGAAGACTTCAGATGCAAAAGCCTCAAAGTTCCGTCTGAAAGTTACTTCTAACATCAGCATTTTTTCTCAGACTCTTATGTTTATGTTCAGTTTTTTTCACTTTAATGAATAACCTATTCATTGCCATTAAAGTGAAATTACTGAACCACAGGAGCCTGATAAAAATGCTCATTTTAGAAGAAAATTTCAGACAACACTTTAAGGGGTTTTGCATATGAACTCTTCATACAGTCCCTGACAGTCAATGAAATGCAGAGCAAGTGTTAAGGATAATAGTTGTCCTCTATGAGTGTTGTGCAGTGATAAATGCAGCATATTACCTTGCCAAAGTGCCATCTGTGGTCCATCTCACATAAAATCTCTCCAATGCACGTGCAAAGATATTTGAAATGTAAATTTCTTCTGATGAGTCTGCTTGATTTAAGATCTGCTGCATGTCTTCACAGTAGACCATCACAGACTCCTATATATCTTAATCAAAGGCAAGGTCACTGAATTATTACAGAGTGTGATACTACATATTTGTCTGAAAATTAGACTTAATCCGCATTTAAAAATGTGTGAATGTCATTGCATTATATAAGATGTATGACTTAGGTTCTAAAAGTGTGAAAACATTTGGGGTCATAGTGTGTCTGGAAGTTTGAGTAAAGCCTGGTACAAGGGCCAAATCTTTGTACAGTATGAGTGAATACCAATGTGTGTCTAGTAGGGTCAAACGTTAATGGGGGCTTGGGGCACAAAATTCCACCAAAATGAACAAAAATGCCTCCTTATATCAAGATAAGGGGCAAAATAATAAGTAAGAGATTAATGTTGCAGTGTTTCTATTAGTTTTTGTGAGAATGCCTAACTCATGCTAAACTGAAGTCATAGAACACTTCAGGGATGTGGAAAATTTACTTTTTTCTGTATCTAATAAATTCACAGTGTGAAATAAATTTTTTCATCCTACTAAAGATCCTAAATTTAATTCTTGATTTTTTAATGCAAAAGAAAAACAAACAAATTGATGAATCATTCCTGAGTTCCTGTTTTATATATAAAGGTATTTATATATGCCTTCATAAACACAAGATGTGGGCAAGGTCTCGGGACCTTTTTTTAAAAAAAGTTAAACTTATATTTAGTGGATTTGGACAAAGAAAACCAATGGAAAAGGAGCACATTGGAATGGGAAAAAAATGTCCTTACACAGTGTGTAGATAAACATAAATGTATGATGCGGCTTTTGTTTCACCTTTGCAGTGTCAAAATAGCTTTTGTCGATGCTGCTCAAATTTGATTGGTAGCAGCCTATAGTATTGTGGTTGAATTAATCAGTTAAATTTAAGTATTTAATATTAAAGACAATATTAAGGTAATTCCAGACATTGCCATTATGGTAATAAAATCACTTCCAGGGGGTAAATACTGTATTGCCCTTTAATGGAAATGTACATTTCTGACCCTAGTGTGCAGGTTGTTATTATTGATGTGTCATATGTGATCAGACGCAGTATGTGTGCTGGATTGTGACTTGTTTTGGCTGAAGGTGGGGTACGAGCCAGGATCTAGTGAAGGGCACGGTCCTGTGCGTGTGCCCGAGGCAGAGATCTCGCCTGGGTTTGAATAGGTCTCCTGAGCTGCCCACTGGGCTCCAGGCCAGCCAGAGCCACTGTCTAATAGAGATTAATGGGAGTCCTGGATCTGTTTGGACGCTGGACTCCTTGAGCATGAAATACAGTCTCACAGGGTTGGCTGGAGTGTTGATTTATGTCGTCTAGATCCCAAACGTCAGCGTCTGTGGGGGGTTTTATCTCCGTTCCGTTAGTGTTTTACCTCCTCTCTCACCCACATAAAACAAACGCATAGCCATCTATATTGCCAAACAAGCGCACACCGTCATGTACACGCGCTCACGATGTCCAATATTAGATCTATTAGATATCGAGGCTGTGAGAGGAATGCATACTAAAAAGCATGTCCTTGGCCCAGAGGGGAATGATTCTTCGCCTTGCCGGTATGTGTGTGTGTGTGTGTGTGTGTGAACTTCAGAAAAGCAGCTGTAAGGTTTGCTATGAATTTAATGTGTTTTGTTAGCTGCTTTAGCTTACGTTCTCTTAAAATATGCAATGGAATATCTTCATATTCCTACTTGAATCTTGTATACATAATTAAATGTATTATAAAGGTTTGCTTAATGGAGTACAAAATCATTTATATTGTATAATTTATATTTATATAATTAAATAATTGATAACGCCTGAATGACTGTACAGTATCACACTTATTACATGGCTACCTTCTTAATAAATAAATAATTAAATAGACATGAAATATTGATTTGAAATTATTTTAATTAGAAAGTGGCATGACATGAGAGGTATACAGTAAAGCTAGCACACATACAGTATGGAAGAAATTATTTGCTAGAGGCAACAGTATATTAGTGTTGTGGCTAGTTGAGTTTAGAAATGTTTCAGTTAACCAATCAGAATGAAGTATTCCAGAGTACAGACTGCAATGCTAGTCCATGTAACATCAGAGGGTCAGTTGGAATTTTTTGAAGCATCGAAAATACATTTTGGTCAAAAAAAAAAAAAAAAAAATGACTTCACTGCAGTGTAGTGATGTTCTTCTTGAACCAGTTCACCAAATCTAACTGAATCGTTTGAAACAATTTGCTTCTCCAATAAGCATTAATCCACAAATGACTTAAGATGTTAACCTTTTTAATGTGGATGAACTCCCTCTGAGTCAAAATAAACCAATATCTCAGAGTAATTAATTTACTCATCATCAGCTCCACAAAGTCCTCAAATGTCATGACTTTCACTTTCACTTTCACTTACTCAAACAGTACACTGACTGAACTGGTGTGAAGAGAGAACTGAAGATAAACGCCGAGCCGAGCCAGATAACGAACGAAAGATTGACTCTTTTTTGAGTCAAGAACCGTTTCTGTCAGACGCATCCGATTCGAGAACCGAGGAGCTGATGATACTGCACATGTGTGATTCAGCGTGAAGCAGAACGACACACAGAGCATCTGAACCGAACTGATTCTTTTGGTGATTGATTCTGAACTGATTCTGTGCTAATGTTATGAGCGCGGGTAAACCGAAAGCTTGAATCAAGGGCAATCATCGCAGATGACGCCATTACGTCGAGCGCAAAAGAACCGGTGAATCGTTTTTTTCAACCGGTTAATGAATCGAACTGTCTGAAAGAACTAGGCTACTGGTGATCCGAAAACCGATGCAACGTTTCTTGACTATGGACAGTAGACCATACACACAGTTTCAATGTAGGGACTGAGAGCTCTCGGACTAAATCTAAAATATCTTAAACTGTGTTCCGAAGATGAACGGAGGTCTCACGGGTTTGAAACAACATGAGAGTGAGTCATTAATGACTTTTTTTTTTTTTTTTTTGAGTGAACTTTAATGACTTAACTTACGGTGTAAACCATGAATAATTTCCTGAAATGCATTAAGACTCTTTCATCTTTCTCCCTGAATTCTAATGTCTCTTTCCAGGTTTGTTTTCACACATGTAATTATTATGAAATATAGACATATATTACTATAATGATATTTAACACATCCATAATATTGCTTCAGAATTTGTGCAAAGTGTCATGGGCAAAGGTGGATATAAACAAGGTAGCAAGGCAAACAGGACAGGAACTGAAAGGGACAGAAGTGAACAGGTAAACAAAAGGAACAGAAACATTATCATTATTATTAAAATATTATTATTATCCAACAACTTGGATCATAGATGGATATTTATTAATTTTGAAATGTGCACTTTTAATCTATTAATTTTGAAATATGCACATGCTTTGCAATGCAAATTAGCCTTTACTTAACAGCATTTACTATTCATTGGTCTACAGCATTTTTTAACATTACTTAATGCTAATCTCATCATTTACTATTGCATTAAGGTCAACTATGTATCAATTTCCATTAGTTCATGGTCTAAACTAAAATTAACATTCATAGTAAATAACATTAACAAAGTTTATATATATATATATATATATATATATATATATATATATATATATATATATATATATATATATATATATATATATATATATAATCACTGATTAATGTATAATGCAACAATCTCATCGGTTAGGCAATGGCAAACAGAAGCAATACATGATGCAACATGCAGATAATCCCATCTACATATTATAAATGGTATAATATTATGATAAAGAATATCATTGTAATGTGTAATTTATACAAGTGTTAAGAATGTCATTAGAATGCAGTCCACAAAAATGCAAGATAAAGGAATATTACCTAATATATTGCTGAACGTATTAGTTCAGCAAACAGTGCATTGTCATTGATGGCACATGTGAAATGTTTCTCTCTCAGTCTAGAGTCCGAGTGTGTGTGTGTCCTGATGAGCAGGTGTCTCTCAGGACAGCTCAGTAACGTGAGCGGTTACGCAGCAGTGTGTCAGCAGATTGGATTAGCTGCTCCAGACCCCGAGGGCACTGCGGGCCGCTCACTCCACACACCCACACATGCACCCGCTGACACCTCTCTGCTTTTGTCCACTGCTAGACTTCCTTTGTTCCTCACATGCATTGTCCCTTCTTTGTGCTGCCCACTTCTTATCTCCTCCTGTTTCTCGTTCCCTCTTGTGCTCCCTGTTTTATCTCAGTCTGTCCTTCTAAACTTTTCATTTTTTTTGTTGACAGTTTCTTTATTTCCTTTTTTCACTCTCTCCCCGTCTTGTTTTTCCTCTACTTCACACACTCGTCTCTTTTCACTCCACTTTTTTTCCATTTCTCCATATGCTGCCGACACAGTAAGAAGCATCTCAGACCTGCCAGGTTGGGGTTTCCATGGTGACGGGCCTACTGAGGTGGCGGCAAAGGCGCTATGATGGCCCACACTATTTCTAATTGCAGATTCCCCTGTTACAGCTGAAGGGAGATAACTGTATGCACCCATATTTCATAGACTTCGTTAAAAGAGGATTGGACAGTTCTTTTGCATAATATGAGTACATTTGCATGAGCTTCAAGGGTCAGATAGAGTTCCTGTCAGTTTGTTAATGTGTATTTCCTTCTGTTCTCTATTATACCTCTTTCAATATACGCGCTCACTGAGCTGCAGGTGGAGACAACATGACACTGTGTTTGGAGAACTTTTAACTTCCCTAATGTGATATATGTTGCAGTGGAACACAATATTCAGTAGGAAATTGATTGATTTATTGATTTTACCTACTTGATTTTACTTACATTCCCCAATTGCAAAGTCTAGGTTAAAGAATCAATGACATACAGAGTGTTTACGATAAAGAAAATGAGAAAATGTATACCATTTTCGAGAAAGATTTATATTTTACGAAGCTGTGGTGTAACCAATCAAGTAAAAATAAATAATATTTTTTCCTTACAAGTTGAATACATGTATTTCATAATCTTAATATATATTTTTTTTTTTACAAATAATTGTATAATAGTTAATAGTATAATATATATATATATATATATTAGTGCTGTCAAAATTAGCGCGTTAACGCATTCGATTAATTTGAAATATTTAACGCGTTAAAAAAAAAATAACGCAATTAACGCGGTTGCAGTTTTTTTTATTTCCAGTTGTGGCCTATGTGTGTTCAACGTGCAAAGAAATATGGATAAGACCAAGGAAGGACTTTTAGACGGAAAGTTTCAGTATAAAACTCTGCCGGATTACTCTTCAGTCTGCCACAAGAAACAGCAACATTAAAATCATGAACTCAAATGTCATTGTTTAAAAAAAAAAAAAAAACAATGACTGTAACAGTGCGTAAATCAGACCTTTCTGTAACGCTAACGTTAATAAGCTTAAACGAAAATGACGAAATAATTGTGTAGCGGAGTATTTTTTGTACACAGTGCCGCGAACTGTCAATCACCCCTGTACGCGTGCATCACTGTCCTCCTCGCAGCTGCAGCAACTTGCGCTCTCTCTCTTCATCAAGCTTTAAAACAAAAAGGGGACAAAAAGATCATATTGTCTTTGTGCATAGGCTATAGATTAATTAGATAAATGAATATCTAAATTTGTGGCTTGTCGTCTAAGGTATTTTTTTAGAACTTAGAAAAAAGATGCTGCAGCCAATGAGCAGCCAGCGGGGGCTGTAGGACGACTCAACCTCCGCAGACAGTTTTTAATGTTTATCAGACAATAAATACTCAAGATTTTGCTTTAGTATAACTCACAACGAGTTTCACACACCTTCTTCGGCCACGTTGAGTTGTTGACACTTAACAGTGGGAAAAGCGACACATGCGCTATTCACTTGTGTAACTTAAGGGTGAATGGGTAGTTTCTGCTCTGGGTGGGATGAATTAGGAAGCTTGCATTGTGAAAGGCGCTCTGAAAATCGGCAGTGCAGGCAGTGGCGGCTCCAGACAATTTTGATTGGGGGGGCAATGGGGGGGTCCTGGTCTTTTCAAGGGGGGTCTCATGAAAACCAACAAAAAATACAGTGGACACGGCTAATAACTGCATATTTCTGCTACTAAACTACAAAAACACCTTTGCAATGTAAACAAATGACAGGCTACATTTGTTATTCATATCCTTCACACTGCACTTTCATGTCAGGTATATTATGCATTTTTATTGACATTGATATTTTTACATTTATTTCCAGATAGATATTATTGAGTTTACAGGCTAAAGTGGTCTTGCTGTTGTAAACACTGTTGCTATTGTAGAAAAAATATTTGCATCACATTTAAAATCTGAATTGTTTTTATTTTTATAATGATAATTCAGAGAATGAGAAAATCTGAATAAGCCTTACCAGTGTTGTGATAATTATTTTTACGAGTTAAAAATAAATAAGTACTGTAATATAATAAAAGTTTATTCAAATAACATAAAAAAGACCAGACCCCTCGATGCCTGTGAAACTTTTCTCCCTCAAACAGCACGCTAGTGTTACTTCTACACTACAGGCTACACACAGCAATATAAACAACGTATCTGCATGTTCTCACATCGTTCTTGTAAAATAATAATAAGTAAATAAACATCAAAATCACTTCGCTGAGAATGAAACACCACTTACCAGCTGCCACGATGTTGAAATATCCTCTAGCAATTAAAAAATGCGCGTGCAGCGTGAGGAATCTTCCCGGTTGGATGAGGTCATAGTCAGGTGAACGGTCATCATGTTAGTCATTTTATTTACGGCTAAATTATTATTAATAAATTGTACTAATATTATGATTGGGCGTGGGCAGGCATTCACAAAAGTGTATGTTATTACAAAAAAAATTGAGGAAATTTTGCTTTGACAAAAGGGCACTTAAGGGGCAAAGGAGCAGGTGCTCAAGTGAACCGGTTCTTTCGGACAATTCGATCAAATAAACCAGCTGAAAAAAAAAATGGTTCACCGGTTCTTTTGCGCTCGATGTAATGCCGTCATTGGCGATGATTGCCCTTCATTCAAGCCTTTGGTTTACCCGCACTTATAACATTAGCACAGAATCAGTTCAGAATCAATCACCAAAAGAATCAGTTCGGTTCAGATGCGCTCTGTGTCAGTCTGCTTCACGCTGAATCACGCATGCGCAGTTATCATCAGCTCATCTGTTCTCGAATCGGACGCGTCCGACAGAAACGGTTCTCGGTTCAGTGTATGAATAAATGTCGAAATAATTATTATTTATTATTGTTCTGCGTCGTTTGAAGAGAAACATTTTTGGATCTTTATCCCGAATATATATATTTTTTAATCAGGAAGAGGCTGGGGGGTCAAATGGGGGGTCAAGGCATTTTTTGGCAGGGTCTTGAGACCCCCCAAGACCCCCCCTGGCGCCGCCGGTGAGTGCAGGTAAAAGATTAAAACCTCTATTAAAACAGATGTCCAAATGAGCTTACCGGTACGCTACAAGCACGTTCTGGGCGCACGGAGAGGTGGCGGTACGCTCAAGAGCTATATTTGGAAGTGGTGGTACTGAGTACTGGTGCATACCGGCCCACTTAAAGCAATGGCAATGACTATACTTTGGAATTTTTTTGCAGTCCACTTAGAATTCAACATGGAAATCATTTTTGTTTTTTATTGGCATTGATTGTTTTGAAATTCAAATGGTACTTACATGCCTGTGTTTTTATTTCTGTAATAAATATGGCTTTCAAGCCAACAATTAATTTGGAGGATATTGATGGTTTATTGCAGGTATGTTGTTTACATGAGAAAATCTGTGTTACAAGTTAAACAAAAATTCCAATAAACAATCATATTTTGAATTTAAATAGTTTCTTTGTCTTGAGTTTACATTAATTATTTACATTTTACATTTACATATCCAAAAATTTTCAGTCTTTTAATTGCGATTAATTTTTAAAAATTGTGCTATTAATTAGTTAATTTTTTTTAATCGATTGACAGCACTAATATATATATATATATATATATATATATATAATTATATTTTTATATTTTTATATAATAATGTAGACTAAGTGAAAATTATATACATATTTAATAATAATAATAATAATAATAATAATAATTATTATTATTATTATTATTATTTTAATAGTAATAATAATATTATTTAAATTAGTACAGAGATCATACCAAACTATAAAGTACAAATATATATATTTTTTAAATATCAGTGTGATTTCTGATTATGCCAAAACCATATATAAATTAAACTGAAACTGATTAGCATTTGTAATGTGTTTCTTTATAATTTAAAACTATTGCATCATTTCACTGGTAAACTGTCAATCTTTTAACTGGTCACTAGATCAATGCTCTTCCAAAAAGCATATTTTTCTACTAAAATAATTACACTTTCTTAAGAAAATAAAGTGTTTATATATTGAAAAAGTTATTTCATTAGCTCTAAATATGCATGCTATTGTGCTATGGACACTTAAAGATGCACATCTGCTTAACACCTCAATTTCCACACCTGTTCCAGAGTTTATGCGTAACTGAAGTTGAAAGTCATTTGCACGTGTCTCATCCGGACCAGTGAGGCGTTCATGAGCGTGTGGTAGTGGGTGGTCTCCAAACCCCTTACATGCACACGCGCGGACTCCGACAAGAATGATACCAGTCGTATCATATCCCTGCACTGTCTTGTGCCTCCCTTGAAGGGAAACAGCAGCAGTGTCAGGGGAGAGACAGGTGTTCCAGCATGCCAATGTGTCATTCCTGACACATCCCACACAGCATCGCAGCTGATGGGGAAGAGCAAGCTGACAACCCTCTGGCGAGTGTATGCATGTGTGTGTGTGCATGCTTGTGAAAGAGTGAGAGCTTGTACCCAACATCCTTGGTCATCTAGTGCAACATCCAAGAGAAGACATCTCTAGTGGTACATGTAAAAGGCTACTGGTGCTTGCTTTAGAGGTGTTACTCAGTGACACGGCTTGCAAATGTCTTACACAGTCTGCTTCAGTAGATGCATGACAAAACATGCCTGCTGTACAAGCAAAAGAGCCAGAGAGCAGAGATTTCTCTCGTTGTCGTTTTCAGGGGGATTTGTCTTTGCTGTGCAGTGGCATTTTACTGAGTAAATATAAACCAGAGGGTCTGGTTTTTATGATGTATGATGTATGAGGGTCTATTCTCGGACTAAAAGTTCAAACTGAATTACACATTTGTGAAGACTTACAGCAATCCTATATATATATATATATATATATATATATATATATATATATATATATATATATATATATATATATATACTTTCGTTCAGCAAGGACACATTCAATTGATCAAAAAAAGACAGTACAGACATTTATAATGTTATAGAAGATTTCTATTTGAAATGAATGCTTTCCAGTCATCAAATACTACTGAAAAAAAAGTATCAGTTTCCACAAATACTTCAACACTTATAATGATAGAAAATATTTCTTGAGCAGCAAAATCAGCATATTAGAATGATTTCTGAAAGATCATGTGACATTAAAGACTGGAGTAATGATGCTGAAAATTAAAATTTGCATCAATGTAATAAATTCCAATTCAAAATATATTCAAGTAGAAAACAGTTATTTTGAATCATAATAATATTGCTTAAATTGACTAAATCTTTCCAACTCCAAACCTTTAAATGGAAGTGTATATTATATCAAATGTTGTGTATAGAACTATAATTATTATTTTTTTTTTACAGTTACATTTTAACTCATATTTTCTAATCAACCTACTACTTGTCTGCTTATTCCTATTCCATCGCCATTTCTCACTCACATCAACACATCCCTCCACATTGGAGTTATTCCCACAGCATTAAGACAGGCTCATTAAGACAGAACTATAGACCAGTTTCCCTTCTTAGTTTCACTGCAAAAACACTTGTATGAGCTGTGTTCAACAAAGTCTCTGCATTTCTCACACAGAAATGTCTTTGTGTGTATGGGTTACTTGTATTGTTACCGACATCTGGTAAAAATTTCATGCCAACAGCACCTTTAGAAATATATTTATTGAGAAAAATGGTGAAGGGTTCAATACTTATTGTACCCACTGCATCTTCCTGGATCTGTCCGCTGATTTTGACATGGTTAACCACCAGGTCCTCCTGTCAACTTTACTGGCAAAGGGCATCTCAGGAACCGCACTCCAGTGTTTTGAGTCTTACCTCTCAGATAGGTCCTTCAAGGTATCTTGGAGAGGTGAGGTGTCCAAGTCACAACATCTAACTACTGGGATGCCTCAGGGCTCAGTTCTTGGACCACTTTTTTTCCTCCGTCTGCATGGCATCATTAGGTTCTGTCATTCAGAAACATGCGTTTCATATCACTGCTATGATAATGAAACTCTACCTCTCTTTCCATCCTGAAGATCTGATGATAGCTACTCATATCTCAGCTTGTCTAACAGACGTTTCTGGCTGGATAAAGGACCATCACCTTCAACTCAATCTTGCCAAGACAGAACTGCTTGTGGTTCCATCAGACCCTTAGTTTCATCACAATTTTACCATTCAGTTAGGCACATCAACCAAAACACCTTCAAAAACAGCCAGAAACCTTGGAGTTATGATTGATGATCAGCTGACTTTCTCAGACTACATTGCTAAAACTGCCCGGTCCTGCAGGTTTGCTTTATTCAGCATCACCCTTTTAGACTTGCACTTTTTTCATTTAGGCCACTGCATGTTTCCTTTAAAAACAACAACAACAACAACAAAAACACTTTTATATTATATCTATTTGTTTACTTTTTATTTATTATACAATAAACAAAAGTATACAAGCTCTAATCTTTTTCTATTATGTTTTCTTTTTATTTGTCATATAATTTTATCAATAAATAAAAAATGCTAGGTGTACTGCATTAAGCTAACTGAGACTTGTAATACAACTTGCAAATAATGACTTTATTCAACAATTTGTCTCCTGTTTCTCTCCACATCATCGTAGCACCATTTTGGAGAACATTTTGGAGACAAATTGTTGAATAAAGTTATTATTTTTGTTTTCTTTGTGTACAAAAAGTATTCTCGTCGCTTCATAAAATTCAGATTGAATCACTGATGGTAGATGAACTATTCTGATGAAAATGCATTTCTGGACTTTGACAGTGTAGTTTACTTGGCAGTGAATGGGACAGTCACAAGGCTCCCGGTTTTCATCCAAAATATCTTAAATTGTGTTCCGAAGATGCATGATGGGGATAATTGATTAATGACAACATTTTCCTTTTGGGGTGGAGTATACCTTTAAATTATTATTATTATTATACCATTTAAAATTATACTTTTAAAGGGGTCATATGATGCAATTTACATTATTCCTTTCTCTTTGCAGTGTTACAAGCTCTTGGTGCATAAAGATCTGTAAGGACTCAAATCCGAGATATTCTTTATAAAAGTTAAGAGTCAACCACACACCACGAAAATGGCTCAGTCTAACATGCCCCTACATGTCTACATCACGATGTGGAAAGATTTGCATAACACCACCCAAATGTTTGTGCAAAGAAAGAAGGCGTAGAGAGAGAGAGAGAGACGCTGTGTTTCGTTGTGAAAGCAAAATTACTTTGTTTGGTCTTCCAAAAGAGGACTAGAAATGAGTGGTAAAGTTGTATTTACAACACTGTTCCAGAACAGTTCAGTCCAAATATTTCTGATGTGTGCTGCGCATTTTATAGGACGAGGACTGTTTCCTGAACCAGGAGCCTACAATGCGTCTGTAATCAAAGGCTATTTCTATAATGTTAGGCAATTCCAACTTCGCAAGGACAGTCTGGCGCTTCTAACTCACAGCATGTAAATAATGTTACATTTTTCTTATTTCAATAATTTGCCAATGATGATTCAATCGTGAGTTTTGAACAGTGTAGAGTAGGCTTGTTGTTTTTCCAATCACAAATGGTGACATGGTTTTATGTTTATGCAGCCTAATACGAAACATGTAAAAATACAAGTATACAAGTATAAGTCATTATAATTGGGGTTTTATTGTTTTTTTCTAGTGATGTCTGGATCGCAAACAATCGTTCTATTTAACCAGATCTTTTCTGTGAACCGGTCAAACCAGTTCACCCATTCAAACTGAATTGTTTGAACGCTCCAGTATGCACTAATTCATAAATCACTTAAGTTATTTGGTTTATAAATGTGCCAGACACTCCCTCTGTCCCGAAATAAACCAACAACCTGAGTTATTCAGTTGCTCCTAACGGAACTACTAAAGAAAAGAGATGATGGGATCTGCATGAGCAGAGCAGCTGGACTGAGTCTTGTCCTGCTGGGACAGTTTGTTAAGGGGCATAACATTTACAGTACATCACACACTTGAGGCATTCGGCAAATCACAACACACTGGATAGCTGGCCAATCAGAGCACACCTCGCTTTTTCAGAATGATGAGCTCGACACGTTTCACAAAGGCGTGGCATAGAGGAGAAACAATAATGTACGTTATATGGAAAATAATTTGTTTTTTTAACCTTAAAGGTACAGTTTGTAGGACCTTCCATGAGAGGGTGCACTACCAAAACAATAACACTCGCATGGTTTCATGACACTAAGGAGGAGCGTGGAGTGATGGGATTTGTGGTCTTCTACCCAACCGCAACCATCAGATGGAACGATAAATCATGGATTTAATGGATGAGGTAGAAGAGGAGAAGTTTTGTAAATGTGGTGTTTGATGTCATAATTTTCAAACGCGAGTTCAACAATTTGCATGAGTAGATTACATACAAAGTCAATGCAAAGACGTGTTCAGACCATGAATCAAACGCTCCTTGGTCTAGAGACGCGATGCCCTGCATTTGGCCTGTATGCCCCATAATATTAATCTTGTTGATCGTTATATCATATGTTTTCTGTAAAGATACAAAAGATAAAAACAACTCACCTGTCGATTAAAACACAAGCGAGATCGGCATCTCTTTCTACGTTTATGGGAGCTGTCCTTGTCGACAGAACCACCGGCAGATGGTAAACAGTAATTATGTTCCATAAATAAGTAACACAATCCACCATAAAACGTGCAAGAAGAAGTAAATAAGGAACTGCTTGAAGCAAGCTAGTGTTTTGCTGGATGCTAGACACTACTTCCGCATTTGTCCACGACACTTTTGTCATGTGGTTTCTACGTCAGTAAAGGCGGTAACAAAGAGTAACTAACATCATTGACAGGCGACTGCACTGCCCCGTGTCACTGTTTAGAATGGTAATTTTCTCATGATTTACAAGTAGTTGAAAACATCAGACATAATGTTAGTAATCAGCTGGACAAAATATATTAGACTGGCCTAGTGGTTTTTGGATATTGTACTGCAAATATCTTACAAATTGTACTTTTAAACCACATAAACACATTGCATTACACCAAATACACAAAATAATGTTCTTCTTAGCAACATCATATGACCCCTTTAAATGTATTTTTTTTTTATGTCTAAAATGCTTGTTAATAATAAATGTAAATTTTTTATAATAATACGTGTCAGTGAATTAACAATGTTTATTTCAGTTTCTGTGAAAACATATGAACATTTACATATGAAAAGCTACAAGGCATAATGAATTTGCTAAACCACAGGTTGCACACTCAGAACACACAATGCGATAGCATCTTAGTTGTTGTAAATCTTTGTATTTGTCTCAGTATTTTGACAATTCAACCTGAAAAACTGCTAATACATGCATTTGTTCAGACCCTCCTATTAGTGATGAAGGATGTGACAGGACTAGAACACAACTTTTCTAATATATGGGAACCCTTCAAAAAGGCACACGCGCTGTTGATTCCTCATGCTGCTGTTTGCCTCTCTCTCTTTTGGCATTTACGTCGCAAGGTGTGAAGCATTAACAGGCTGTCAGACATGGAGGTACAGCTAGAGGATTCGGGTGAGGGAGGGGGCTGTATTACATTACATTCAATGACATTATCAGAAGGTTTTTTTTTTTTTGTAGCACAACATTTTTTCCTGTTTGCTTTTAATGAAAAGAACTGAAGCCCTACAAAAATATTATGTTATATTATATTATATTATATTCAGTGTATATACCAGGGTTCAGGCCCTTTACAAAAATGTTCTTATTTTGTCAATAGCTTGAACATTACAAAAGTTATGGCTATCTGAAGTTGCCTGATAGCTATGGTGTAAGACGGGTTTCACTTCTACTTAGCAATCGTTATCTGTCAGGACCACTATACTGTATCATTACACAAACAGTCTTAACGTTACCCTGAAGAGGACAGTTTTCCATTGTTTATCATAATGGCCATAGTCTCTGAAATTCTGATCACCCTTTGTATGTTTAGATAGTTATAGTATAGTTTACCTGGTAGTTTACATTTATTAAAGCGAGTGCAGCGCACCTGTGCATATAACAGACTGTCATTGGAGTCCTCCTCTTTGGTAATGTCCTCAGAAGATGATTTTTCACACACAGAATTGTCTGACACCACCAAGATTGAGCAGAGTGCAACAGACAATGAGCAAGCTGCTAAGTGAGCAGCTTCAGACTGCATTGTTTTCTTGCTCTCTGCCATCTCACCATATTAATACATAAATAAATAAAACTTTGTGTGCCGTAGTTTACACAGGACTTACGAAAAAATGTGCTTGGTACACCATTATTATATATGTTACGTGGTTTATTTCGATAGGTTAACTGTTTTTGTGGTGTTAAGAGAACGCACCTCCTCAGTATGTCTTTTCTGCTTGCTGCAATAAATCGTTTTTTTTCTGCACTAAACAAGTTCATTTTGCCAAAATATTTTCAGAGATGATAGACAAGCTATAGAATAATAATTGAATGAAACCCTAATTTTGACAAAAAATTTACACTCAACCTATTTTTCGAATTTACTGAAAACGTCCCAGCGCGACATCCGTTGGGTTTTCCCAGATCACATCACATATTATATCTATCAATCAGTCAATCCAGGAACACGTATCTCAAACAAATAAATAAATATATTATAATCACAGTTATATGTGAAGGCTTTTTTGTAAAACGAACAACATCAAACAACAAACTTTAAAGGGGTAATATGATGCGATTCCAATTATTACTTTTCTCTTTTTTGGAGTTTTACAAGCAGTGGTGTATAAAGTACCTGAAAGTCATACTCAAGTAAAAGTACAGATCTCTTACCAGAAAATCACTTTGGTAGAAGTTGAAGTCACCATTTAGAATATTACTTGAGTAAAAGTCTTAAAGTATGTGATATTGATTGTACTCTAGTCCAAAAAGTATATATTTTTTATCTTAAATGTACTTAAGTAGTGAACGCAAAAGTACAAGTAAATGCAAAATGGAAAAGAAACATATATATATATATATATATATATGATACACAGCTTGAGTAGCAAGATTGTGCTCAGTTTTAACAATTTCTTCCATTTTGTATTTTTGGGTAAGAATAAGAAGCACTTGTTCCAGTACTTAGTGTCTTTCATTCCAACATAAGAAAACATTTCTGGAATCTATATATATAAAATAGAATGTACCAGTTTATGAAACTCAGAGGGGACATGGATTAATTTAAACTGCAGATACAGTTGTATAAAAAGGCCTAATCTTTTGTTTTTAACATAAAAGGTTAAATACTGACATTTGAAATAAATTAAAACAGGGGGGGGGGGGGGGGTCAAAATGTGAAATTAAAACCGCTAGTAGGTGGCAGCAAGTGAATGTTAATGAATGAGTCATTTAGGCTACGTTCACACTGCAGGGCTTAATGCTCAATTCCCATTTTTTTGAAAATAATTCAATTTTTTTGCATGGCCGTTCACATTTCCAATTAAATGCAACCTTTTGTGATCTCCTGTGTGAACGTGAAATGACCCAGAAGTGACCCGCATGCGCAGAAGAGTACTCAGTGGTGAACGACGTCACTCGTTGTTTGCGGAAGTAGCTAACGTTAAACATGGATTTTTGTATTTGGCTCGGAGGCTTTTTATTTTTCGCTGGCATTGGAGCCAGGATCGTCTGTAACCACGCTCTGCCATTTCGCTGGAAATGTTTTCGTAAACCGCCCGGTTCCGATAAGAGCCCTCAAATTTGGCCTGGACGTTCTAGCTTACTGCTCTGCACTTTGCTTCTTATTTCTGTACTTTTCTCTGATTTTTCTAAGATTTTTACTTCAGCAGATCAGCACAGTGCTCAGACAACAGATTTTTGGCACAAACGCTAAAACTAAAAACACTGGGCCTGGAATAATACTATACCATAGCTTCCTCTACCCCAGATTCGACTATGACAAGGCTGGTAAATACTGGTATTCTACCACCCCCTATACATCTGGAGAACAGATTTGAAGCATTAATAAATGTGGGTGAGGAATCCCCAAATGTATTTAAACATGGATCTGATCAGCCAGCAGCTAACACCGCTACTAACAGGCGCTCAAGGACGAGCAGACAGCGGCATTCAGCTCAGAGCACAGCCGAGCCCAGGACTCTGATAGTGGGTGACTCTGTTATCAGAAACATCCGTAGCAGGACTACAACAACATGCTGCCTTCCTCTTCCTAATGTCTCTGATGTGAACAAGGAACTTCAGAACATTCTGATGAAGAACAAGACTGCAAATCGAATCATCATCCACGTGGGGAAGAATGATATTCGGAAAGAGCAGTCAGAACTCCTAAAGAAGGACTTCAGTGAACTCTTTGAAACAAGACTTCAAAGACTCAAAGTTCAGTCGTTCATCAGTGGACCACTCCCAGCAAGGGGAACAAATATGTTTTCACGGTTGCTTGGGCTGAACACATGGCTACAAAGATCTTGTAATATAAAAGGAGTAAATTTCATCGACAAATTCAATCTTTTCTGGGGCCATAGACAATGGTTTAAACCGGATGGCCTCCACCCAAACAAACTTGGTGCAAGAGTGTTTAAGGACAATATCTTCTTCTCCCTTCGTCATCCTTCAGCAGAGTGTGTCAATCCATTCAGCACACACACACCGGGTCCAAGTCATCATGTGGTTGACATATCCCACAAGGACACTGATAACACCAGGCAGCCAAAACAAGCACTGCTGATAGACACTATCCCTGCTGAGCCCTGCCAACAGAGCTCCTCACAGACTGACTGTGATGTATCAAAACAGCTACAAGATTCACCACACAAGTACGACTTTCTGGAAAACAGCCAGGGAAGCCAGGACAACACATCACAGCCACCAGAAACACCAGAGACACAGCCCATCTCACCAGACACATTATCCCTCTCTCCAGCATCTCCACTTCTGTACTTCTCACAGAAAATGCAGGAATTGGTGTATGTTGGGACTAAACTCTCCCACTCATTCGCTGCTAGCCCGCAGATATCAACTAAAAAAACGGCGGGCCCCCCAACCACCAAAGCCTGTGGGCCCTGTTCCTATGAGAGCTCTCCGACCGCTTCCACAACGCCAGGGCCCAAACCCTCTATCTGCTGAAGGTGAACCAAAAACAACTGATAGCAGCTCTCAGTGATATGTGTCGGGTCCCCGCTATAATAGCAGCAACATTCACAAATGCCTACTGAACAAGCGGGAACCCAGTGTGCCTGTAGCTTTCTCTATTTCAGTTTTATCACGTGATAGAAAGCCTAAGGCCTTCTCAAGCCGAAGGGCAAACTCATCTAATCTGCGGCCTATTATGCATCAAACTAAGATTGATGTAAAGACACAAAGCACTGCCATCAAGTTAGCACTTTTAAACATTCGCTCACTAAAAAATAAATAATTTCTAATCAATGACTTTATAACCACAAACAATCTGGATTTTATGTTTCTAAATGAAACATGGCTAGAAGACAGCTGCAGTGCAAAAATCCTAAATGAAGCAGCCCCTCCTAACTTCACTTACATGAGTGTTTGCAGGACTGTTAGGAGAGGTGGGGGTGTAGCTGCTCTATTTAAAGATGTCTATCAATGCAAGCAAGTGTCATTTGGTCAGCACTTGTCTTTCGAATATCTAGGAATTGTGCTGAAAAGTGCTCCACACATTCTGTTTATTATTATTTACAGGCCTCCAAAATACTCTCCAGCCTTTGTTGAAGAGGTCACAGAAAGGTTATCAATAATTTCCTCAGAGTTTGACTGTTTTGCAACTGCAGGGGATTTTAATATTCACATAGATAATGCAGAAAACAAAACTACAAAAGAAATGATAACGGTTCTAAACACCTTTGAACTGATTCAGCATGTGCATGGACCCACACACAAAGGTTGACGCACTCTGGATCTAATCATCAATAGCGGTCTATACATTTCATCCACTGTTATTAAGGACGTAGCACTATCCGATCACTTCTGTATTTTCTTTGATATATTGATCTCTGCTACCACTGAATCTAGATCTGTCTCTGTCAGAAGGAGATGCATAAACGAGAACACAAGTGTACTATTTATGGAGGCTATATCTTTAACACCAAGCATTTCTGCAGACTCTGTTGATATTCTCCTTGATTCCTTCAACTCAAAAGTTAAGAATGTTATTGATGATATTGCACCAATAATAGTCCAATAATAAAAGAAAACAAACAGACAGAAATCAGTTTGGAGAAGATCAACAGCATGTTCAGACTATGAAAAGACAATGCAGAAAAGCAGAGCGGATGTGGAGGAAGACGAAACTTGAAATTCACTATATTCACTATATTCACTATTGCATCTATAAAGACATCCTTCATGCTTTTAATGTGAAACTAGCCACAGCTAGACAGAACTTCTTCTCAAACCTAATAAACAGTAACTTAAATAACACTCGTACTCTTTTTGCCACTGTTGAGAGACTGACAAACACCCCAAGTCAGATTCCCAGTGATATGCTATTAGACAGCAAATGCAATGAGTTTGCTTGAGAAGATCATAAATATCAGAAAGGCGATTAGCATATCCTCAAGTAATGCAGAGGTCAGACAGATTCGGCCAAAATATCAAAAAGATACTATGTCTATTTTTGAAACAAATGATAGCAAAATTGTGGAAGACAGTGCAGCAACTAAAATCATCAACCTGTTGTCTTGACACACTTCCCATATCTTTTTTCAAAAGTGTGCTTGACTGCTTAAAAGCAGATCTCTTAGAAGTGGTGAATGCCTCACTTCTTTCTGGGACATTTCCAAACTCCCTAAAAACTGCAGTTGTAAAGCCCCTCCTGAAAAAGACCAATCTTGATAACACAATTTTGAGCAATTTTAGACCAATATCTAATCTTCCTTTTATAGGCAAAATTATAGTAGGTAGGTAGTTTTTAATCAGCTGAACAAATACTTAAACTCAAATGGATACCTGGACAATTTTCAATCTGGTTTTCGACCGCATCACAGCACAGAGACAGCACTCATTAAGATAATAAATGATATTCGCTTAAATTGTGACTCTGGCTAAATATCGGAGCTGGTATTGCTAGATCTCAGTGTTGCGTTAGACACTGTCGATCATAACATACTACTAGAGAAACTGGAAAACTGAGTCGGGCTTTCTGGGATGGTACTCAAATGGCTCAGTTCATACTTAGAAGGGAGAGGTTATTATGTGAGTCTAGGAGAGCATAAGTCTAAGTGGACGTCCATGACATGCGGAGTCCCACAAGGGTCAATTCTTGCACCGCTCTTGTTTAGCCTGTATATGCTTCCACTAAGTCAAATAATGAGAAAGAACCAAATTGCCTATCACAGCTATGCTGATGATACCCAGATTTACCTAGCCTTATCTCCAAATGACTACAGCCCCATTGACTCCCTCTGCCAATGGATTGATGAAATTAACAGTTGGATGTGCCAGAACTTTCTTCAGTTAAACAAGGAAAAAACTGAAGTCATTGCATTTGGAAACAAGGATGAAGTGTTCAAGGTGAATGCATACCTTGACTCTAGGGGTCAAACAACTAAAAATCAAGTCAGGAATCTTGTTGTTAATCTGGAGACAGACCTTAGTTTCAGTAGTCATGTCAAAGCAGTAACTAAATCAGCATACTATCATTTAAAAAACATCGCAAGAATTAGATGTTTTGTTTCCAGTCAAGACTTGGAGAAACTTGTTCATCACCAGCAGGGTTGACTATTGTAATGGGCTCCTCACCGGCCTTCCCAAAAAGACCATTAGAAAGCTGCAGCTCATCCAGAACGCTGCTGCCAGGATTCTGACTAGAACCAGAAAATCTGAGCATATCACACCAGTCCTCAGGTCCTTACACTGGCTTCCAGTTACATTTAGGATTGATTTTAAAGTACTTTTACTCGTATATAAGTCACTAAATGACCTAGGACCAAAATATATTGCAGATATGTTCACTGAATATAAACCTAACAGAGCACTCAGATCACTAGGATCGAGTCAGTTAGAAATACCAAGGGTTCACACAAAACAAGGGGAGTCTGCCTTTAGTTACTATGCTGCCCGCAGTTGGAATCAGCTTCCAGAAGAGACCAGATGTGCTAAAACACTAGTCACATTTAAATCTAGACTCAAAACGCATCTTTTTAGCTGTGCATTTGTTGAATGAGCACTGTGCAATGTCCGAACTGATTGCACTATATTTTCACTGTTTTATTATTATTATTATTATTATTATATGTAAAATCATTTTCTAACTGTTTTTAAATGTTTTAATCATTTTAAAAGTTTTAAAATTGCTTGTTTTATTTTTGTTATTATTTTTCTTCATGATTATTTTACTTTCTTTTATGTAAAGCACTTTGAATTACCATTGTGTATGAAATGTGCTATATAAATAAACTTGCCTTGCCTTGCCTTGCCTTGAATAGAGCGGTCAACCCAAATATTAATTAAATCTGTGACCTCGCTTCCCTTCCATTGACTGGTCTCAGCAGCATCGTCCGCCATGGTTGTTGTTTATCTTCTCGTTCCCTCCTACTTCAACGCAGAATTATGAAGTTTGTAGCGTATCAATGACGTGCGGATCGGATACATGTGGGATGGGCGTTCAGACGGAGGTCGCATTTCAAAAGATCGGATACGTATCGTATTCAGGACCACATACCCAAGTAGCCTGGGTCACATTGAAAAGATCGGATCTGTGTCGTTCAGACTGTCATGATAAGATCAGATACAGGTCGCATAGGGGCAAAAAAATCGGAATCGGGTCGTTTCAGCCTGCAGTGTGAACATAGCCTTAGATTCAACTGATTCATTCAAATGGCTGATTCATTCAGAAACAAAGCATCTGTGTTGACAGTGAATCACTGAGTCATTTATTCAACCGATTTGTTTAAAAAGCTGATTCATTCAATAAGTAAGCACGTCCAGTGCTCAGAAATGCGAAACAGTGCTGTGATCTTTGTTTGGAATTATTGTCATTAGCAAAATTGAGCAAAAACAAGCAGTGTTATGTCTAAAATTTAAGTCACTTATTGCTTTACTGAACTTGTATAACATGATTATTAAATATGTTCATACATCTGCAGATAAATGGTACTCTGTGTGATATAGATTGAGTTAACTAGGCCTACAGTAAATTATATAAATATAAAAAGCACAAAGAAGCATTTTTGCCATCTACAATTTAAAATGTCAGGAATATTGACTTTTAATAGACCAATAAATCAATGTGCATGCACTCTGTGCATATTTTGGTGATATAGCCTACTTGATAACGTCAGATTGCACATCATTACAATGACACTTACTATATTATCGCAGACAATGTTATATCATACACCGCATACTCGACTTGAGTGGGAAAAGAAAACATCAGCAATTGTGTGCCGCACGCACTTGCTTGCACATGAGTAAAGGTGTTTTTTATGAATGTAACTTGCAAACGCCAGACCACTTATTTGTCAAACCTATTTTCCTGCAGTTTGTGTTTTTCTGACTATTTTGTAGTAAGTAGGCTAACAAAAATACTTAGGGGAAATGTATCGGAGTAAAAGTATACATTTTAATTAGGAAATGTAGCGGAGTAACAGTAAAAGTTGGCTGAAACATAAAAACTCAAGTAAAGTACAGATACTCCCAAAAAATACTTAAGTACTGTAAAAGTATTTTTACTTTGTTACATTACACCACTGGTTACAAGCTCTTGGTGCATGAAGAATATCTGTAAAGTTGTAAAGACTAAAGCCTCAAATCTAAAGAGATATTCTTTATCAAAATTAAGACATTGCCACACCCCCCTAAAATGGCTCATTCAAACACAGGCCCACATGTCTACATCACTATGTGGAAATATTTGCATAATGCTGCCCAAGTGATCATGTAAAGAAGGCAAGGTTTCATTAACCGCAGCAATTGTTGAAGCAGCCATGTCAGGGAAATGCTGTGTGTATCTTGGCAAAAACAAAAGCACTTTATTTGTCCTTCCAAAAGTAGATGCATTTAGAAATCATTAAGATTACTTACAAAAGAACAGCAATGCATTTTTTTCATTTCGTGAACCTAGGAGAGGCGGTCATTCTTCCTTTGCTATGACAATCTGGCACTTCTGAATCAGCTACTGTAAGTATGTTTTGTTATTAGTTTAAGTATTTGCTATTGAATGTTTAAATGAAGAGTTTTGTGCATTGCGTGCATGTGTGTATGCGTGGGCGGGCACAGGCATGTGATAGAGAGAGAGAAACAGGGTCACACAGAGGAGTCAGCTGTCTTAACCATTTTGTTCTGCAAACACATACAAGCTTCATCACTGTGTCTGTCACTCCACTCTGGTCCCCTTTCAGGCTTGAACTGATGGTAAAACTAAGGACATTATTAATTGTAAGAAAGATGAAGCTCGCGTTTATTGAAAGGCGCATTACATTTCCGACGAGTGCGTGCTGTGTTTGGCAAATCACAATGCACTTGGTCAGTGGGCCAATTAGAGCAGACTGCGCTTATTGGAAGGAAGGACTTTGTAGAAACGATGCGTTTTGAGAGAGGCAGGGCATGGGGGACCTACAATAATGAACAAATAATGTGTTTTTTTGAACATTAAAGAATGTCAACATATTATGTTGCACCAAATACACTAAATAATGATCTTTACAAAAACATCATATGACCCCTTTAAAAGATAAAGCTCTGTGACCTGGCATTTTAAAATGGTTGCATGCTCAAAGTTTAGTTTTAAATGATGAATCTTTAAGCTTCACACAATCCTGACTTCAAAAAAGGAAGAGAATTCCTTTATCCACCTCTTATTTCATGTTTTCCTCACCTTGGGTCAGTTCAATAGTGTCAGACAACTGACCTTTGCAGATGGGTATTAAAAGGTTTATGAGCGCTTGTGCCCTTTTTTTCTGTCAATAACCAGCCAACTGTAGCACCTGGTTGACAGAAGGTGCTGAGACGTGAGGTAAAAAGCTCTCTAGAGGACTGGTGGAGTACTGAGCAGAAGAGCAGTTGTAAAGAAAGACAGACGGAAGTGCTAAATCGCTACTTAATATTGATGGTTTTATGTTGTTTTCTAGGTATTACTTTTTTTTTTGTCTGGATTGGATAATGAAAAGGTCATTCTAATATTACATTTGTGAGCATACTTAATTGTCAATCCATCATTAATATGTTGCTAATATAATATTAATGTCCTTTTTTTCCACAGAATCCTGCACTACAGTGTACAGTTTGAGACAATGCAATAGATGACCTCAAAACACTTACCATAATGCATGATTTGTAAGCAAATGCATTTTGATGTTCACATCACATAATCACCTCCATGTATATGGCTTTTCAAGTAAACTTGCTCAGTAGCGCACCTGGTCCAGGCACTTGCTAAATGGAATGCTTAAGTGAAACACATGGTACAACAGAAGAGCTCAAAGAATCACAGAATCAAGCAAAAACTCCATAGTTACTTCATCAAATGTGTTTTTATTGTGCAGTTGCTTTTGTTAACACTGGTTAAGTTTTTGCGCCGTTCACCTGACATTTCATATCCATACTCCCATACAATAACGGAAATGATAAAGCATTGCCAGATTCACATTCATCCACTAAAACTGAATGTGCTTGTCACTGGACATTGTGAAGTGTTGTGAAACATACAAGAAGCAATGTAATACCATTTTGCAGAAATGTCACCATAGGCATGTTATTCTAATGAGCATTTATATATATATATATATATATATATATATATATATATATATATATATATATATATATATATATATATATATATATATATATATATATATAATTGAATACTGTAAAATTGAATACTGTAAAATGTCTTCCCCGCCATCTTATTTTTGCAATGAGCTTAACATAATGTATTATAGGCTAGTTTTCTTTGTAATGCATAAGGTATATCCAGTGTGGATTTGGATAAATAATTTGCTCACCTAGTGAATGGGTGCCATCAGAATGGCAGTCGAAACAGCTGATAAAAATAACATCTTGTGCAGTAAAAAGCTCAGTTTTTGCCATGCAGCTCATTACATTTTGGATCAGAGCTTCAATAACATGCAAAAGTGTTAATAATGACAACCACTTCTATGTTCCATATGACTGACAACCAAACACCTGTAAGATGAATGGAGCCTATTACTTATTGACAGCAAACCTTGTAATTGCCAATGGAAAATGAACCCTGCAGTAGATACCTTTTCACTTTCACACATGATCACACCTGAATAACACTGTCCTGTTAACGATTCATGAGCCAGTGACCCCTTGGTGAAGTTACAGTTGATTGTAAGTGCGTTCACATGTTCTGGCCCTGACAACCCTCAGGTTAACAACACACATCAATGTCCCTGGAGGCCTGACTCAGACAGCAACAGCCATTAAGTCATACAAACACTTTGAATGTCAGACCTAACAGAGAGACAGAGGGATTGAGTTGGCATGTACATCTTTCAACCATGATCTAAAAAAACAGACTGCTCTGTATGAAGGGCATAACGTCTTTTAATGGAGGATGGATGTTGTCTTGAACAGGGGTTTTTATGCTTTTTTGATGCCAAACCTTGAAACATGATGGTCTACTAACTACTTTATCAGCTACAGAAATGTACTTACAAATCCTTTATATCATAAATGGTTCATTTACTTCACATTTACAGTAAATAGATACATTTTATATATAATAGATTCATTTGATTAATTCCATAAATTATTATAAGTTTAGATGGGATTAACTGTTGGGAAATCTGTTTAAAATTGTATTTTGTTGTATACTATTTTAAATTTGGTGCCAAAAGTGACTATAAGTATACATGGTCTGACATTTAACCCTATTCCCAATGCTAAACAAATATTAAAATCAGAGGGAAATGTTTGGTTAATGTGAATATCTAGTCTAACCCTACCATTTCCATCTCTATAATTTTGTTGGTTGAAAAGATTGTTGTTTCCCTGCAAGAGTAACAAGGACATTGATCCAGGAACATGTTCTCCTTGGACAATCTACTAACCCTTGTGGCTAAAAGTTTAGAGGAGGAAACGATGCATTTCCAGGTCACACGATAGAAAG